>NW_023270433.1:24855650-24922123 GCF_011800145.1 Mirounga leonina | reverse complement strand
TTATTTATTTATTTATTTATTTATTTATTTATTTATTTATTTATTTAAGAGAAAGAGAGAGCACCAATGGGGAGGGGAAGAGGGAGAGAAAGAATCTTAAGCAGGCTCCACACCCAGGCAGAACCTGACATGGGCCTCAATCTCACGACCCTGAGATCATGACCTGAGCTGAAATCAAGAGTCAGACGTTTAACTGACTGAGCCACCCAGGCGCCCTGAGTATACCAGGCATCTTAGGGTGGGATGAAAATAGTAGATAAGGTCAGATTACCATCTGCCAGAAATGAAAGCCAAATGGAGATAGCCAAGTCTTTTAACCAATCCTTTGAGCAGGAAGTAAAAGAGGAAGGGGGTAGGAGAGCCCACCATGCATAGATTCAAGAAGTGAAAGAGAAAGAAGATGGCTTGGTTCCTGCCCCTGAGTGATCCAAAGCTTCCCAACTGGTCAAGTTTTGTGCCATGAATGAGTTACAGGTGTGCCACAAGACCTTACACCCCCAAATCTTTGGGGCTGCCAAAGATCCTGTGCTGGTCACCTGTGCCCATGAGCAGCCTTATTTGGGGCTCTGCAGAGGATGGTCCCAGATGAGTGACATCTGTCTGTACACCCCACAGTCCCTGCAGACAGGAGTCTAATGAGTACCACTGAGCACTAACAGTTCAGCCTCAAGAGGTCCATCTGGACCACCATACCAGCAGCTAACAATGGAGCCCAGACTGCCCACTGTAGATACTTGCCCATGGAGCTTCTGGAGGAACTTGTGTTCACAGTGCCCAAGGAGCACAGTGCATAGCCCTAGGTGCCAACTGTCTGTGTTGGGAGAAGGTGGAGCAAAAATGTTGAACTTCTGGTGGTGGCCTTCCCATAGGTGTCGGATTTCTGCCCATTTGTAATTGATGTGTCCTTTCAATGGTGACTGGTCTAATGATATGGGAGAGTTCTGCAAACTAGAGCCACATTATTATCATTTTGAAGAACTAGATATGAAAAAGTTCAATTAGATTTAAAGAATATTTGCCTTATCACTAGGAATTTCAACATTAATTTTGTTGATAAAAGAAAAGGATGGGATATTACAGTCCTTAAGTATAGTTTCAACAACTATGAATTTTGGAACAGTTGTAAAACAGTTTAAATACTTTTTTATGATCTTCTCATGCAAACACTCATCATCCTCATTGATAGTGAATATCCAAAATTTGAAGAGATCATTACTAAAGACTTTTCATCAGGAATTGAGTATAGCCATTTTAAGCATCAAACCTGATATAAAAAAATTTCCAGAAGCAAAATCTTTTTCTCACTTAAAAAGTTGACAGTACTCAATTTGAATATTTTATGCAAACTTACTGTCATCTTCTTCAACATCTAATTTTCCTTGTAATTACATGATGTAAAAAAATGATTTTGTTCACCTTGTCCTCCATAGATGTTCCCAGAACCTCTTCAGTCTACCCACAGTGTGTTATAAAATTATGACCATTTTCTGTATGTGCCATAATGCAACAATAATCCCCTGCACTGAGCACATGATCTAATAGTCAGCTTAGGTAAAGCCTCTTTCCAACACTATCTTGAGTTAGGTGAGGAAGCTTTGAGGGAAATTTTCTTATGAGAAAATTGCTTCGATGTACATATTTTTAAGTTTGCATGTTCTATCAAGAGCATATTCATTGTGTAGTAGGTCAAGAACGTTTCCCCAAAAATTTGATCTTCAACTATGGATCTCAGTTCTCGAGATTCTTGCATGAATCCCATCTTGGGAGGATTGCACATGGACACCTCATTCCTCAGGATCCTCCCGCCTCTAGGAAAACATAGAACAATCTGGGCCCTGCATTCTCCCAGTTGTTTGATATTAGCAAGCCACATTTTCTTACTTGGTCATTGGGCCACTTAAAAAAAAAAATGTAACCTAATTTTAGCATATTCTTTGGCTAATTCCACTATTTTCCTTATTTTATTAAAAAAAATATTTCTCTACTCTTTCAACTTAGTTGTCATATTTTATCTTCTTTCTCCTAGTCTTACCCTTTCATGGAAGGGGAAGACTGGAGAGATGAAGGTACTTAGACATTTCATGGGGCACTGTTTATAGTCAGGCCCAGTTCTCAGGAAGCCGTGCTGAGCTCCTCCTACACTCTCATTGCTCACCTCTGTGCTAGGCGCATTCACATGCTCTCACCAGTCATTGCAAGGACCCTACAGTATAGAAGTAGTGGATGCAACTTATGGACAAGGACACCGAGACTCAAAATGACTTAGCAATTGCCTGAGGACACATCTCTGGTGAGCAGGTGGGTGTGTCAGGTGTTGCAGTAAGATGTGTTTGATTTTGATCCTGTGCTCTTTCTACTCCCACGGTGTTTGGCAACCTTTCATCAGCTTCTAAGTCACGAGGCATCTTAAAATGCAGATTTAACAGGTCTGGGGTGGGGCTTGAGGGTCTGCACTTCTGACACTTGAGTTAAAAAGGTGTACAGGGTCTCAGCCAGGCTCTTCCAAGTACACGGGCCTCAAAGGGATGGCCCAGATAGAGCCGTCGAGGTTATCATTCACAGCTGATTTAGCCCTCTCTCGCAGACTGGCTTTTGATCAGGGTTCCAATGGATGGCTAGCAAGAGCTAATTACAATCCCGACTAATTCACTGTCAGTTGTTTTTCATTAAGAAATTATGTTCCTGACAAACTGCTCTAGTGTGGTACCCTAAGTACTGTAATTAAAATCTTAAAAAGTTGCATGTGGGCTTAATTGATTTCCTTAATGTATTACTCAGACTAAACATTCCATTATTTTGTGTCTTGATGTTTATGAAGGGGCAGAAGTCCTGCTGCCACCCAGGCAGCAGACAGATAGGCTCTGGGTTAACAGGGAGCATGCCTGTTTTAGGGGGCCTGCTTGCTTGCTTCCCCAGCAGTGCTGCCTGAACATTCAAATGACAGTGGTGATTGCTCTCCACCAGAAATATCCACAGAGGAAGGGATGGAGAATGATTTGACTTGTGTCTCTAATTAGTGTCCTTGAATTTCCAAACTTTGAGAATGTTATGATGACTCTCTAGTGTACTGATGGAGAAACGGAGAGATGTTTCCCCAGGCTGTCACGGCTCCATGTCCTATGGGCTCCTGCTTTTAGCACTGAGTACCACAGGGCAGAACGGAGAGGCAGCTGAGAACAATGTCTACATTTTGTCTAAAGTCATATGTGATGCAGACGAGTCCAAGTGTATTTGGCAAATTTGGAATGCTATGGGCAGCCAACATGGATACTACAAGCCATTGAATTTGACTGCATGTATTCACTCATTCGTGTGTTTGACAGCCTCTTAAATGAGTACCTAGTATGGGCCAGGACCAGTGTGAGATTCCAATAAAAAACAAAAAAAAGCAAAATATGCACAACTTTAATAGTGGCAAACACTTACATATTAAATGCCAGGCACTGTTCTAGAAACTTTGAACATATTAACTCATTTAATTCTTGCTCAGGTCCTATGAAGCAGGTGCTCTTATTATCCCTGTTTTATAAATGAGAAAACTGAGGCAACAGAGAAGGTAAGAAATTTTCCTACAGTCACACAGCCAGGATTTAGACCCAGTCTGGCTCTGACTCCTTGCTTGAACCCCTGTGCTATATTGCTTCTCTTTACTATAATAACAATAGCTAATGAGGACTTAGTGTGTCCTCATGAGTAATTTTATACTCACAAAAATCCTAACGAGATAGGCACTCCATTATCTCCATTTTGCAACTGAGGAGAATGAGGCACAGAGAGGTTACTGAATTGCCCTAAGGTCTCCGGGCTTGTAAGTGGCAGAGCCAGAATTTGAGCACAGCCCCAGAGCCTGTGTGTTTAATCTCAACGCATCTTAGAACTAGCAGAGACCTGAAAAATCATACAGAGAGTTGGGGCCTGCACAGGCCAACCCATTTAAATAATTAAACTTCAGGCGATCCTGCTCTAGATTTCCAGCAGATGAAGGTATGGCCCAGGTTGAAAGTGCAAAGTGGGGACGGGAAGGCAGATGGTTCAATGCCTAAGGCTGCCCTTGAGCTCTGTATTATCACATCTCTTGCATACCTGCAGTTCTCTATTTCTCTGCCCTCTGTCCTACTCACCCTCACAGGGCATCCAAACAACAGGGATGGACCACACAAGCCTAAGGATAAACCTGACAAGCTGACAATATGTTACATTATTCCCTACACACTACATGTTGAAGAAACTAAAATGGGCTTGAATTTTAGAACTTCACTTTCATTTTTTATGAGGGTACACATGAAAAAAAATGCAAATTATAAAAGAGACATTTGTCACATTTTCCTGAGTCTCCAAAAAGAAAAAGTCATCCATTGTGAGGTCATTTAAAAGAACTGGACTATTTTGTTTGCTGGAAGAGGAGACCGAGCGTTTTCAATAGGTGATTTCTCACGCTGCACTGACTAGCTGAAGGAGGCCTCCCGTTATCTGCCAGCCGCCGTAAGCATGATGTGCTTCACCTGTTCACTTGTGCTTTTAAGCTCTCTCCTTGGTTCTGGAACCACAGCCTGACATGATTCATCCCCATTACCCTCTGAGTCACTTCCTGGGTCGCTCTTCATGGGCATTATTTCTGCTTCTCTCAGACAAGCACCTTTGCGTACACCCCAACCCAGGCTTCCAGATCATGTTACTCCCAGACTTGGGGCCCAGGCAACACAAAGTCCTTTCCTTCAGTGTCCGGCGGGGATCCAACTAAGTGCCAATCCTTGGTGAGCTTCTTTCAGTGGTTTCTACTCATTATCAGGTATGTTTTTCTCTCAGGTAAACCACCCATGTACCTTTCCATTGGAATGTCCCACCGGTAGAACAGACTGGCTTTCCATTCATCGCTTTTAACACACAATATTCTTCAACTGTTTTTTTTAATGCACACATACACACACATATATTATATATATATTTATATTTTAATACTAGAAGCCCAAACTGTACATTTCTATCATATTACTAAACAAAAACTGGGTTTCAGTTTAAGTTCAAAGAATCATGTAGACATTATTCATCTCTGCAAACTCCATTTTCAATTTTTATGCAGGATCCTGGAGCATTGATGACTTGGCTAATAAAAATGCTGTCGGAAGTTAAAAATCGCTTCTGGGGTAATGCTACCTTCTAGTAAGAGAGTTCTTAAAAACACTTGACAGAACTTGGTTGCAAATGACAGATTTTTCCCTCTATACAAGTCACTGTACGCGAGCCGAAGAGTCGATGAGATCGTCAGAAAAACTTCAACCAGGGCACCTGGGTGGCTCAGTTGGTTGAGCGACTGCCTTCAGCCCAGGACCCTGGGATCGAGTCCCGCATCGGGCTCCCTGCTCTGCAGGGAGCCTGCTTCTCCCTCTCCCACATCCCCCTGCTTGTGTTCCCTCTCTCGCTGTGTCTCTGTCGAATAAATAAATAAAATCTTTAAAAAGAGAAAAAAAGAAAAACTTCAACCATTCTTTTCAATTTATTTGATATAAAAGAAAACATCCGGCTTAGGGTATATGTCTAGAATATAAACTATTTGCGAGGCAGGTATGATGATAATGTCTGGTAAAGGCAGAATTTCTTTCTTTTTTTTTTTCCTGGAACTGCCAGTGGGAGGTTTCTGGCAACTTTTAGTTTGGAGAGGTTGAGAAAGCTTTCAGAGTCTTTGGAACAGATTCCTTTTGTTTTTGGAAAATTTCCAGGCTTGGCCCTGTAGTTATATAAATATAAAGCAAGTACCCACCCATTGTCCTTGGCGAAAGCAGTGAAGTCACCATACATTTGAATGCTGATGCTGCAGAGTAAGTTGCCTGCCCAGTTACGTAAGTGGGGTACCTTCCGCCAGAACCATGCCCTTGAAGAGGGTGAGAAATGTTTTGCCTAAATGTGAATCTAGAGTAGGAGCACTGGTATTTAAGTAGTATTTAAAGGGTAAATAACACCAACTTTGTATTTTGAGTGTTATCAACTTTTTTGATACACAGTTTTAAAAAAAGACATTTAATTTTTTTATTTATATTTTTTAAAAATATTTTTTTGAGAGAGAGAGCAGGGAGGTTGCACAGGGGAGAGCAGGGAGGAGAAGGGACAGATGGAGAGAGAGAGAGAGAATCTTAGGCAGGCTCCATGCCCAGCCCAGAGCTCACGTGGGGCTCGATCTCACCACCCTGAGATCACAACCTGAGCTGAAATCAAGAGTCAGACGCTTAACTGACTGAGCCACCCAGTCACCCCCAAACAAAACATTTTAAAAGCTATTTTAGAGGCGCCTGGGTGGCTCAGTCATTAAGCGTCTGCCTTCAGCTCAGGTCATGATCCCAGGATCCTGGGATTGAGCCCCGCATCGGGATCCTTGCTCAGCGGGAAGCCTGCTTCTCCCTCTCCCATTCCCCGCTTGTGTTCCCTCTCTTGCTGTTTCTCTCTCTGTCAAATAAACAAAATCTTAAAAAAAAAAAATGTTTTATACTTTACAAAGTATACCAGTAAACACATGCCACAAATATTTAACATAAAGTTTCAGAAACAATATTTACCTTTATTATACTTAACACTGATATTTCTATATATTCTATGTCATCGTTTTTAATGTTGGTTATACCCCATTGAATTCATATTATGATTTTTTAATGGGTCATAATTTGCAGTTTGAAAAACATCCAACTATTGTGATTGCTTTATTTGGGTCCAGTGATCAATCGGTGGAATCCAAGAGATTTGGGGCCTTGGACTTTGAAGTTCAGGGACCTACAGAGATGACAGTAACTTATTTTAAAACACGTCAACACAGCCAGTTAGATACTACTTGCACCATTTAGTTTCATTTTTAACTCCAGGGGTAGCTGGGGTGGTCAGCAGGCATTCTGATGTGGATGCTTTTGCTGTCTGTATGTCAATCAGTGGTCAAAACTTGCCCATTTGCATGTGGAATGTCAAAAATGGGTTTTTATCATGCGAAATGGTGTCTTGTTGATCAGCATTACGGATGTCAGAAATGAGCTCTTATTAATGAAAAGTATTCTTTGTCTAATACATTTCAATTAAAGAAAAGTTTCTAAAAGTTTTAAAAAAGAACATTCGTAATAAAGATATTTCTAAGAATGTGGGAGGGAAAAAGTATTCTTAATACATAGACTGGCTAAACCATCTCAACCCTAGCACAACCAGGGTATCAGAATCCAGACAGCCCACTAACTGACAACCCTAGGGACATTTGATTGCTAAAAGGCCCTACATGCATGGCAGTGTGTGCCCATCGATGTGGAATATCCTTGATGTCTGATATTGACTGAAAGGGTGACAGAATACTGCCTCTGCAGTCTTGGCTTTTGTCTCCAAGTGAACAAAAGTTCATGCAAGGTGTTCATCAGACCATCCAAAGGGCCAGACAGAGGCTGTGACTTCATCAAGCTTCCAGAATAGATACCGTGACCTGTTTTGTGCCTGCTTGCTAGTGAATGTGTGTTTAGCAAGTGTCTGCTTGGGTGGCAGAATTTGGTCTGAGACTTGCTCTCATTATAACATGGTAGCAAGGTTATGTGGGAGTGGCAAACTATTACCCACTTCAAAGTTCTTTGGCTGACTAGTGTTACCTTTTTTTTTTTTTTAAAGCCCTAAGAGCTGTGATTACCAAATTGATGAAATCCATCCAGTTCCTAGGCCCCTTCCCTACTTGTAAATCTATGTGGAGCATGAGGAATCCTGGAAGAACAGGTTACTTTGGGTGAGAATGGCTGACAAACACGACAGAAGAACAGACCTGTAGAGCATGGGAATGTTCTCTTGACTCCCAGAATTCAATTGGTGAGGAAGACTCAGCAGAGGAAGGGCCTTCACAGGATGGGGGCTTACAATCATTTTACTTTAGATCAGAAAAGGAAATATGGCCTTATTTGGTAATCAGGCTGGGGAGGCCTGGAAATCCATAAGCCACGTTTGAAATCTCAGTATATAACGAGGATTTTTTTTGACATTCTACTCCACTTAAACATTGGTGGTTTAGTTACGAAGTTCACTTTGTCAGGATAATATTGTGGGAGCAGAAGTGGCAGGACTCCATGTGAGCCTCAGACCATGCTGAGTTTCACACCTTCCTGACAAATCAAACAAAGGATAGGCCATAACTGAGTAATCAATGAGGAAACAGCTTTCTGAATTATGGGACTATTTGGAAGGAAGCTAGTGGAGAAGGTCTGGAAATGTTCAAGAGAGATAAAGATGACATGAAGGATTTGGGATCTGCCTTGTATATCGCTCCTTGACCCAGCCCACAGACTAGGTCCGAGCTCTCTGGGCTGCAGGCAGAATTAAAAGGAGTTATGAGGATATTGCTCCCAGTGCCCAGGACCTGGGGAATTAAGTGTAACCCAGACAGCAAGAGGGATCTTCTCTTCATTGATGTATGGATCCAACAAAGAGAAGATTCAAGGGAGTGCAGGGAGAAGCTAGAGAGTCAAGGTCTGCATGTTGGGTATTACTTGAAGAACACGGACAACAGTGTTGTCACCCAAGGCCCTGGAATTAGCAACCGTCCCAAGGCATGACCACTGAGGAGCTTTTCAGTTGGTGGACAGCGACTGTGTAAGCCAGAGAGAAAGAATTTGAGATCAGTGTTTGTAGGCTCATGCAGTTTGGGACAAGAGCCAAAAATATTTGGTTATCACCCACACTGAGCTCCATGATACTTATTTATGCAAGACTTGAGGAAACTTGAAATAAATTTGGGGATCTCATTAGGATTGTAGTGATTATAGATTCTCCTTCAAAGGCAGAGCCTCAGACAAGGGCTTGTGTGCAAGCAGTTTATTTGGGAAATGATCCAGGAAAGTGAGGCCAAGAAGAAATGGCAATACAGGAGTATATTATCCAGTTGGTCACCACTGTGTTACTAGGGCTTGCCCCACTAAGACCTTCCGAGGAGCCATATATAACATGCCTCATTTATCCACCAACTCTCATCCCCCATTAGAACAGGGATGCCCCACTGGGCTTTAACTCCCCTGCCCTTTTAGGCTGTGCATGCCTGAGTGGGTTTCCACAGCCATTTCACAGCACAGCATTAGACAAGTCCCAGGGCAGAAAGATGTGATGCAGATGAAGTGAGGCACTGTCAGAATAGGTTTGCACAAAGCTCGTTGCTATGACAGTGGCTGGAGTAAAATGTGGGCTGAGAAGATGCAAGGCTGTAAAGTGGTACACACCAAGTATCTTATATAACACATCTCTTGCACTGCTCACGTCCACTCTGCCCTATGTGAAGTCCCATTCAGCAGGCAGCCTTCAGTGTGGTGGACTTCCAGTCTCTACAAAAGACTTCATACGGACAAACCTATAGTCCCTACTGCTGTAACTGGCATTGCAGGAAGGGGTCGGATAGAGTCCATCTGTTCTCAGGGTCCTGGCTGATACCTTCCCCATACCTTCATTAGGAAGGGAAATTATCAATTATGGGAGTTGCAATTCGATTTCAAGTACTAGACAACTGACCCAAAATGGTTAAACTGAAAAAGGGAACTTATTGGCTCGTATAACTGAACAGTCCAGGAGTAGATATGGATTCAGATGGGGCTTGAGGCAAAATGCTTGTGGTATTGTTGCCACAGAACAGAAGGATCTGAAGGGCACAGGGTGGGGGTGGGGGGGAACAGGTGTATATTTCATCAATATTTAAAATGTTTGCCAAATAAATAAATCTTTAAAAAATAAAAAAAATAAAAAATAAAATGTTTGCCAATATGATAAATGAAAAATGATTTTTTTATTTGCATTTCCCTAACCACTGCTGGTCTAGTGGTTGAAGTGGGATTTGAACACAAGTCAGTTAACCCAGAAATTCATATTCTTTTACCAATACCCTACACTATATTCTTCCTATTGGCTTCATTTGGAATCCTGAATTAGAAAAAGGCAAGAAAGATAAAGAAAACTGTCTATCAGATCTATGAAGATGACAAAAGGTTTAGAAACTTTACCTGGGAAAACTTACTGAAAATGGGAATTCTTTTTCTTATAGCTAAGGTTTTTTTGTTCTTGTTTTTTGTGGGTTTTGGTTTTTGTTGTTTGTTTGTTTGGCTTTTTTTTTTTTTTTTTGTAGCCTGTACGGGGAACAAACCTTCTTATTGCGAAGTCTATAAAGGCAATGAAATAATGCAACTTCTCAAGAACTTTTAAGCGTTTAACTATTGCCTTTTATGAAAAGATTCAGACTAGCTGGCAGAAGAGGAAAGGGATTGAACTGGAGCCAAAGGGAATCTATTTAGTTACAATTACACCTCTCAACAGAAAAGGTACAACACAGGGATAGGTGTAGTAGATGAGTATGTTGTTTGTTTACCCTCATCCTCCCCAGTTCATGTGGTCACAATGGAACTATGGATAATGATGCCACGCTCCTCCCAGCTCAACAGTAGTCATGTTGACCAATGACTAGTCAATGTACTCACTTCTCTGGTCATGGTGAATGGCTCAAAGATGGACATGGGATATAAGCAGAGCCATGATGAGTGAAATAGAAATAGAAAACATATATTTAAGTATATTTACAGATCTACACTCAGTGACAGTAAGGCGCTGTTAAGCCAGTGGCAAAAAATAAAAAAAAAACTGTATGTTTACTCCCCTGCCCTTTTAGGTTGTGCAGTATGTTTAAAGGAAGAAAAGAAAGACAAAAGCAGAAAACAAAATAGAAGTAGTATCCATTACATGTGACTTTTGCAATGAATAATAGAATATGACATGCAATAGTGCATGTTCTTTCACTAAATGTAAGTCTAAGTGGAGTCCTCCCTAGGACTCGGCTGCTAGAGTAATCAGAATGCCTCTTTTCCATTAGGGTGGATAACCTGGCATCTGAAGCCAGCAGCATCCCTGAATTTCTAAGTCATGTGAGCCAATACAATTCCTATTTTGCCTGAGCTGTATTGTTCAGATTTCCTTTTTTCCAATAAGAAGTTTTTCACCAATATGTTAGCTCACTCTCAAGTCTATCGGAGCTCCTTCTTCTGAGTCTGTTTATACGAGATGCCTTGCATGCAAAAGGAAGATGGCCAGTTGACTCCTCTAGAGATGGGTCCCCTCTCACCAGGGATCCCATGGTGAGTGTAAGGGTCAGACAAAGGAATGCAGGGCGAGTGTGATTCTCACTTCAGATTCTGGGAAGTACGTTCATCGCTCCCACGTTCCTTACGTATGATTCCAGGGCATGTAGGGGAGAGACATTTAAGTGATTTACAGCGTGTAACAGATAAAGCTATAATCCTTTTTCCTTTGTTGCATGAGAAATGAAAAGTTGATTCCTACTTAAAATCATTCACACAAACCAGATTCTGGACCAAGTGTCAGCCGCGGTGTGATCAGCCAAAACATAGGGCTTTTTAAACAGTCCTTTCTAAGCCTCATCCAGTAGAGCCAATTTATCAGTCAGGATGTGAGTTGGAGGCAAGGCTGTGATGAATAAAGACCAACTGCAGCCAACTTTCTGAGAGTCTTTGTAACTTGGGGCTTCAAGGGAACGGAAAAAGAAGCTGAACTGAGTCTCTGACTCTCAGGTGTTTAGGTTCCATGGAGAAGGGGACTAACATCAAGCCACGGGAAGAATGACGACCATTTGTGGAGCGCTTCTCCAGGCCAGCCACGCTGCACGTTTTATCTCACTTGATCCCCACAAGGATGCTGTGAAGGGGGTATTTGTAATCCACAGATATTCACATGGAGACACTGAGGCTCACAGAAATCATGGTTTGCCCAAGGTTGCATAAAAGTACATGGAGGATCTACAAGTCAAGCTCAGTTCTACTTGTCCAACGCCTGTGCATGGCTTAAAAGACTGTGTTTTTCCCACACCATTATATGGCCAACTATGGTTGTGTTCATTAACAGCTTTGTATTTATTTATTTTAGAGAAGGAGGAAGAGAGAGAGAGAGAGAGAGAGAGGTGGGGGGAGGGTGGTAGAGAGAAAGAGGGAGAGAGAGAATCCAGGGTTCCATCTCACAACCCTGAGATCATGACCTGCGCTGAAATCAAGCCAGATGCCCAACTGACTGAGCCACCCAGGCACTCTAACAGCTTTGTATTTAAGTCATTCCTTCAAAAACTAGACTTCTAGGCAAGACCTCCAAAGGAATCAAACCACACCCACAATTATCGCAGTATTGCTTGGTCTTCTCTTCTAGAAGAACACTCTTCTAGAGGAACTGTTTATTTACCACCTTGAAACGCTGCCTTATAAAATCTCAGTTCAAAGACTGTGTATGTCCCAGGAAACATACAGTTTTTTTATTTTTTGCCACTGGCTTAACAGTGCCTTACTGTCACTCACAGAAGTAGCATCCTGATCTCTGGTAAATCACATGATATACTCGTTTCGTATTATAACTATTGCCCTCATTATATGTATCCTTAACTGAAATGTTTAGATAGTTGTGATGGAATCAGTTTTCTTAATTCTACAGTGTTCACAGATTTCCCCTCTCCCCCCAGTCTGCCAAAGAGATCCTGTAACTAATTGCCTGCCCAGTTTTCCTCCTTAGGAGACATGAGAAAATAAAAGAATCCCTCTAATTACTTTGTGCTTATTTGTGCCTCTATAAACCTGACTCTTCTCCAAGACAAAACCACCTGGGACATAGCTTCTAGAGAGCCACACAGTCATACCTGTGAAAAGTTAGCAGGGCCCAGGGTACAGAAGCTCATGCCTGGTGGCATGACAAGGTAGGATGATTCCTGGAGCCAGACCGCCCCCAATGTACTCTTCATGGTGCTCTCGGGGGATTCCATGAAACAATAGACGTGAAAAGTCTTTCTGAACTAGAAACACTGTGCACATGTGAGCTGTTACGACCACCTGGTGTGGTGTGTGCGGTAGAGATTACCTTTAGCTGGTGGCAAGCATTTCAGTTTATATAACACTTTTCATTCCAGGAGCCCTAAACCCTTGTGAATATTATCCCAAGAAATATCACTTGAAATAAAATGCACGTAAACAGAGGCTAGCAAATGAAGGCACCAACAATGATGACAATGATGAAGGTCTTCAATGAGAACATCAACATTTTGACATGCCAACTCTCGAGGACGTCACTGCTGTAGTCACAACACCTTCTGAGGGGAAAATCAATTCTCAACATGAATGTTTCCCATCAGGGCTGACTGTTTGGGTTGCGGTGGGGAGAGGTGGAGGGGGGACAGAAGTGAAAAAAACATTTTAAAATATGAATTGTATTTTCCATAGCGGTACATCAGAAAACTCAAATATAACTCCACAACTCTTTCAAGAGTTTCCTTTTTGTTTCCCGATGGTAAAGGGAGAGAGAAAATAAGCTGTCATTATGAGAATGATCAAACGTGGAGAGAAGAGAGGCAGAGGTAAGTAAAACACCAATTACAGTGCTGCCAATCTGTGTGAGTTGGGCCTCTTCCAAACAACAGTGCACATGGATCTGAGGACATGGGGAAGGGGATGGCGGGGGTAGGGAAGAGAGAGCTGCCAAAAGTCGAGCGAGCCGAGCCGGGGAGGTGGAGAGAAATGGTCCCCTGGCGCTCTGGCAGCAGTTTAATCAGGCAGAGCCCCATGCATTCCCATGCACCAATTCCATTCTGTGTGTTCACTCACAGATTTGGCTTCTGGCTCACTCTCTTTGTTTGGGTAGCTAGGCATGAAAAAGAATCATCCGCAACCAGAGCTCAACTTAATTCCCAATTCCTCTCTGGAAACTATCTGTTGGCATCATGAAGTGTTCTGTGTAAAAGGCCATGCTTTGGCTGGTCCAAAGAGGAATTTCAGGCCCTCCATCAGGGTCTTTGTGGATAAAGCTAATTCTTGGAAATTGACAGAGGAGTCTGTACCTCTGGAATAATTTGTGTTGCCCCAGCATCTCACTGTTCTTGCCAATGACACACAGGAACCCTTGGCAATTTTTTCCTCTCTCCTGGCAAATGGGATGATGGCACAGCTGTTTTCTCTCTATAAAAAGATAGTCACTCCTCTCTGAACCTCCAGCTGGAAACAAAGGTCAACTTACGTTAGTGACTGAACTACCACGTGGCATATGAAGAAACACAAAAGAAATTCACCATGAGAAACTCTAAAATTTCTAATCATTTTATCCATGTCCCAGCACCTAAATCTGAGTGTGGTGCTCACCAAGTTTTGAATGAATGCAGGAAAAGAAAATTGGGTTAAATATTGCATTATCTGCTGTTTTCAGAAATTTTCATGCATGGTAATTTTAATCTCTGCCCTTTTTTCTCTTTGGGTCAGGGAAGCCACACTTACCATATTACAACTGCTTTGACTTGTATCAAGTCCCTGTGGGGTTCAAGACACACTCAGGAGTGCTCTGAGAGATGTAATAAAAACTGAAAGAAAGAGTAAGTGAATGGATTTCTGGTAAACATGAAAGATTATACATACAAATTTGCCTTTCCTTTCCCGAACTCCTCTAAAATGACAGTAACACTTAAAAGAAAAAATAAAACATGAACCCACAAGAAAAGAAAAAAGGAGATGGCAGCAGATTATAAATAGTCACAATACTTTGGGAATGGAAATCCAAGGAGGGGAAAGAAAGGGGGTACGGGAGAAAGAGTCAACGAGAAGCAAACCAGTTCATGCCTCAGAATCCCCAGAGCCATGGGAACTGAGGATGCCAGGTGCCTCCAAAGGCAGAAATGCTGAGTGGGTTTGAAAACGGAACAACCGATTGCAAGGTAACTAGGAAACTGGGACCTAAGCTCAGGTGATCAATTAAGTTTAGTTTGGTAGATTTGGAATTCACTTAATTAGAGGATAAAGTTAAAGCCATAATTAAATGCTCTAGCCCAGAAGTGGCAGATATTGCTCCTGCTCAAAGGCCAGAACTCGTCACGTGGCCCCACCCAACAAGAAAGGCAGGATGTCTTGCTTGTGTCTGGAAAGAGAAGAGTGTTACATTAACATCAGGAGCCACGTGAATGACTATCCGAAGGCCCAGGACTGAATTTGTATACGTGGTACTCCGGAGATGTAAGACTAAGAGTCAGCATGGAAAGAAGACAGAGAAAAAACAATCAGATACAGGAGAAGGACGAAGAAAGCAGAAGTCATGGATGACCAGGAGGAAGGAGAGAGGGTGAAGAAGGAAGCAAGTGATCAATGCAGAAGTTTCTGATAACAGGGTGCACCATGCATGGGAAGGCAGAGGGATTTAATACAAGAGTCATGTCAAGATAGTACTCATTCCCTTGATGAATTTCTCAGTCATAATTTCTGTTTCTCATCCTAACCCTAACCCCACATCTAACCTTAATTATAACAATGCATACATAAGGCTGCCTTAGCCTGTTGCCACTGGACATTCTGAATGTCTAATCCCAAAACCCTTCCTCTGATTTCATTCTTATTAAGCAAACTTCTTATGATTGGGCTTTCCTTGAAGGTCTTCCTTCAGTAAGGGAATGTGTTAGTCATATTAAAGTATTTCAGACCACATGTCAGCTCCATTTCTCAATAGGTAAATTAAAAAACAGGATTCTGGGGCGCCTGGGGGGCTTAGTTGGGTAAGCATCTGACTCTTGATTTCAGCTCAGGTCACGATCTCAGGGTCATGAGATCAAGGCTTGGAGCCTGCTTAAGATTCTCTCTCTCCCACTCCATGTGCCCCTCCCCACTCATGCTCTCTCTCTCTCTTTCTAAAACAAATAAATAAATATTTTAAAAAATAGCATTCTTTTATACATCAGTGGGATGAACTTGGTATATATGAATCTCTCACCAGATGGTTCCACCCTTGATATGCAGGTAAATATATATTTGCAAATGTAAATATACAAACATAAGGCCTACCAGCCTTATGTGCAATATCTGATTTTTTCTACAATGAACATTAAGAAGGAAAAATCCAACAGAAATAAACTCCATCTTGAAGAGAGATGGAGGAAGGAGTAAAAATAATTCAATGGGGGGAAAGCTGGATAATAAGGTATTAGGAAGTAACAGAAAGGGGGAAAGAGATACCATGAAGGGAGGCCACAATTTCAGAAACCTAAAGATCTTGGTGGCCTTCTTATGTTTGCTGAATTTAAAACAAGACTATGATTGTTTGCTAGACTAAGAAGTATGCAATCTGGCAAAAATCTAAGTTAAGGTTATTGATGGTAGAATGAAAATACCAAAACTTAATACATGCCAGAAGCCAAGGATATACTAGATTTTTCTATTTCTAAAAATAAGCACAGTGCCTGTGTGGCTCAGTTGGTTGAGTGTCTGCCTTTGGCTCAGGTTATGATCCCAGAGCCCTGGGGTGGAGTCCAACGTTGGGCTCCCTGCTCAGTGGGGAGTCTGCTTTTCTGCCTCTCCCCTGGCTCATGCACTCTCTTTCTCTCTCTCTCTTTCTTTCTCGCTCACTCTCTCTCAAATAAATAAATAAAATCTTAAAAAAAAAATAAGCATGCTGGGGGTTGTTAAAGAAATTATAATAGGAACAGATTAAATGTCACATGACAATAATATAATAAATTATAACAGATTATAATGTGATGGAATACAATTCAGTCCCCAAAACCAGATTGTTGGAGAGGACTCAATAGCAAAGAAAAAGGATGGCCTCAATATAATGTTCTGATGAAAAACAGCAGGGTTTTAAAATATGTTGGCATTCTCCTATGTTTATTGCAGCATTGTTCACAATAACCAAATTATGGAAGCAACGTAAGTGTCCATCAATAGATGAATGGATAAAGAAGATATAGCTTATATATACAATGGAATATTACTCAGCCATCAAAAAGAATGCAATCTTGCCATTTGCAACAGTATGGATGGATCTAGAGGATACAATGCTAAGTGAAAAAAGTCAGTCAGAGAAAGACAAATACCATATAATTTAACCCATATGTGGAATTTAAGAAACAAAACAAAGAGTAAAAAAAAAAAAAAAAAAGGAACAAACCAAAAAACAGACTGACTACAGAGAACAAACAGATGGCTACCTGAGGGGAGGTGGGTGAGGGGATGGGGGAAATAGATGATGGGAATTAAGAGTACACTTATCACGATGAGCAGAGTCATATAAAGAATTGTTGAATAACTATATTGTACTCCTGAAACTAATACAACACTGTATGTTGACTATGCTGGAATTAAAATAAAATAAAGTAAAATAAATAATAAAATGTGTGTGCATTATTATACCAACTTTGAAAACTAGAAAAGACTGGAAGATCTCAAAAATGAGTGTGAGAGTGGTGGTGTGATTATGGCTGATTTTTATTTCATTCTTTATACTTCCTGTGATTTTCAAAAATTTCTGTAATGAACTTAGAATTCTTTTATATAATGTAAATTACTTTTATAGAGAAACGTGCTTCCATTAGCAACTCTATTTTTCAATTATATTTGTTAGTTATATTGGAATTAAAAACTCATTACATACATTAAATGTAACATTTTTAAATGCTCAGGGTATATATGCTCCCAACTGCTTTTAAAATGAAATTGTAATTAGATGGAATAAGAGAATTGAGACTGGAAAAGCTCTCTGAGGGTGATGGCAAAGGCATGAAATGCCCTATTTCAAATATTGCAAAATACCATACAAATGGTAATCTTGTGGACGTATTTTGCAGAACGCAATACAAATAAATTAAAACTTGACTTTAGATCTTCTCATAGATTTTAATATAAATGGAAAAAGTTTCCAAGTTTCCAATTGAGCTAAAAGTTCATTTTTACATTATATGAAAATGAGATGATAGGCAAATTGATACTGAGAATAAGATTATGAAGGAAATAGTCCACCTGCCTAAGAGAATATACTATTGACAAATAGTGGAACCAACCTTTATATACTTACAATATATGCATCAATTAACAATTAACACTCTAAGTATAGTTAACTCCATTTAGTGATGCAGAAGAAATGGAGAGAATTTCCTCCCATCTGACAGATTCTATTTTCTCTGCAAAGAGTGAGGCAAGATCATCTGAGAGTAAGGGGCCAGTGTGAAGTTCAGGGATCAAGGAAGGTAGAGAAGCATAAGGTAACTTTGCAGAGAATAGGACAGTGCACCCACCAGAAAAGTGTTATATTGCCATGGCCTCAAGGATGACTGTGGACTGAGATTATTTCAGTGATACAAACTGAATGGTCTCACTGAGCAAGCTGGACTCAGAGGATGCAAAGAGAAACAATTTTATTCTTCACCCCCAACTGCCCATCTGAATCCTCTCTTTTGCGCCTACTCTTCCCCACCCTTCAGATGAAACATTAGGAAGGTCTTCTGACTGTGATCATCTCAGATAACAAAATGTCCTCTGGTCACTTCATCCCCAAAGAGCCTGCAGTGGGGAATGGGATGTTCATCTCTATTTCCCCATTCATGCTACTTCTCCCTGACCGCTGCTCCGTTCCCCCCACCACCTGACTTCTAATGGACCCTCCAGGATGGGGGCAAAGGCAACAGAATGGTAAGAAGAGGGAAGGCCTTATTTGACTGACACAGATATAAGCTGGTGTAGTTTCCCTTGACTGATGTCCCTCTCATGGGATCATATCCACAGCCTCCTCAGATGCTCCCCTGCTTGGACCCCTTCCATCTGTAATTCCTTTGTCTCGGGCGGTCCTCTCCTCGAACCAGCCCCATATGATTCCCTTCTGCTTCTCCACCCAGTGGAACCCCTGACCTCTTTTTGCCAAGGATACCTCATCGATTGCAGGAAGCCCTCTGGGTCAAGATTCCTTTCTAAACAAGGCAGACTCACATTCCTACCGTCGGTGTGACATTTGGCCCCTGAAAAAAAAAATGCAGCTTTGACCTGGCAGAGGTCAGAATGTGGTAATTTCCTAAATGCAGCCCTCTGCTGTGCTGACACGCAGTTCACTTCAGCAAACCTCTCATTAAAGACTTTTTTCCCCTAGGCATGAGTCTAAATGTCTGTCTGTACCCTCCAAGCCTCAAAAGCTACCTATCAAAGACGACTATGAAGCTCCCACATGGCTAGGGGGGTAAGTAGGAGGGAGTATCAGATAGAAAAAACTCACAGCTAAAGGTAAGTGAAAGATAAAGATCATAAAACCTGTTTCATCCACCTTCTTTAGGAGTCATGCATAGGGAGGAGCCAATAATTTGCTCTGGAATGTGACAGTATTTGGCATCCTTGGTCTTGGGGCCTCCATGGAAACTAGAAGAGAGGCTTCTACCTTAACTTTATCTTTCCTCTGTGCAATTTTTTTCAGTACCACTCAGTCTCCTCGTTGGAGAGCAAGAAGATGGTTGGCTTCAAGTCATGTCAAATAGGAATGATGAAAATAGAGTGGCAAGGGGATTTGGGCCCTGGCAAGAGGGACGGAACTGATGCACCATGGAATCAAAGCTGGATAAGGAAGACAGTAAAGAAGGGCAGTGGACTAAAGGACTGAGGAGGTTGGAGAGTGTAGAAGGAATGGCTGAGCAAACATTCTGGAAAGATACTTTTAGCAGTAGTTTGGCTAAAGGGAACGGAGATGAGAAAGGGCTGAAGAGTCTTTGGGGTTTGCAGCCTGGTGGACTAGCCAGTGGTTATGGAATTGTTGGCAGGTGTAGAGTATCACAGAGGAGAGCTGGTTTTCAGGGCATAGTGCTGAACTCCACCTTGACTGAGCTGAACTTGAGAGGACAGGGAGACATCCAAGTGGAAATGTCCCTGGAGGGCTGGAACTCAGAACAATAGGGTTCAAGATGTACCTTTCACAGCCAGGACCAGAGGTACTATTGGCAGTGACAGGACTCATCGACTTCCCCAAAGGAGAAAGTAAAAGGCAGAATGCAGAGATTGAGGACCACTTGGGAAATGCACCTTGTTAGAAGGAACGGGTATGAAGAGAACCTGTTAACAGAGAGGAAACAGAGCTCTCTGTCATCCAAGAGAAAGGGCTGCATTTGAGAGTCAAGCTAATCTGTTCTGAAGAGTACTTCATCCAAAAATACCTCTTCTTCCTCTTCCTTCCTAATTCCTAATTACCTTTATCGCCTGGTTATGCAGCTAAATCTCCTCCTACCTCTTAAACTTGGTTTCCACATCCATAAAAGGAAGGTAATAATCGCATCTGCCTCTCAGGGTCGTGGGTGATATGCCTGGCACAGAGTACAAACCCAAAAAGTGTGAGCTATCCTTATTATCGTCGTCATTTTTTGTATTTGCCTCTAATCAACAGTCACTCCTTTACAAGGTAAGTATATCAAACTTATTTCCAGAGGCTTTGTCTTTTGTGTTTTGTTTTGTTTTGTTTTGTTTTTTTGCCTCTCACTTAGCTCTTCCCTCTGATACAAATGGCCCTGGGAAAGAGAGACTCACTCAAACACTGAGATTGCTAATACTCACGATTAAATAAATATGTTGTCATCATGATACTGGTTTGATTTTTAAGTCTAAAGTTCAGAAGTTACTAATTCCTCTGAGGGACTATGCCTACGGTTTAGAGACCTTGCCACCAGCTGGATGATGTTGCTGAATTATGACATTTATTTACTGCATTACTTTTCTACTGCTATGTAACAAATTACAACAAATTTAGTGGCTTCCAAACAATATGCCTGTATTAGCTTACAGTTCTGTAGGTCTGAAATCTGGGCCCAAAATGGCTAGGTTCTGTGCTGGGGGGCGCTCACAAGGCTGAAATCAAAGTGTCAGCTATAGTTCTCATCTAGAGTTCAGAGTGCTCTTAAAAGCTCACTAGTTGTTGGTAGAATTCAGTTCTTTGTGGTTTTAGGACTGAGGTCCCTGTTTTCTCTCTAGCTCATTGGCTGGGGACCTGTCTCAGTTTCTAGAGGCTGCTCCTTTCCATTGGCAGTTCACTACATAGGTGTATGTATGCTTTCTTCTAGGCCAGCAGGAATGTTTCTCTCTCTTAAAAGACTCACCTGATTAGAGCAGGCCCACCCAAATAATCTCCCTTTTGCCATATAACATATCATAATCAATAGATTGATATCTCATCATGGTTATATGTTCCACCCACATTCAAAGAGGAAACGATTATACAAAGGCAAGGATCGCTGGACGTGATCTTAGAATTCTACATGCCACATTTACCCATGAAATGACATTGGCTTTAGGCACTGAACAAAGCACTGTGGGTGCAAAGACAGGTTAGATGCTGCCTTCTAGCCCCATAGCGTCCCACACGGGAGCCCCGAGCCACATGTGGCTATCGAGCACTCAAAATGGGGCTAAGCCAAATTGTGATGTGCTGTAGGTATAAAATGCACACCGGACTTCAAAGAATGGGTACCGTCCCCAAACTGTAAAATATCTCCTTAATACTTATACATTAGTTACCTATCAAAGCCATAATATTCAGGATATTGTGGTCTCGATAAACTACATTGTTAAAATTAATTTCACCTGTTCCTTTTCACTTTTTTTAGTGTCTACTTAAAAAAAAATTTTAAGTAAAAAATGTAACTTGCATGACTGGGCAGTTCTGGTGTAGACCACGAAAAAGCCAAGCGCTTCTGTGCATACCAGGTGTCATGAGAGGAGAAGCCAGTGGGGTTTTGGGCACAAAGATGGAAAGGTCAGCTTTGCTGGGGAAGAGAGTGCAGACAGGAAAGGTGTCCCATTCACAGCAGACAGAGGGAGAGCATGCTTTTCCAGCAGTTCTTTTCCAATACTCAGGAATTCTTTATATAAAGCTGCAAAGCCACAGCTAGTGACTTGTTCATTTCATTTCATTTGCATTTTTTTGACTTCTTTATTTTAGAAGACACAATTCAAAGTTAGATTCTGAAACAAATATAAATGCCCAAATACAAACGAACGCTTGCCTAACAAACCTTTAAGTGTTCTCCATCCACCTGGGCCTTCTCCCTCTTTCTCTCGGACCCTCACAGACAGAACAATTCTCTCTCTCTGAGCTACTTCGGAGGGTCCAAAACTTCAAGGCTATCATCATAGAGAGCAGCCTGTCTTCCAAAGTCCTCATGGGCAGTGTTTCTCTGGCCTTTGATCTCACCAATAGAGGGCAGCTATTACCAGCTTAATTAGAGAGTAGTTATTACTTTCTTGGCCCTCCCAATTAGTTCAAAGAGCTCTCTTTGGCTTCCTTGATTTTTGACAAATCACAAAAAGAAATGTTGAAATGTGATCTATAAAACGTTTTCTGTAATGGCCTTTTTTTCCAGGGGGAGATTCCCTGTCAGTTAGTCCAGTCTAGTCTAAAATGTTAGACTCCATCCCACTTCCCATAAAGACCCATGTGAATAATGTTTACTCTTCAGACAAATACTTTTATGTGCAAACAGTTAATACCTGTTATGCATATACTATGTATTAGATGCTGTGCTCAGTATTTATATCATCTCATTTTATCTTTTACAACTCAGAAAGGTAATAATATAATAGTAACAATTATTGACTGCTCCCTATGTGCTAGGTACTTTTCTAATCTTTATTTGAGATGAAGTTAATTTCAGGATTACATGAGATAAAATATGGTACGTGCTAAGAACAGTGCCTGGCACTGGGAGATGTGCTCCATAAATGTTAACTAATATTTCATCCTCACAAAGATCCTGTGTCTTGAGGATTATCATTTCTATTTTACAGATAAATAAATTGAAGCTTGGAGGGCTTAAATTTCTTGCCTTAGATCAGTTGTTCTCCAATGATAGTGGGCACCAGAATCAGCCACGGGGCTGATTAAAACGGATTGCTGGGCCCCACCACTGAGTTTCAGCTTCAGGGGACCTGGGGTGAGCGCCAGGAATGTGCATTTCTAACAAGTTTCCCAGTGATGCCAGCAACGCTGCTCAGGGATCGCTCTGCTCTAGATCATACAGCTAATAAAGACTTCACCCCAGTGGTTCATGCTCTTTACCACAACTCAACACTCCTCTTTGTCATCTTATGTTAATGGAGCTTAAAGGGTCTACAAATCAAACTAATGTCAGAACTTAGACAACTTCAAACAAATCATAAAGGAGTTTTAAAAAACAGAATAAAATGGTTGATTCACACTACATATTGGGAAATCCTGACCCAAACAGGGCGTTAATTCCCTTTCTAAGAAGCATGCCATTCATAAATCCTCATTAGTAAGGGTCTTTTGCTCACTTCCAGCCACCACATATGCTGGCATAGATGAGTAATATCTCTTCAAATGTACACATAGATGGACCTTCCCAGGCAAATTACAGCTTCTTCCAGTGGAGGAATACACACCACCTTTGTGTTAAGGGTTTTCTCCAGGGAGGAAAAGACGGCTATGGGATTGAGAAGAATTCACAAGGGGTTTAGTTAGAATAGCAATGTTTTTGTTCTTTAAAAAAAAAAAAAAAAAAAAAAAGTGAAACAATTCTGGCAAAATGTCGAGGTTAAAGCTGGTTGATAAAGTATACAGATGCTTATTACCTTATTCTCCACATTTTCCTGAGTCTTTGGACTATTTTCCAAATACATAACTTAAAAGGCCCTATGCTTTCTAGTTAGTAGGGAAAGCACATGGAGGAAAACCAGACACAGCTCCACCTCCCATGGGAGTCACTGCCCAGGGTAAGGAGGTGACCCTGAATCAAACAATTATAATGGGCACAGAGTTACAGACTGTGATCTGTCTTACAAGGCTAAGAGTGAGCCTGTGAGGAAGGCTTTTAACTCTTGTACGTGACCTAGACTTTGGGAGTCTAGGAATGCTATCCTGAGGAAGTGGAAATTCAGCTACGAGCTGCAGGACATGTACGTGTTAACTAGGAGCAGGTGGGTTGCAGCATAGAGAAAACTATAAAAAATCCAAATGTGGGGAAGAAGTTTTCAAAGCAATGAAGGCATGTCTGTGGGTCTGAAGAACAGTGAGCAGGTAGAAGGATGACCTAAGGTGAAGCTCCAGAGTTTCTGCCATGAATACTTGAATTAGCGCTTTCATTGATCTCTCTTCCCTTTAGTGGTTGCTTTAAACTCCTGGATTATCAAAGGCCAACTATCAAAGGTCTTTTATTCAGACTTCTCTTTCTCATTACACTATTAACCTTATTTTGTTGTCATTTCCGGTGTCTCCCTGCCTAGTGCCAAGACTCCTTCACTGCCATAATCTCCAGCAGATGATCCCTTCTACTCAAGGAGGTTCATCTATGTTGACCGCGTTGGATTCAGCTGCCCCCCCCATATGTTTCCCAACTGACCAATGTTGACCCATAGGTAGGGACAGCTCTACACCTCTATTCAGCAGGAAAACATTATAGAATATAAGACCTTCCACCTTCAACAACCTTAAAGATTTAAGGGTCAAAATTGTTCAGGGGGGAAATGATGAGGGAGCAGAAGGCTAGCTGAAGACAAAGCATAAGTTGACACCCTGCAACCTCTCCTCAACCCCCACTCCTGGGTGGGACATGTGTGACATTCTTCCAGGAATCTCCCAACTATCTTAATGTTAATACCTTGCTAGAGGGGAAAACAACCTTGACAACAGCGAGGCCTCTGATATCTTGTAGCTCCTCTCTAGCATTATCTTGTCGTTCCTCTTTAGCATATGAAAACCCTTTTGAAACCTCCCTTTTCCTTACTTCCCCCCCAACTCTGGAGTATATAATCAGCCACTCCTCAAGACCCCCATGCAGCAGCTCTTTCTGCCCATGGGTCCTGTCCCAGTGCTTTAATAAAACCACCATTTTGCACCAAAAAGAAAAAAAAAAGGCGAAGCTCCAGACGTGGACAATGGCCAGACCAGACTGAGGGTTTTGGACTTGATCAGTATCTTGGCGGAATGTAATGAGCCTTCATGGTCCTTTGTAAATTGGCTGAAACTACAAATATCAAAGCCTTGACAATCAAGCATCTATTGTCTATCAAGTGGTGTACTGGCAAACTGGCTCTCCCAATTAAAAAAAAAGTCCTGGTTGCAGTGTGTGCCAATTTATGTGGTGTAAACACGCCCACCATGCCTGATTTCAAGCCATCCACGTGATGTTACAGAACAGAGTTGGGAAGAGATGTGTAGACAGGCTCTCATGAGCTGACAGAAGCTGGCTTCTGTTCACCATCGTATTATACCTCAATTCTAGACAAACTCTAAATAGCAATGATATTGTGTATGTTGGTATTAGCGAGAAACAAGCAGTTGGTGGTGCCAGACAGAATATAATCCATTTTTTTCACAGAGAATATAAAACGTTCTCTTATTTTATAAAGGAAGTCACCAGACGAATTTTAGAATTTGCCATTTGATGTAATCAAATCAGAACAAACTATGATTTCAATCTAACCTTGAGTTGATAAGCCTCATTCACCCTTTGTTTCCTTATGCGTAAAATGAAGACTCCCTCGAAGGGATGGAATCTTTATTATTTTATGAAATGAGGTCTTTTATAATCAAGATTTAATTTATGCTCATTAAGGGTTATAGCTTTCTAGTTTCCTTGTCAGCGTGTGGGGCAAGAAAGAAAAATCAGCCATCTGCTTGCTAGTGGTTGCTGACTCATAAATTGAAATATCCCCTCTTCTCTGTATGTCGGAGAATCACCACTGAGGTTGGTTAAGTGATTTGACTTTGCATTCTCAACACCTAGTCCTTAGCCGACTAAGAGGAGGCATCTAATAGATCAAATATCTATATAACTAGTGTAAGCATTCTTTAGATCTACAATATATTCCACCAGAACATGGGATTAATCTACAATTAAAATTTTAGACACCAATTTTATAGAGCCACTCTAGGTGATGGTTTACTATGTATGAGGTCCTTGGGCATCCCTGGCTTTCAAAAGAAGTTTAAAAGAAAAAAATTCAGTATTAACTCATGTATCCCAGTTTGGTACACCATACATGTTTTCAGTACCTTTATAAACCAGATTATACAGAAAGTAGAATTTCCTGATTGTGAAGGTTTTTTTAAAAGGCTGCACTGTAAGAGTAGTCTCCTTGACAGAGGATATAAGGCAGAATCCTCTGGGGTCATTGACAAGGGGCCACAATAATTTCCCTTGTAAAATATTCCTGTACGATTCATTTATTGCATGAAATAAAAGTGAATGGTAGCACATGCTTGTGTAGAATATCATTTGAAATCTCTCCAAGGACTTGTTATTACTTTAAAAACACCCCATTACAATAATTTATTGTGAAATCTTATTCACGTTTGCTTCAAGGGCTGTACTTGGAACCCCAAAGAGCCACCCAGGGGCACAGGCCATGGACTGGCCATATTGCTCTGGGAGACCTTCTAAATTTTTATTATGGACATGAATTTTCACACATTCTCCAAATCAGGGAAAACAGTACAATGAATTACCGTGTACCTATCTTCTAGCTTCAATAGTTACCAATTCATGGCTGATCTTGTTTTATCGTTACCCCCACCCCCTTCCCATTCATGCAACCCCACATTGAATTCCTGGGAGCTTTCAAAGAAAGTTATGGAATCTTATCCTGTGGCAATAACAACTACTCACCTTCCCTCCAGGAGACTAGACTTTCTTGTAACCTCAGAGTATGAGCATAGCCAATCAAAGAAGGAGTGAACACATTTTCCAAGGCATTCTATTTACACGCTCAGGGTTTTTCATGAATCATATGAAAGAGAGTGACATTTTCAGCTCAAACTAAAGTGACTCATCAAGCCAGAGGGGTGGGTCATTAAGGACATATGACACCTTCCAGTCTAACCTGCTCTTCAACTGTCAACACCTGTATAGTCATCTGGCCATAAATCTCTCCCTGACCCTTCCATAATGAAAGATTGTTTACCAAATCCTGAACCTTACCAGTATAGAAAGAAATGGTTTCAATATTTACTACAGGAATCCTCAATTTTTGGAGAGTTTAAATTTAAATCAAATTCAAAAGCAAGTCCATACCTTTACTTTAGAAGTAAAGCAAACCATTGGAAAAAGCATTGGTTGAGAGAGAGAGAGACACTGATTCTTTCAACCAGGAATTCTGTATCTATCAATTTTTCTTAAACAATCAAGCAAGTTCCCACAGATATACGTATTAGGGTGTTGTTTACAATAAATTGAATGTTAGGAAAATGTTGGACACAATTAATTATCCAACAGTAGAAGGTTGTGAAAATAAATCATGGAACGTCCATACAATGGAATATTATGAAGACTTAATGAATGGTGGGGAAATATTTGTGATTTAGTAAGTAACAAAAAGAAGTTATCTTTAATAAATAAATTATAAAAACAAAAGAAATGACAGGAGAACCTACAGATTAAAAGACACTTAAGAGACATATTAACCACCGGCAATATATTATATCACCTTTAGAAGTCCAAGTGCGCATACAGGCAGGTGCGCGCACACCTGAAAGTTGAGAACATTTGAACAACAGTCGTATATTGAATGATACTATGGCATTTTTACGATGATTTTTTAAATGTGATCATGGTATATTATTATTTATTAAGTTCTGTATTTAGAGATGAAATGTCACATCGATGGTGTTATAAAGCGATAGATGAAACAAGATTTACAAAGTTCGAGGGTTCATTATACTCTATTGTCTCCTTATGCACACACTTAAAATTATGTACTGTAAAAAATATTTGAGTTATAAAACAGTATATATACTGTGATCCTATTCATTAATTTATTTTAGATATCTTTTCTCTTATTCTTCTCTATAAAACATGACTTAGCTTTTTAATATAGACATAATATACTGTTTGTAATAAATAAATTTAACAACTTGAACTAATTTATGCTAGACATTAATCACCCACAATTTGCTGTTTTCCCATTATTTCTAATATATCACTGAACTTAACAGTTCATGAACTGTTAAAAATAACAAGGTAAGACGTTATCGTCTCAAACTAAAATTGTTGATCTTCTATTAACCTAAGGCCCACACATCAATATGAACTGACTTTTCTCCCGTGGCCTAGGAGCAATTCATGACTGAAGCAAGCAAAGAGATAAACACAACTCTTTTGAAATCCTGGGCTTTCAAGTTTCAGGACAAAGCTAGACCTTCATAAACAAAACAAGGAAGTAATCTCCTAACAGGTGAGTGTAGAGAAAAAACAAAAACTTTATATAAATGATTTGGATGGTTTATAAAATTCTAGGGACCATTTTGCCTAAATTAGCAAGAAAATGTGATGTTTTCCAGGTACTAGTTTTGCTTTTGCTCTGTTAAGGTGGCTAGATTTATTTTGGATAGAGAAAAAGTAAGTCACCAAGAAACTACACCTTCAAACTCCTAAAAGAGGCATTTAAGCCTTAAGTGGGGCTTCTAGAAAGTGACTGTAAGCATATGAAATGGAATTAGGATAAATTTATAAAGTATTTATCATATCATAGCCTCTGTTGATGGGTATGTTGTGCTACGTAACTTGCTCCCACTTAAAAACTCAACCACAGCTCCTGTGTGCAGGAAAGAAAGCAGTTTGGAAATGGATTTTTGTGATTCTGCTTGTGTCCCTCATGGCTCCACATTTTTTAGCTGACTAGAAAATTCTGCTTGGCTTCTACTGTTGGTCTCCCCTCCCTGGTCCTCTCAGTGACAGGCCCTGAACCCCATTTTAGGTAATTAAGTTCTGTCTCACTCAAGCTTCTGAGCCCCAAGTACATTTCCTGTCCAGATTGAGTCTTCACCTCACCAGAGAGTGGGGTCTGCAATGGGCCTTCTTGCCCTGTCCTGAAGCCAGATGGGTGCAGGGAGCAGGATGATTCTCCCCTGACCCCTCCTCCAATAGCAGCTCAGGTCATGTGTTTTGGTTTCCAGTCAGCACCCAGAGAGAAGCCCCAAGTCTCAACCTTCTGCCTCCGGTCCTGGTGCTTGTCCTTAGTCCTCTAGTAACCACAGGCTGAGGTCTGGCTCCCTGCCTAAGGGACCACCTGGAACCACACTGCCCCCTGGTGGATGCTGTTCTTCATGCCTGGCAATCCCTGCAGCCCGCCTGCCCTCTGTCCACCTGTGGCACCCCAATATCTCCTTAGGTGGGGGCTGAACATCATTTGAACTGTTGGATACTCCTCAGTGGTGTGCTGACTGGATAAATTTTCAGGCTTTTTACAAGTTGGACTGTTAAACACAGCCATTATTAAAATGTATATGATATAAACATACAATTAATGTACATTAAAAACAAAGGTCATAAATACGCAAACTCATCACTTCTCAATATGATATAAAATACAATTAATTTACATTAAAAACAAAGGTCATAAATACGCAAACTCATCACTTCTCAATAATCCTACTACATTTTGCTATTGTCTATGCTTGTGAGTTATTCACATCTATTGTTATCTGGATGGTGGAAATGACTCCACTTGTCAAATCATGGTTAAATTGCAACCACAGGTTGGCTATGGATACAAGAGTTCAGCAAAAATCAGCGAGAACATTCAGTGAGAATCAACTGGCTACATGGAATTTGAAAGAGAGTATTGTGTGTTTTATTATTATTTATAAATTGTGTGCTACACACCCTTTATATCAGTAAAACTTATAAACGGGTATCGTTTTTTTCCCAGATTGCTCATTATTGACCAGTTTGAAGCATACTACAGTATCCCTTCCTCCCACTTAGGGCCAGTTCTACAGACTGATGAAATTCTCCCAGTTCTGTCACCTTGCATTACTACCTCTGAGCCAGTTAGAGCGTGGGACTCTCACATCCAGCCCCCTCTTGTTTTATCTTGTCCAGGTCAAAGGATATCCACTGGCAGAACACACCTGGCCTCTTCTTTCCGTCACACATTCCTCCCCCCCCCCCCCCCCCCCCCCCCGGGAGATGAATTGACTTACCTGGTTGGTGAGTTTAGAAGGAGAAAGA
Source organism: Mirounga leonina (assembly GCF_011800145.1). Taxonomy (NCBI): domain Eukaryota; kingdom Metazoa; phylum Chordata; class Mammalia; order Carnivora; family Phocidae; genus Mirounga; species Mirounga leonina. The sequence goes on along the minus strand of NW_023270433.1, from coordinate 24,892,368 downwards.
AGTCATGCATGGCCTAGCTCTTGTTTCTGTTCCTTTCCTTAGAGAATACCCACAGAAAGAGGCATCTTTCCGCACATGGGGGAGGCTGCCATGTTCTGGTGTTGCCTGAGGCTGGTGAGTAAGTTGGTCGAATGCTGGAGTTTGATGTTGAGAACTCCACTTGCTCAAAGATAGAAGTCAAGCTCTGTAAAGTAGCATTGATCAGTAATGAGGGCCATATATTGGCCTCCACTGATGACTCCTTTGTCTTAGATCTCCCCTGGTTTAAAAATGCAATGGGAAACAGGAGTGCTCTTTTTTGGGCCCCTTAGAAACTCCAGATGTGTCCTCCTCTGCCATCAGCCTTTGCTCCTGAGGTCCTGAATGCCCTTGCGGCTGTGCCCATATGTATTGGTACACATAAGCCTTTTCTAAGATTAGAAAACTTGAATGGCAAACTTATTTGATTCCAATTCCTTTTATTACCAATATGTATGTGTGATGATAATAATAATGCTGACATAACTGGGCACCTTTTGTATGCCAGATATTGTGCATACAAAGATAGACCCTGTAGAACAATTCTTTTAATGACCTAGAGCATTTAAATAACTTTCCCCAGGTCACAAAGTGACCAGGCTAGTTGTCTGATTGCAAGGCCCTTGCTCCTTCCATTACACTTCCTCTTCCTTTTCTTTCTTCCTCCCACCCCCATCCCTCTAGTCTTCCGACCTCTCCTCTCTCTCTCCTTCTCTCCTTCACCCATCCTTCTACTACATTCCCTCATTTCCATATTTTCTAGCCCTTTGATACAGAAAACTAAGACAGCATTTGAAACCTCAGATTGCAGTGTGTGCGTGCTTTTATATATATATATGAAATCCTACAAAATCTTACCCCAACAGCTGGGACCTCAAGAAACTTGGCAGCAAGCAGAAGGAAAATTGTGGCTGTCTTTTTAGTATCCTCCTCAGGTTTCTGATAAGGAATGTTCAGCATCCATTCAAGGTCCTGGGGGAGGAGGTCATAAAGAAAACAGTATGTGAGAGAGACCACAAGACTTCATCAAGCTGGGGTCTGTCCAGGCTTGACCTGGGGCTGGGCTCTATGTAGAAAATGCAGCCTTTCCTTAAATGGAGTGTTTGCTGTTACCTCCGAATTAAGGTCTCTTTCCCTGGGGTCAATAGTTGTGTAATAGGTTCAGGGATTGAGCAAACAGTTTGCAAATTACTTGGGGAATGATTGAGGGAAGGGGAAGAATACACACACACACACACACACACACACTCTCAATGGGGGTAATATCACCCTCAATGGGGGGTGAAAATTGGTTCTTGGGGGAGAAGGTGAAAAAATCTCACTCTCTTCACATATAAATCACAGAAAGTACCTTACATGCATACAGTACCTAAACAAGCACCCGGTATTATCTGTGGTATTAAAATGTCATAGAAGGGATATTAAGAAAAATATGTCTAAGAACGGGGAGCCATTCTTAGGGGAGCAATAATTTTTAATGGTTGAAAAGCACTGATGTATATAAAGAGCCTAACAGAGTATGGACATATGGTACGTATTCAAAACATGTGAATTGTAGTTGGTACTGTCATAGTTATTTGTTATTAATGCCGGTCCTACAAACTTGCTAGAGAACCATGCCATCCCATCATGGTCAGGGTGGATAAGGGTGTACTGTGGCAAATTCCCAGATGAATTTAGCTTAGGGTGGATCCTGCATAAGCTAGAGATCCAGGGTTCTAGAAAATAAGCAGATTCTTGCACACCACTGGGCTGACCTCTGGGTGCCCAGAAGCACTTGTTCAAGTGTTAAAATCCAAAGAACAAGGCATGGCACAGATGACTGTAGGAGGCTTACAGGCCAGCACAATGCCGACTTTAATCTTCTGGGGAAAGGAAATGTTCCCGAATTCAGTTTCTTTCTGGCCAAGTACTCCATCACCAAGTTTTGCACACATGCCTTGTTTCTCCTTTCAGAGGACCTGGCTTCCAGGAGGCACTCAATAACTGAGTTAATACAGGGTTAGGGCCAATGTTGAGCAAATTCTCATGCATGCTCCATGTGCTCTGCAGCGGGGAGGAAAACTAAATAATCTAATGACTATTCTTAAAACCTATGTTTGTTCTACTTTTAGCTTACAAAGTGGTCTCGTATATAGTATCTTATTAAATCATCACAATAACTCTATAAGGTCAGTATTCTCTCCCCATTTGAAGGATAAGGAAGCTGAGGCTTGTAGAGTTCACTTATTTGTCCTCCTTAGCTACCAAATAACAAGTAGCAGAGCAAAATTCCTTTCTACTGTACTACACCACTTGTAATAATGCTCTCCTACAGAGGAAGAAGACAAATGAAATGATAAAGTTATGGAGGAAAAGCCAAGCACTGGGACTTGGGGAACCCCTTGTAAGGGATATAGTAATGCCTGTGAATTGACACAATCAAGTCATGCAAGAAGGGGGTGTTATCTTCATGGAGTACAAATCTAGCACATGGCAGATCCTGCTGAGGCTGGTCAAAGGTATCACCTGCCAAGTTACAGGGAAATGAAAGCCCATCAAAATAGACTATGGAAGCATCTCAAGATGATGTGAAATTTGGGACATAAAAGACTTAGGGGCACAAATGTTTAGAACAAAAATATGATATGAAAAGTGAACCACTAGGTACACACTTGGTACAAATTTTTATTTCAGGGCCACAGCTTCAAATGTAGGAATGACAGATATTTGACTGGGAATGAAGAGAATTTTTCAAAGACTGAAAAGAATGTGTTTAGTCAGATACCAACTCATCTGGCCAAAGGGGCTGTAAATGGAAAACAGATGGGAAGGGAGAAAAAAACACCTAGATTAAACTGAAATGGGTTTCCATGAATGACATTAAGGAGGGCCTGGGAAGAATTTCAATAGCGAGGGAGGTGCCGAGTGATTCAATAAGAAAACAATTGGGAAGGACATCAGAAAGAAAGCGTAGGCAGCAGATGTCCAGATATCATGCACAGAACACAAGCAACACAGCAACTTTGATATTTAGCACAGGGCGACAAACAAGACCTCACAAATACCACTGAGAGTTGGCGAGATGGAACAGATCCATGGGAACACAGTGATAGAAGGGTATGCTGTGCACAAAGACCTGTTGGAAGGAGATGGAGCAGCACTGTAGGCTGTGATAACAATAGATTCAGAGGACTCTCTGAACACTTGGATGAAGATGAAAGAAGAGAAGAACAGAAGCGATGTTTTCATGGATGCAGAGCTGAGCCACATGGAAGAAAGCCACAAAATTGGCAGAGCGTACACAATACAGATAACATTTGGATACTTCATTCAGATAAAAGCAGAGTTTTTCACTTGTCTCCCTAACAATTTCATGTCCTAGAGGGTAAAGGAAGTAATAGAAATAATTGTGCTCTGATTCCAACCAATGGGAAGAAGCCATTCTTCAGAGTGAAAGGGATGGGAACCTGGAAGAACATGGCCATATCACCTTCAAAGTAGGGCAAGACTGAGCTGGATAAAATGTGTACAGAGGACTTTAGGAAGATAGACTTCAACATATTTTTTTTTAAGATTTTATCTATTTATTTGACAGAGAGAGACACAAGGAGAGAAGGAACACAAGCAGGGGGAATGGGAGAGGGAAAAGCAGGCTTCCCTCAGAGCAGGGAACCCGATGTGGGGCTCGATCCCAGGACCCTGGGATCATGACCTGAGCTGAAGGCAGACGCTTAACAACTGAGCCACCCAGGTGCCCCTATCTTTTAATTTTTTTTAAATACAGGCACAATTCCACAAGTTTCCAAAAGAAGACAGAACCAGGAAGTGCTCAGAAATATGACCTTGGGCAACTCCAGTGAGGAGAAAAATGTGGGGAGATTCTTAAAAAAATTAAAGTGATGACATAGAGCTCTTTAAGCTAGGATACAGAATGAATGATGAGAAAGACAGAGGCAAATGACAATTCTACAAGAGTGACATGGAACCACACAAATAGTAGGAGAAATGTTCAAGTACTGGAAGAATGAAAGCATGCAAAAACGGTAAGAACCAGAGAAAGTGTTATGGACCCAGGGAATTATGATAATGGATGGTAGAAAGGATATAATATTTCTCAAATGATGTCACATTCCTTTAGGCTCTGATAAGGACTGCGACTATGGGGCTGAAAACACAAAAGTGTGTAAGAGTATGGTGAAACCCAAGTTTGGGGAAAACATTACCGATCCCTTTTAGAATCTAATCTGGGACCAGACTTGGTGGTCCAGTCTATGGATCAAGTGGCATACATTTGCCTATCTCCAAACTTTCTTCCTACTATTATTAATCATATTTCAGCAAGTTGATCTTAAAATTCTTGCAGAATCTACATGATATCATTCTTTTGGGTCAGAAAAATTTCTCCCAATTGCATTCTCTCTTTTACTATCAGAGTTTTATAACTGATACATTAAAGCTGGTTTTAATTGAAGGTTTAACTGGCTACAGAAGGATAGTTTGTAAAGTCCTCAGCAGGATCCTGTTTATATCTCTAGGCAAAGAAATCTTAATTAAGGTATTCCACCTTTACCAGTGAAAATTGAAATATGTTGGAGTTTCTTAAGAGTTGTCTAGTTTCTCTTAAAATAACTTGGAAAAATGAGTGTCATCTTTTATAACAACTATGGGGTTAGCCCATAATCAATACACTATTTTATGACATTCAAGAACAGGCAAAACTGATCTGGGGGGATATAAATCATAATAGTGGTTGCCAGGATAGATGGGGCAGGGATAAAATGGAAAGGGACCCTAGTGAACTTCCTAGCATGATAGCATATTCTATTTTTCTTTTTTTTTTTTAAGTCTTTTTTTTTTTAAGTTTTATTTATTTGAGAGAGAGAGAGCATGAGAGGAGAGAGGGTCAGAGGGAGAAGCAGATCTCCACTGAGCAGGGAGCCCGATGTGAGACTCGATCCTGGGACTCCGGGATCATGACCTGAGCTGAAGGCAGTCACTCAACCAACTGAGCCACCCAGGTGCCCCATATTCTATTTTTCAACTGGAATGTTGGTTACATGGATATATGCATTTGTCAAAACTCATCAAACTGTCACTGTCACTGTCACTGTATGTAATTATCCCTCTATAGAGTACATAGAAAGAATATAATAACTCTGGGCAGTGATATGAAGAGAAAAAGGAATAATTTTCTGTGATGACTTGACAGTAATTAAATAAAGTTAACATAGTCAAGGAATCAGAGAAAAGCAGAGGCTCAGAGTTTAAAATTACCAGTGCTCTCGAAGTAGATTTAGAGAAAAGTATGTCTCACCAACACCCTTGAGTTGTTAAATTTCCCATCAGCAAAGTTTTCCCTATTGTGGAGAAAGGGCATCATTACCTTATATCCAAGTACCAGTGGTTTACAAACTTCTGCTTTGTAAAAGTGCTTGTTAAAAATGCAGTTTCTGGGTCCATGCCTGGAGATTCTGATAAGGTAAATCTAGGTTAGTGTCTAGGAATCTGCATTTCATAAACACCCTTGGTAGTTTGATGTAGGAAGTCCATGAACCTACACTTTGAGAAACACATCATTTGAGAATCAAATCATAAAACTAGTTACTACTTCCTCTAATTTCAGTCTCTCCAGGCAATCTTCTGATAATAAAGCATTTTTCCATGCCTTCACAGAAAAAAATGTTGCTTCCACCAACACATACATGTATTCCAGCTGACATGACAGTACTTTCTCATTCTAAATATTAAACAGGCATTGGTTTTGTATCTCAGTTTGATGAGCTTGGTAAATATGGTTTGCCCCTTCTAAATGGACGTGTTTACCAGGTGATACTGAAAAACCATGCTTCTTGAACTGTGAGAAAGAGAAATATGATTTGTGCCAAATTTACTGAGATAAAGGGTATTTCCAAAATTTCCTCTTTAAAGAAATTCTATGCTTAACATCGTTACGGCTGCCATGTTATTTTTTTTTAATTAATAAACTTTATTTTGGGGGCACCTGGGTGCCTCAGTCAGCTCAGTGTCTGCCTCGTGATTTTGGCTCAGGTCATGCTCTTGTGGTTCATGAGATAGAGCCCCATAGCAGGCTCTTCGCTCAGTGGGGAGTCTATTTGGGATTCTTTACCTCTTCCTCTGCCCCTCCTCCAACTCATGCATGTGCACACATGCACTCTCTCAAGTAAATAAATCTTTAAAAAGATAAACTTTATTTTTTAGAGCAATTTTAGGTTCACAGCAAAATTAAGTAGGAAGTACAGAGAATTCCCATGTATCCTCTATCTTACACCCTAACAACACCTTTCCCACAATGGACCTTCTGTACCATGATTGTACACTTGTTATGTTCCATGATACTACAATGATACATTATTATCACCCAAAATTCATAGTATAAATTAGGGTCCAGTCCACGTTGTACATTTTATGGGTTCTGACAAATGTCATGTTCTTTTAAGCAATTGAACTTAAGAATAAACATGTGTAAATTAATATTTTCATTTTAAACCTAATTCTATGGATTTTTCAAAGATTTGTGTTGTGGCTTTCTGATTCTAAAGATTTTATTTATTTATTTGAGATAGAGAGAATGAGAAAGAGAGCACATGAGAGGGGGGAGGGTCCGAGGGAGAAGCAGACTCCCTGCCGAGCAGGGAGCCCAATGCGGGACTCGATCCCAGGACTCCAGGATCATGACCTGAGCTGAAGGCAGTCGCTTAACCAACTGAGCCACCCAGGCGCCCTGGCTTTCTGATTCTAAATAAATGTTCATTATTGACATTTTGGAAAGTGGGCACATTTTTAAAAAATTACCAGTTATTCTCCTACTCTAGGCTAAGCACTGTGAATATTCTAATTTTTTAAGTCATTATTCTGTCTTTATGTACATGTATTTATTGTGGTGGTAATGGTTGTTTATTTCTTTACAAAACTGGGATTACACTATACAAACATCTCCTAACATTGTATCATTATATCATATTTTAACAGTAGTAACTTTCCTCTGATTTTATTTTTCTTCTTAGCATTTATCACCACCTTACATAATATATGTGTCTGCCTATTTATTTTCTGTCATCTCCTGAATGACTGTTCCAGGGGAGTAGTTGTTCCATAAGAGAGTTCTGTTCACTATGAAAACCCAGTACCTATAATACTGCCTGACACACATTATTTACACATATTTACAGAGTGAATGAATAAATGAATGAGTGGCATTTCATTGTGAGTAAATATGCTCCAAAATCATGACTGTCAGTGACTAAGCAATTTTAACAAATATATACAACATAATTTGTTGAAACATTCTTCTGGCATTCAACAGTAGGGCTACATTCACCTTCCAGTTCTTATTATTGTAATTCACAATGATATGTAAATATTACTTGTAAAAGGGAATTCATATTTCTGAATATTTCCTTAGGAATAATACCTAGAAATAGAGTTATTATGTCAAAAATTATAAAAAATCTTAAAGACCTTTTCACATATTGCCAGCTTCTAAGAGTGTGTAGGGGATGAGAATATGCCACCCCAAAATATGCCACTTTGGCATAAGGATTATTTTGAGCTGGAGGCAAATGAGAATTGACAGATGCAGAAAGAAATCTACCCAGAGTCTCCCTTATCTGACTAAAAGTAGGAACTTCTGAGAAATGAGGACTGCCATAACTCCCCTCTCCCAGGGAAGTTTTATAGCCATGAAAAAGACAGAAAGCCAACACTGAGATGGACCTGCACAAACAAACCTACTCCATTAGTTTCCCCCCAATGTTTACCTTTCCATAGTTTGCCACCCTAAGAAGCCTATAACCCTTTTCCTTTATCTTGTCACTTCTCTAGGAATTTATTGTGCTTTTCTAAGATGCTATATAAGCCCAAGTTCTAACCACCTCTTTGAGTTATCATCACTGAGTTCTCCTATGTATATATGCAATGCAGGTGTTATTAAATTCTTGTTTCTCTCTTGTTAATCTGCCTTGAGTTGGTCTAATCTGCAGGGCCCTAGCCAAGGAACCTAAGATGGATAGAGGAAAAAAGTTATTTTTCTCCCCATCAATGTAAAAGAGGAAGTCGCCAGGACTTTTAAAGGCTTAGATTCAAATGGCACAGCATCACTCTCACTGATCTACTGGCTAAAGTCCTGCTTTTGATGTGGGAGGGGACTATACAAGGATGTAGTGCCAACAAGCCTTGTTCATTGGGAACATTTTTATGTAACTATTACATCACCCTTTTTGGTTTTCCAGAGTTCTTATGGCTTTTCTTTTAATCAGATTATTTCAAAAAGATTTGGAGGAGAGAAAAAAATAGTGAATTCTTCATTTTAATTCACCATCTTCAAAGTAGAAGTTGAGTATGTGCTTTGAAAATGGCTATGTACATTATTTCGGGGTATTTATATCATTCTCTTTTTATATATGTGTATTTATATCATTCTCTTTTTATACATATGTTTTGTGTAATACAACATTTACAATAATCCTCATTTTCCAATTCTGTCAATATCACTTAATTGAAAAAATATTTTTTCTTTGACAATGAAATCCCTTAGAATAAGTATATTCAATTCCATAATTCAATAAACATTTTTTAAATGCCTATTATGAGCTGGCCCTACAATTAAGGTGCAGGGTAATATTTTCAATTCAATAGTCAGTAACTACAAAGCATTTTTTTTTTTAAGTGCATTGAACTCTTGTTAAATGCATGGTACTGAGGGATATAAAGGATTATAAGACACAGCACTCTTCAAGGGGCTTTGCGATATGGAAAATTATCAAATGTAATAAAAGTGAACATCTAGTATCCACATGCAAAAGAAGGAAACTAGACCCTCCATAACACCATATACAAATTTGACTCAAAATGGATCAAAGACCTAAACATAAGATCTAAAACTATAAAACTTTTGGAAGAAAACGTAGGGGAAACCTTCATGATATTGGAAGTGACAACAATTTCTTGGACATGACACCGTAAGCACAGGCTACAAAAGGAAAAATAGACAGATTGGACTTCATGAAAATTAAAGAGCTTTGTGCAACAAAGTACACTACTATGGTCTGAATATTTGTGTCCCGTCAAAATTCACATGTTGAAATCCAAACCCCCAAGGTGATGGCATGAGGAGGTGGGGCCTCTGGGTGGTGATTAGGGCATCAGGGCAGAGCCCTCATGAATGAGATTACTGCCCTTATAAAAGGGACTCTGGAGAGAGCTCTCATCCCTTCCACCATGTGAGGACACAGTGAATGAAAAGACTGCAATCTATAAACCAGGAAGTGGGCTCTAACCATGCACTGAATCTTCCAGTACCTTCATCTTGGACTCTCCAGCCTCCAGAACTGTGGGAAATAAATGTCTTTTGTTTATAAACTACCCAGTTTACAGTATTTTGTTATCGTGGCCCGAATAGCCTGACAGATACTATTAATAGAACTAAAAGGCAACTCACAGAATAGGTGAAAATATTTCCAGATCACATATCTGACTAAGGATTAACAACCAGAATACATAGAGAACACCTAGAATTCAACAACAAAAAACACCCCAATTCAAAAATGGGCAAAGTAATTGAATAGACCTTTCTCCAAAAAAGGTACACAAATGGCCATGAAGCACACGAAAAGATGCTCAGCAGGATTTGAATTCTTGAGAGGCAGAAGTGATTTGCCCACCACATTGGCAAAAAAAGGAAATTACAGAGCCTATTAAGTGTTGGCTCGGGCCAGGGGAAAGTGGTTATCTCAAACAGTGTTGATGGGAACATACATTGACATGGCAATGTGGATAGAATTTTGGTAGGACCTATTAAAAATACACAGTCTCTACAACCCAACAACTTTACTTCTTTGCATTTTTCACAGAAAAATTCTTTTTTTTTTTAGATTTTATTTATTTGACAGAGAGAGAGACAGCGAAAGAGAGAACACAAGCAGGGGGAGTGGGAGAAGGAGAAGCAGGCTTCCCACTGAGCAGGGAACCTGATGCGGGGCTCCATCTCGGGACCCTGGGATCAGGACCCAAGCTGAAGGCAGACGCTTAACGACTGAGCCACCCAGGCGCCCCTCACAGAAAAATTCTCAGACATGTGCACAGAGAAAGGAAACTGAAGCACAGGAAGATTAAGTAACTTGATCAGAGTCATCTCATAATTGACATGAGGGTTAAAAGTCAATCTATTAGGCATTTAGAAAAACACCTGGGCACATAATAAGCACTACTAATTGTATTTTTGCCATGAATTTTCTGTATAAACTTTTTATGCTTTTGCTTAATTGGATCACAATGCTTTTTTTTCCAATTTGTGAGTAATTTATATATTAAGGATATTAAATTTGTCACATGTTAGAAATATTTTCCAGTTGGTTGCATGCTTGTTATTCTGTTTACATTGCTATTACATGATGAGGTCATGAAATCTTTATGTAGTCAATTCTATTAATTATATATAATTATATATATGTTTACATATAATTACATATATAGCTAGTTTATATATAAACTAGAAACTATAAAACCAATTTCATACAACAATAACTACACAAGAAAAGATGTCAGTGGGACAACTACTATCTAAACTTCAAACACTTTGGGTCCTGGGGCTCTTCTTAATTAATATATAGTGTAACAACTCTGCAAAACACAAGCGGGCACATATTGCAAAACCAGAAATAATCAACATGGGTCCATAGAAAAGGAACCCACACTTTCCATTTAAAGTTTAAAAAAGATGTTCTTTAAATGCTCTAAATAGAGTTTCTTCAGAGAAGCTCATAGAATTATATTAATTTATTCATAGTTTCATTTATGACAAGATAACATTCTAATTCTAACACAATTTTCAGAACATTTGGCCAATACATAGACTAGATAACTGGCTGTGGAAGAGAGAGCTGAAAAGATGCCGAGTCCCTGCGTCCATCTCCCAGCCCACCCAGAGTTAATCAAACTTCACTGCCTTCCTGAAGCCTGCCCCAATCCCAACACATCACACAGCTCCTTGCTTGTTTCTCCTATTAATCTCTTGAGGGCAGAGACAGCCCGAACTAGGTAGGGCCTGGCATATAACTGCTTCCCAATGAATACAGGAGGATAAATGATAATAAACTAATTAACAAATAAACATGATTTCAACAAAAAGCCAGCTATGATTTTTAGCTCCAAAGACAAGTCAGGTATACTTGAAATAAACTCATGAATTAAAATCAATTTTAGCTGGAAATGAAAAAGCCTGTCAAATGAGAAACAGAATGTTGAGCTGGGAAAAACACGAAAACAAAAGTACCAAAACTGTTTAAACATATTGGACTTTAGCAAAAGATCTATTTCACAATTTATTGCTAACAGTTTTTTAGTCTTGCAAAACTAATGAGAAAATCAGTTCAAATGAGAAAAAGGAATGTTGGGGTTGTGTAAATGATACTGTTTAAACATAAAACATGTGAATGCCAGGCCTTTGCCCCACTGGCTGGGTGACTACACCATTAAATCAACTTTTCAAGTCATAGATAGGCTGAGGAAAGTCGTTTTGGAGGTATTCATGTAGAGTGTATGAGAACTGAAATTTGAGAAGTTAAGAACCAGCTATATTGCTAAATGGCTTTCCAAAAGGTTGTAAACCCACTAGCAAACTATGGAAACATCTTTCCCGCACACTTTTGGTATTTGGGGAGGTTACGGAGTCTTAATTGTTAATTTTAACACAAAAGTATCACCTTGTTTTAATTTGCGTTTATTCATGGGTGGCTCATTTTCCCTTGCATTATTGAGTTCTGTTTCTGTTTCCAGGCACTTTTCCTGGTGCTTAAAGTATGTGAGGGAGCAAAGCAGACCAATAGCCCTGTCTTCTAGCAGGGGAGACAGACACTAGACAAGAAACACAACAGATAAATAAAGTAGCATGTTAGAGGACAGTAAGTTTAATAGGGGAAAAAAGGAAAGCAGGGTAGGGAGCATGAGCATGCTGGATGGGGAAGTGTGGGGCATTTTGTCATATTAATAAGTAGGATAAAGGGGTCAGGGATAGGTTTCACTGAGAAGGTGAAATTCAAACAAAGATTGGAGGAGGTGAAGGAGAGGGTTTATCTATCTACAGAAGAGTGTTTCAGGGAGACAACAAAAGACCAGGGTGGGAGTGGACCTGGCCAGTTCAAGGGACAGTAAGGAGTCCAGTGCAACTGGAACACAGTGAACTTGGGGAAATGTGTAGCTAACAAAGTCAGGAAAGTAATGAACAGGACGAATGGCATTGTAAAGACTTGGGATTTTACTGATTGAAGTGGGGAACCATTACAGGGTTTTGCGTGTAAACGAACTCATCTGGCTACTGTATTTAGAATAGACTTTAAGGATGTAAGTGTAGAAATATGATGGGCACATGAACGGAGTGACCATGGTGGCAGAGATGGAGACTAGGCATAGTCTCTTGGCATGAACTCTCAGTAAGGCTGATCTAGTTACCATCACCTCTGAATATCTAAACTGCCAGAAATAGAGACCAGTATTGAATTCTCAGTATAATACTATTCTTTAAATGATCAACCGGCCACTTAGTGGGAAGTTGACTGTGTTGCGCCATTTGCATACTGGAGGGCCAATTTGTTCTCACAAGAATAGACACTTATTCTTGGTGTAGGTTTACATTTCCTGCCAGCAGAGCTTTGGCCTGTATCATCGTACAGGAGTTTACAGAGTACCTGATCCACAGACACAGAACCCCACCCATCATAGCATCCAACCAGGGGGCCCACTTCACAATGGAGGTTTGGGAATGATCCCATGATCATAGGACCTGTTGGTCTTTTCATATACCACCCTTTCCAGAAAAGCCAATCTGAGAGAGCAATGGAATGGCTTGCTGATGGTACAGCTAAACTACCATGTCTGAAGCAATACTGTGCAGGAGGGTTTCATTCTCCAGCATGCAATCTGCACACTGAATCAGAGAACCCTATAGGGCACTCTGTCTCCAGTAGGAAGACCAGCTGGGTCTAGGAACCAAGGCACGGAAGCAGGAGTAGTTCCATTTACCACTCCCAGTGACCCACTGGGTACCTTTCTGCACCCTTGGAGGGGCACCCTACAGAAGCAATGACCTTGTATCAAGAGCACTACCAACCACAAAGAAGAATAAATTCCCTAACTTCACTCTTTTTGCTCATTCCTATGTCCTGCAAGGACTCCCCAGGAAGCCAGTTGTGGTAGTCCACATAGGTCAGCCTTCTTGGAACCAATTGCTGGGCAAAGAAGAGGGAAGAAAGAATGATGGGGAAAAGAATGAAAGCTATCTGGCACCATTCTCTGTAGCAACTCTATTTCTTCTGAGCACTACTGATCCTCTTCATGTGCTTTTTAAAAAAATACCACTTATCACCTGATAGATTAAAAATACCTTTGATTTTTAGTTCATTATCTATTTATCTACCATCCCATGAGAATATAAACTCCATGAGGGCAGGGACTTTGTTTTCTTCCCTATTGTATCCCCAACACCCAGAAGAGTTCCTGGCATGGGGAGTCTCAATAATTATCTGCTGAATGAATGGCTTGAAGTCTGGCATTTTTGCCCTAGTATTTTTTAAGTCAGCAGTTGCTACATCTCAGGTTGCTCATCTTCTTCCCTGAAATCATTTGACTGATTTCCAAAAACACAAGCAAAATTACCTGGCTTGTTCCCAAGTACTTGGAACCAATGACTCCCATCCATCTTTTTATCTTGGCCCAATAGCTCTTGGAGAAGCCCAAGGCCTATCCTACAAGGCCTTGCTCACAAGCATCCTCACCTCGGTGGCCTTTGTATTGGGAGGGTCGGGGGTGAAGTCCTATCATCTGTCATGTGAACTATGAGACTCTAGGTAAAGGCAACTACGTCTAACAAGGAGGCATACAGCCGGTCCAACCTGAGCTATTGGGCCAAGAGTGGTTATGTCTGGCATACAGTTTTACCAGAAATTAAAAGAAAACAAAAACAACTTTTTATCTGAACACTGTACTTTAGAAAATGTATCCGGTGAATCTTTCAATTGGCATTTAAAATCTACTGTTGCCACAACTATTTGGGGGATACATTCTTGTACATACCTAAAATATGTCTAAAGACACTCAAAACAATTATTATTTCTAGGAAGTGGGCAGGGGGATTTATTTTCAATCGATCCCTTTCTATACCGTTTTTTATTTATTTTGCCATGAGCAAAAGATTTTTAAAATATATACACTAATATATAGAGAGGCATCTCTCACCTCCCTTTTTCTGCAGATGGATAATAGCAGTTGTAGCAGAAAAAAGTTTTAATATTATAACAAATAAAGTTATAATGAAACACATTTAATATTATAAAAATAAATAACTTCTAATTTAATTATAATAAATGAATTAAATTTATAATAAAACTATAATAAATTATAAAATGGTTTCAGATAGTTTCTTACAACTGTTTAAATTTCAACTAAATTGACTCATTTTAATTAAAGTGACTTCACTATTTTTTCAGCCAATGTATATTAAGCATTCACATTGTGCTAGACTCTAAAGATACCATTCTGAACAAGGCTGACATAACACTTGGCCTCATGGAGCTTACAACTGAGTTGAGGATTCAGTCAACATACACTACTGAGCACCTGTGTTCCAGGCACTGATCTAGGTGCTTGGGAGAGAGCCGTAAGGCAAGTTCCTCTCCCGACAAAGCAGAGATGGGGACTGAGTAGTAATGTGAGACAGACCATAAACAAGTTGGAAAATAGTAATTTCAGGTAGATCCATGAAAAAATTAAAGCCAGGGTAATGTTATACCTATCTCATGGAGTTTTGTGGGCGCTCAAATGAGGTTGTCCTTGTAAAGTGGATAGTGCCTCACCTAAAGAGTTAATATTTATCATTTATCATTTCAGTTATTGAAGAAGTCCTCTCTAAGGAAGTAAAATATGACCTGGAATTTGAAAGATGAAAAGGAGTTAGCCACTCGAAGATGTAGGAAGAGAGAGTTTCAAGCTGAAGTGACCTCAACTGCAAAGTTTCACAGGTTAGAAACAGCTTAGCCTGTTTGAGGTACGAAAGAAAGGGAGGTGCAGAGGGATGACGGTGAATGAAAGGGAGAGAGAAGAAAAGAGATGAAGCCAGACAATTTGGCAGGAGTCAGATCATGTGTACTCTTCAAAGCCAGGTAAAGAGTTTGAACTGTATTCTAAAGTGTAATTAGGTATTAAGAATAGATGTGACATGATTTGAATTATGGTTGAAAAAGACTACTCTGACTGCTGGGGAGGCTGCTGGGGGAAAAGAGTAGAAGCGGAGAGACCAGTTGGGAGGCAGGTGAAGCATAATGATGGATTAGCCTAGGGTTGGTGAATTAGAAATGGTGAAAATGGCTGAATTTGGGATGTATTTTGGAGAATAAAATTGACAGGACTTGATAGTGGATTACATGTGGTGGGGGAGGAAATAGGAACAGAGGAGAGATTTACCAGGGATGATGACTAGATTTCTGGTCTGAGCACCTGGGTAGATGGTGGTGCCATGAACTAAAATGGGGGAAAACTGGTAAAGGGGCAGGTTTCATGGGGAAGAGAGGTCCAGAGAAAAATCAATGGTTCTGTTTGGCCATGGTAGGCTTCAGCGCTTGTTACACTCTAAGTGAAGGTATTATATAGGTAACTGGCTAACTCTATCTACAGCTAAGGGGACAGGTCCAGGCTGGAGGTATTTCAAAACAAAGGACAAGATGAGATCACCTGATGACCAACAGTAGATACACAGAAATGCAGAGAGCAGAGGATTAAATATTGAATTACAATACAGGGACATCTGTGCTGTGAAAGAGGAAATGCCAGGTTAGTGGAGAGGGAAGTTGGTCAGGGAAAGTTCCATGGAAGGATTATACCTGAGCTCTTAAATACAGGAAAAACCAAGCAGTGATACTGTATCAGTCAGGATGATGGCACAAAGATGTAATTTGCAATTGGTCACATGGTTAGTGATCTAACTCTAACTTTCCTTTATACTTGAACCACCTTATGTCAAATAGTACCTTAATAAGAGGCAGAATAGCCCAGCACCTAGGAGCACATGCTCTAGAGTCATTCTGCTTGGGTTAAAATGCTGATCTGTCACTTACTAGGTGGGTGACTCCAGGCACATTACTCAGCATCTCTGTATTCCACTTTTTTTTATCTGTAAATGGGCATACTACAAATAGCTAACTCCTTATGCGATTCTCACTCTGTTCCTTGTCTTTATATACATTATCCAATACCCCCCTCCAATAATCAATGGAGTTGAGTGCTATTATTATTCCTACCTTACTGATGAGGAACTGGAAACACATTTACCCATTCCACTAATATTTATTGTGTGCTTGCTGTCAGGCACGTTTCTCCATGCTAGAGATACATCGGTTAACACATCAAGATCCTCGCCTTTGTGCAGCTTCAGTCTGGGGCTTGGAGGAAAAGATGACAAAGATAATAAATATCTGTATTATATGGTAACTGGAGGATGTTAAATGCTATGGACAAAACAGAATAGGATAATGGAGCTAGGGAAGCTGCGGTTTTAAGCCGAGGATCAGGGTAGACTTCACTGAGAAGGTGACATTTGAGCAAAGATTTGAAGGAGTTGAGACAGTGAGCCACCCAGCCATCTGGGTAAAGAGGACTCAGAAGCGGGTACAGCAAGTGCCAAGGCAGGCCTTTAGGCGGGAGCAAGTGCCTAGTACCCACCAACAACCCCAAGAGCCAGGGAGAGGAGGGAGATGCGGTGAGAGGCTGGGGCTATGTATCCAGTTCCAGGAACTGTGACTTTGACTTCTCCGTGACAGGAGCCACCGGACAGTTCTGTCCACGGAGGAGTGAAAGAACTTGACCGCCTCTGTCCGTCCTTCTACTTAGGCCCAAGGTCCACCTAGGCAGTCCGGCACTGGGGCCTGTACTCTCAGGAGTAAAGAATCAGAGTCGCCACCACAAATGCTCATCCACATAGAAAGCTCCCGGTAAGCTCCGGCCCAGTACCGGGGTTACCACGAGCCTTTCTCTTAAACCCCGCCCCAACCTACCGCCCTCCAGTTCCCCAGCTCCAGACTTCGGCATCCACTTAGCGCGGTCTCCACGTAGCGCTTCCCCGGCTACGGGTTGCGCAACTCAGGGAGCCGGGAGGAGTCTGGACGTAGGCGGAGCAGCGGCAGGCGGGAGAACGCCCCGGCTGCAGACGCCACAAGGAAGCCCCGAGAGCCCTCCAGACGCCCACTGACTGCGTCTGCGCACGCCCGATCCAGGCCACCGACATTCCAGAGCCGCAATCCGCCCCGCCCCAATTCCGGGGCGGAGTTCTCGGCCGCGCCTGCGCACAGCCTCGCCGCACCCTACGCCTGCGCGGTTCGCCAGCCCGTTCCCATCCCCCAGATTTTTTCGGGTGGGGGAGGGGGCGCGTCTCGGCGAGTCACGTTGATGGCGGCCACCAGCCTGTGGTGAGCTAGCGGATTCTCTGCTTGTCTCGCAGAGCCCCTCGTGCCTCCTGCAGACTCAGTGGCCGGCGCCGGGCGCGTGAGGAAGCACGGCGGCCAGAACTCGCGAGGAAGGCCGCAGTCGCGGAGGGAGCGGCGCGGCCCGGGCCCAGGGCTGGGGGAGAGGCCGCTCCGCAGGGCGAATGTGACAAACCCCCACCCCCACCGCCTTCCTCCCTAGTGCGCGAGGAGCGCGGGCGACCCCGGGGCCCCGCCAGGCCACAGACCCCGCCCAGCGGCCAGCACCCGGAGCAGGCCCGGCAGCGGAGCTGCGCCCCGGCACCATGCTGGTCACCCTGAAGACCCTCCAGCAGCAGACCTTCAAGATCGACATCGACCCCGACGAGACGGTGCGAGCGGCGGGGAGCGTGGGGCCGGGCGGGGCGGAGGCGGCCGCGCGCGGGCCGCGGGGAGCGCGAGGGGCCCGCCGGGCCTGGGCGGGGGGCGGCGCGGCTGTTCTGTGCCCTGGGCCCGGGCCTCAGCCCCGAGCAGGGCCCGGCAGCGCGGCCGAGCGGGGAGAGCCCTCAGCACACCCGGGAGTGCGCGGCGAGCGTAGGGCTTGGGCCCCGGGCGCTGAGTAAGGCCTGCTGGTTCTGGGCACGGGCAGGGCCCGGGGTCCCGGCTCTGGCGGTGTGCGGCCCACCCGAGCCTTCGGAGTTGGCCGCGGGCTTTGTGGCAGGAGTAAGGGGAAGCGGCGGCCGGACGCCGAAGCCCTGGTGGCAGATGGCGTGGAGCACACGGCCGCGGGGCTCAGGAGGCCTGGGCCTGAGCAGCTCTCGGTAGTGGGGCCGGGGGGGAGGGGAGGTCGAGGCTTCGTTGGTGATGGTAGTCGCCTTTATGGGTCCTCAGGTGCGGGAGGGAGATGTAGGCGTCGTCACTACCCCTGAGTGGACCCGGTTAGGAGCTAAAGCCTGGGACGTGGTAACTGGAGAGAATGAGCTTTAAAAAAAGATAGCAGGTTCCGTCAGCCCCAGAGTGAAAGGCGAGTGGTGAGTGGAGAGGGGTGTTGAAAATGAATGATTTGCCCCCTCCTCCCCAGGATTGGTGACCCTTTGATTCGCATACACTGTCTTGAATCCTGTAGCCGCAGTTCTCCCGCCACCGAGCCCACACCCACACGTAGATTGCACTTCCAGGCCTCTTCGGTGGTGAAGATTTTTTGTGTTAGAGCCCTTCATATCCAGGCTCAAACTCACCTCCAGATTAAAGACTCCTCTTGTGTTGTAAGTCCTGTAATGTAGGTACTTACCCTACACTCTTCCCCCAGCCCCCAAATAATAGCACTTCAGGGGAGAAAAAAAAGAAAATAAAAACCTTGAATCTTTTCTGCAGTTAAACCCTCGAACACTTCAGAAGTCCACGTGGTAGATTTTCGTGCCATCTTCTGTATTTGTGACTGCAAAAAGAGCCACTGTGTTGAAGTCAGTACAATTTATGCCAAGAATCTAAATATGCCACCGGTGTAAATCAGCTTTTCTTTTGGAATTGTGGTTCTGTATATCATTAAGATTGTCATGTTTAGTTTAAACCAGCTGCTTTCTGCCCATCTATATTAAAAAATAGTTGATTCTGGCTTTGGTGGAGATCAGGGGTCTTGGTGTTAAATAGATCAGTTCCATTTGTGCCTCTAACTTATTTGCTATGTACCTACCTGCCTTTCGGAGATGTGAGGATTAAATGATATTTAATTGGTGGTCAGTAAATGAAATCAGTGGTTAACGAACGGATACCTTTGGGTGAGGATATAGTGTTATGTTTTACTTGTCTCATTTAATCTGAAGTTTTGTGTCTCTTCAATTATTTAAGAAACATAGTTCCCAATCTTTTTGGAACTGTGGCACAAAATAATTTTATTGCAAGAATATGTAAAAGTATGCTTTGTGATAAATTCTTAAAGGTACAGGAGATAGCAATTATAGATGAGAAACTCTTCAGTGTCCTCAGAAGTAATTGACAATGCCCTGTGGATTGATGTAATTAATAGAAGTCAGATTTTTCTTGAATTTTTCCTTATTGCCAAGTGTGTACTAATAAGTTAAAGGATTAAAGTTTAAAGTGCAACTGTTTAATGTTCTCAGACAAAACTTTTCATAAAATGTCTATTTGACTTTGGTTCTTTGCAGTAATATTGGTGCGGCAGGAGCTTTCCCAGCTTACAGTATTCAGAATTAACTCCAGAATTATTGAAACCTAAAGGAGTTTTTGTAAATACCTGTGGGTTTATTGAAGTTATGCAGTAACTTTTCTACAGCTCCACTGAATGTTCTATGATATTTGGATAGCTCTTACGGCACTTCGTGCATTGATTATCTTAGAGCCAATATTGTATTTGTATATACTCAATATATTTGTTGTTTACTGGTTTATTTCTAAGGAATATCTTGAGTTACAGGATTTATAAATATACTTCTAAAAGTGTATTTTCCGAAAGACCATTGTTACAGAGAGTGGCTTCAGCTTCTTATTCCTATTTGTCTAAATATATTTTTGTTCTTATTTATATAAATATAAAAACTAACATTGTTAGTCTGGAGCAAGAAATGAAGACAGGAGCATTTACATTAAAATGATTTGTAGGATTTCTTTTTTTTTCTTTTTTTTTTTTTTAGATTTTATTTTTAAGTAATGGTCTACACCCAATGTGGGGCTCTAACTTACAACCCAGAGATCAAGAGTCCTGTGCTCTACAGCTGCCCCTTGTAGGATTTCATTTTAATGGACTTAAATTTCAGAGATATTTATAGTGGGGTTTTTTTGTTTTGCTTTTAAGGTTTTATTTATTTATTTGAGAGAGAGAGTACATGGGGGAGGGAGGGGTCAGAGGGAGAAGCAGACTCCCTGCTGAGCAGGGAGCCCAATTCAGGACTCCATCCTGGGACTCAGGATCATGACCTGAGCGGAAGGCAGTTGCTTAACCAACTGAGCCACCCAGGCGCCCTTTAGTGGTTTTTTTAGTATCTATTTTGGATACAGTATTTAGGTAAAATTTCTGTAAGAAAAGAAACAATGAAAGTTAAAATAATACAAGGAGACTCTAAGTGTCCTGTTGTGAAAATTTGTTGTGAAAACTAGGTAACCAAGGATATTAGAAATAGATCTAAAATAAAGAGGAGAAAATAGGATTTTAGTGAGACCTGTAGGGAGATCCACATAAAGTGAAGAACAGTTTTTGCTCTCAGAGACCTTGATTTTGGCTCCTCAAAGGTTTGTCCTTGTTTGATTTTTACCTAGAAGGAACTAAGAAAATTAAGTAACTTGAAGTGGTCAGCATAGAAACTCTGGTGAGCTTGAGATGAGCGGGAAAAAAATGAATGCAAGAAAAGACTGAGATAAGAGGAATTATGGGAGTGATTCATTTGTTGAACATGTATATGTTTAGCGGTCTTTTGAGTGTCAGCACTGGAGGAGTACAGGCACATGTGGAATGTGGTGGGTCTTTTGGGAGCCTTATTGACCTAGTAGCTCAAAAGCTGTAGAGTAGATGTACAAAGCGGGGAAAGCAATGGAATTTGTTTTTATATTGTTCGCGTTTGCTTTAGTTTTTGAATGCTGAAAGTCCTCTCCCCCTTTTTCAACTACCAAAATTTTCTTAACACTTACTAGCCATTTTGTATCATTTACTTGACCATTCCCATGCACCACCTTTAGTGTAATCAGTGCAAGTCTTTTTCCTGTTAACGATAGTAGTCTATCTCCTCTTATAGTCAAACAATACAGAAATAAAATGAGAAGGTTGGATGGGAAGACCATTGCTAAAAGAGAATATTCTTAATTGTGTGGTTTTATTTTAAAGACATTTTTTATTTAAAAAAATTGGAGAAATTTAATCTATATAAAGCATTCTGTGATGTCTAATAGACTACTACTTGTATAAAATCTTAAAAATTCTGAAAGTTGGTGATGTGATGGATGGACATATAGAGGAAAATGGAGTACACAGTTTTTTAAAGCTCAAATCCAAAGGCACTTAATTTTGTTTTGCGGTTACTTCAACCCTTAATTAAGAACAAATATATTAAAAAACAAAAATTGAGATGATTGTAATACATTGCAGGTTTTATTGTATCACTAAAAATGATGACAAGAAAGAGTTATGTGATACTCAGATTTAATTCTTCAATATGCTAACCCTTGTCACTGTTGTGTGCTTTCAATAAGTGGAGGAACAATAGTAAGTGAGAGATTAGACTTTAAATGAAGAAGCTGAAATGCAATTAATAGTACATAAGTGACATCAAAGCTATTGTATGTATATGTTGGAATTTTGGATAAAAGAACTGTAAAGATACAGTAGTTTTAATTATAGAAAGCACATTTAGTGTACGGTAATGTGTAAAGAAATACCTTGCTTTGTGGTTTATTTGTATAATATTGGTGATTACACTGTAAAATATTGTTTAGTACTTGTTCTGTATATGGTATTTGTTAGCCGTCATTTATTAGCAACTTGTTCCTGTTGTGGTTTACTGTATTTTAATATAGTTGTGCTGGAGATAGTACTTTATTATAGAAGTTTCCTAGATTATTAATACATTCAGAGTAGTAAATGTATTAAAATACTGTATTACAGGGGCATCTGGGTAGCCCAGTCGGTTGAGGGTCTGACTCTTGCTTTTGGCTCAGGTCATGATCTCAGGGTTTGGGATGGAGCACCGAGTTGGGCACTGTGCTCAGCGGGGAGTCTGCTTGAGATGCTCTCTCTTTAAAGCAAATAAATAAGTCTTTAAAAAACTATATCACAGAGATGAAATGAAGGTTTCTTGGCATATTGGTAAAACATAATACGGGAAGTACCTGGGAAATCAGATACGGTTTCTGCCAGACTTTTGCTCTTCCTATACCTAGCACATAGTGGGCATTTAATAAACATCTTTTGAATGAATTGAATGTATTCTTTTAGTGATCCCTCAATATTTGCATGTTGATTTTTATTTAATATTTGTTGAGTACTTACTAAACTTTCAGTCCTACGGTCATGGTGCATATGTTACAATGGAATACATCCGTTAAAAAAACAAATTTTAATAACTAGATAATGCTAAGAGCTATGTAGAGAATTGAAATAGGGTGAGGTAATGTGATAGTGTATGACTGGGTGGCTACTTTTAAATTGACTAGTCACTGAAGGCCTTTTTGAATACAGTGACATTTAAACTGATATCTGAATAATAATAAGTACTCAGATGGGGAAGAGTGCTTTCTGTAGGGAAAGACCTTTAAGAGTGTGTTTTGGGACTCAAAAAAGGCTTGTATTGCTAATCTAGTAGGTGAGGGAGAAGAGAGGTAATCAGAGTTAGGCAAGGGGGGTTTTCAAGGTAAAATAAGAAGCTTTGGGGAATTTTAAGCAGAGGAGAAAATTTTCTCTTATGATTTTAAAGGTTACTTTGACTGCTATATGGGAAATGGATAATAGGATGAGCAAGAGGAATAGCAGGGAGAACAGTTAGGCTTGTATAGTAGTCTTAAACAGTCAAGGCTTTAACTAGGGAAGTAGGAGCCACAGATATGAAGAAAAATGGATGGATTTGAGATGTGCTTGGGAGCGTAGAGTTGAGAGAATTTTTGATGGGTTGGAGTGGGGAAAATTGAGAAATTGAAGATTAAGCCTAGATTTTGGTTGTATAAATTGTGTGAATACTTACGGTCTTTCCTGAGATGTGGAGGGCTGGTAAGGGAGCAGGTTTGGGGTTGTGGTGGGAACTCAAGATTTAAGATGCCTATTAAGCGTTCAAGTAAAGATGACAAGGAGATTTGTTACGAATCTCAATTCCAGAGAGAAGTTTGGGATGGAGATAGAGCCCTGACGATAGGCAGCCTATGTGGTTGACTTCAATCCATGGGACCAGATAAGATCATCTAGCAGTCTTTTTCAGTGTCAGTTGCTTGTGTAATTTGAACCCTAAATTATCCACTATATGTAATTAATTGTATTCTACTAGAATTGAAGAACCATGGTGAGAATGTAGCTAGGTAATAGGATGGGGCCTGGGGTTGAAGCCTTTATTTGGAGATTGAGTAGTGAATAGGTCAGTCAAGGAACAATCTTTGAAGTAGGAAGAATCCAAGAAAAGAAAATGTTTCAAGGAGAAGGAAAGGATCTAATGTACTGCTTGAGAGTTCAAGAGACATGCCCTTTGGTTTTGACAGCTTGGAGATTATTAGTTACCCTGACAAGTAATTTCCATGGAATGGAAAGCCAAAAGTTACGTTTAAGTGGATTGAGGAATGAGTGGGAGATGAGGAAATGTAGATGGTAACTATGGACATATATTAGTTATCTTGACATTGTCATTTTCCCTTATGTAGCTGCTTTTATCTTTGTGTTAAAAACATGTGAAAATGATCACAATTCTGATCTTCACAGCATGTGGTAGACATTGTTTAAAAAAGACATCCACACCAGAAAATAATGTATTAGTGTATGTTTTAAAAAGAAGAAATGAATGCCAGCGTGATTAGTAACTTGCTGCCATCACACAGTCAATGGCTTTGGTAGTTTCAGTATCTATGAAAGATGGTCTTGCCTCATACCCTGGTCTTGTATTCCTTAATCTCTCATCCAGTGATATTTCCTTCTACACTACCTCAATTATTCAGTCCCATGACTGGTAACTAGATCTTACTGCCAGTAACTGTAGCTATTCCCCCATCCCCAGTAATCTGTTTTTAGTAACCTACTTTACCTTTCTTCTGATTCCAGTTCTTATGAGACCTATAATTCATTTGATCCACGCTTCTTTTTGCTGGCCCTCCCTTCATGTTATTGCTTCCACTTTTGCCCAGCTAAAATAGGGTCAGTGATTATAATCACTCTCTTGCAAGGGTCAGCATAGCATGTCTCTTGAGCCAGGCTGCCTGAGTTTCAATCCTGGCTGTAGCACTTGCTCTGTGACCTTGGGCTAGTTACCCAATAATATGTCTGTTTCCTCATCTTAAAATGAGAGTACTGCCACTGGCAGTACTAACCTCATGTGGTTGTTTGGAAGGTTTTACGAGTTTGAGAGCATACACATAAAACCGTGACCATGCTTGACAACATGGTCCCAATCTCACTTCATTGTTTTTTCTTGGAAAACCCCAAATGTGATTAAATTCAGTTTTGTTTGTACTTGGCACTTGTGTAGCTAGAAGACAAACAAACACATAGCCACATTGATTTGTCTCACTTAAAGTTCGTGAACATTAACTGTAATTGGGCCGTTTGTACTGCCTGTTAAGTGTACTTCACTAGTGTACACTTTACTAGTCCATCCATTAACTCTTCCACTGTCATAAGCAGATTTCATTGAATGTCCTCATTTTCAGCCGATAACCCTAGCTTTTAGATTTTATTGAGATTTTAGATTTTATTGAGAATATAGAAACAGTCGGGACAGAACTTTTGCAGAGTCCTACCAGAGCTATCGACTTCCTATAGTCCCCTTTTGTTGGGGGTTGGTATCTATTAGGGGTGGTGCTAAGGCTGGTGCCTCTACTTTTCCACTATACCCTATACTTGGTCGTCTCTGAAGGACCTCACTCCATCTGTTCTCCTTTTCTCTTCTGCCTCATTGATTTTTCCATTCTAGAATATTCAGACATTTTCCTTATCTTAAAAAAACCCTCCCTTGTCTCAGTATCCCTCTTTGGCTACTGCCTCATTTCCCGGCTGCTCTTCATAGCAAAACTTAAGGGTAGCTCTTGAGTCTCTTTACTTGTTTTTATTATCTTGCTCACTTTCAAATACATCACACTACGGCCAACCTAAGGGTGAGTTTTTTCCCATTTTGTATTTGTCCTTTGTCCTTGAGCACTTAAACCTTTTTTCTCATTAGTAAAATAGGAGTAATAATAATTTGCCTGCCTTTTTGAGTTGGTGTGCAAATCAAATGAGATCATGGATCTGAAAATTTTAGTGAATTGTGAAATTAAAAATAAACGTATACAATTTTTTTTAAAACAAATCCTGCTTTTTCATTGGTTTTCCATTATTTTGATCAATGCTTTCACTATCTTAAAAAGGTTTATATAGATGTGGTTTCCTCTCATTGTGTCAACTTGATATAATCAGCAATTTCAGTTTTTAAGAGTGGTGTTCTGCTTTTTTTTAGTTTGGAAATTGTGAGATGATTTGATAGGTAATGTATAAAATTTCTGTTACTTTTGTAAAGAAATGTGCTAAATTTGAGCCTGTCATAGCACAGAATCCTGCTGAAGGACATCACACCATCTGTTCCCTGTAAGTTTGGATAAATTCCTTATATAGTGTCTCCAAGAGCTAATTCTATAACTCAGTGAACTTTATAAACCCTTTAAATATTACATAAACCTTTTCTAGCAGAGGAAGTAGACTGGCTACAAATGACTAATGTATATGAACAGATCCTAAATACTTTAACAGGTGGATAAAAATTATGTGTCACTCCCTCTCTCCTTTCCCCCTCAAACTTTTGGTTGAATTAGGTAGGTGGCTTTTTTTGTAGTGTGTTAGATCCATTCTCTGCCTATATAGAAACTTTAAAAGTTATAGGTATCTTGAGATTTCTACTTCTCTACTTAGTTTTCAAAGTCTGTGTTTTTATCTTGTTGAAATCATACCGTTAAGAATATATTTTGGTATAGATTAAATTGGCATGAATAGTTTGGCTTAGGAGCCTGAATATCATAGTTTCTATGGGAAAAATAGATTCTGGATTTCAAATTACATTTTTTTTAAAGATTGTTTGTTAGTTTATTTATTAGAGAGAGAGAGTAGAGTGAGATAGAACATAAGTGGTGGGGAGGGGCAGAGGAAGCTGGAGAAGCAAGTTCCATGCTGAGCAGGGAACCTGACAGGGATCATGGCCCCTGCTGAAGGCAAAGGCTTAACTGACTGAGCCACCCACATGCCCCTCAGAGTATATTTTAAAATCATAGCCTTTTGGATCATAATTATAATTTGAGAATTGATGGCTTTTATTTACTGTCTACTCACATATTATTAATACTGTACTCTCAGTAATAAAAAATCTCTTTTGCTACATTTTTCCATTCCGTGGGTCTAGTGGGAAGATTTTTCCTGTTGCACTAGAGTCAGCTGATTCTTGATAATCAATTCTGTTTTTAGAATTAGCGGGAGACTACTTTGGGGGAGGAATCCAGGAATTACTCCTTGGTGCCTGCCACTTTCTCAAATGGAAGTATACCACCCAAAGAATCCCCCCCCCCCCACCAAAAAAAATGCATTGCCCACAGTGTAAATCTGTGAAACCCTTTTGCTTTGGGACTCTCCTTTTGCTAATGGCTAATAGCCAAATTTTGGTTGCTCTTAATTATTTTCCAAAAATTTACCTAGGTATTAGACTACTGCCTCAGACCTTTCTCTTTTTATTTTTCTTTTTTAAGTAATCTCTGTGCCCAGCGTGGGGCTCAAACTCAAGACCCTGAGATCAAGAGTCTCATGCTCTACCAAGTGAGCCAGCCGGGCGCCCCAGACTTTTCTTTTTTAATGAAGACTCCTCCCAGAATTGCAGTGTATTCTTTTTTTTTTTAAGATTTTATTTATTTATTTGAAATAGAGCAAGCTAGAGAGAGAGGAGAAGCAGGGGGAAGGGGCAGAGAGAGAAGCAGACTCCCCACTGAGCAGGGAGCCTGATGTGGGGCTTGATCCCAGGACCTGGGGATCATGACCTGAGCCGAAGGCAGACGCTTAACTGACTGAGCCACGCAGATGCCCCAAAATTGCAGTGTATTCTTGGATAATATTAGTAAGCAATGGTTGAGAGGGGGTGCAATGATTTTTTTTTTAAATTTTTTAAATTTTCCCTTAAATTACTAAAATAATCCAGGCTTGTTATAGTTAGTAAAGTGTATAAAAAAGCAGAAGGCTTTATCCTCCTGGTCCAGGTAACCACTATGGACTCTATATGCTGCTAGACATTTTTTTTATGTACATGTAGCACATAAACATAACTACACTGTTTTTTAAAAATCAACTAGCTTTTGCCCCTTAAAGATAATTATGTGTCATTTATTCATATGTACATGCATTCAGTGAATACCTTGCATGTATAGTGATTGTTCTTGTATTGCATTGTATTCAAATGAATGTACAATAATGTATTTTACCATTGAATGTTTAGGGTTTTCAGTATTATAAACAGTAGTGTGGTACACATATTTTGTTCATGTATCTTTGAAGTATTTGTGTGACCATATCTTTAGCCTTGATTTCTAGATGTAGAATTGTTGGATCAAAGGCATCAGTTTGCTTCATATTTGCCTGCATCAGTGCTCACAAATATCAACTTCCATATGAGTAACTAGCCAGTATTCAAATAAGAGATGTAGCACAGATTAAATGAGTTAAATATTGTGAAGCTCTTCATATACTGCCTGGCATGTGGTAAGTACATAGCACCCATGAGCTGTTACTCATTCAGCCTCTGTATTTCAGGGCTACCCATTAAAGCTTGCATAATTTTTTTTTACTACTTATAGTTATAACAGTAATAAGGAACAATACAGTTACAGCAGAAATAAGGAAAATATACTGTAACATTGAGGAAGCTGGGTTATCATATGAATATTCAATTGCTAACCTAATCAACAAGCTGTAGTCCTAGAAATCTTGTGCAAAAGTGCTGTGTAAGAGGACTGAGGTGCAAAACATTATGTTACTGTCATGGGGATACAATTTGTAAGACATTTTGATATCTGAAACATAAAACTTAAATTTGTTGAATGGAAAAGACTACTTTTAATGGTTATTGGCCTGGACTAGGGTAGTGCCAGGGGATGCAATGTAATATTCACATGGGGAAATAATTAGGTGGTAAGTTGGAACCACTGGATGAATGATTTGAAGAATGTGGAAGAGACAAGCACCTCATGGAAATGGGATGAAAAAGAATAACTGATCAGCTTTTGTGTTGGCACTTTTTAATAGACTATTATTATTAATTGTGATTGTCTCCCTTTTGGGGGGGGGGAAGCCATGTCAACCATGTTTAATGTTAGATAAAGAATATGTTTTTCTTAAATAATGCAATATATGTTAAGGAAAAAAAAAGAAGGTGGTAGCGGGAGGGGAAGAATGAAGCAGGGGAAATCGGAGGGGTAGACGAACCATGAGAGACGATGGACTCTGAAAAACAAACTGAGGGTTCTAGAGGGGAGGGGGGTGGGAGGATGGGTTAGCCTGGTGGTGGGTATTGAGGAGGGCACATTCTGCATGGAGCACTGGGTGTTATGCACAAACAATGAATCATGGAACACTTCATCTAAAACTAATGATGTAATGTATGGGGATTAACATAAGAATAAAAAAATAAATAAAAAAGAATATGTTTTTCTTTTGAAATGCACACAATTTCATAAGAGAAGTATGCGGCTAGGAAAAAAGTTTGGTTTCTGATAACAGTGCTTTGTTGATGGTTGGGTTGATGATAAACTCATTCTTCAGGGGGAAATAAACAGCAAAATGAAAGTTTAGCAAAATGAAAAGATAGCCTTCATTATTTATTGGGACTGTGGTGATCAATTCTAGATCCATCCTGTTTACTACTTAATGAAATAGCACTGGCATGGGGCTCAGCGCAGTTAGAGGAGTCATAACTGCATGTGTTGCTGGTCATAACTTTCCCAAGACAAGCCATGTGCAGAGGTGCTACCTCTTCTTTTTTTGCAACATCCAGAAAGAAGACCTTTCTTAATAAGCTGTTTTAAAGTGTGTTCAATTTGATCAGGTTAGGATTTAGACTTACTAGTCTATAGGCCATCTTTAAGCAAATATATTATGGTTGAAATGCCTATGGGATAAAGTAGAGACTTAAGTATGCATGGCTAAAGTTGAGAGGGCTAAGAAGTGACACCTGGATGGTTATTAAAACTAAAGGAGATGGAATATCTGGGAAGTTTATATAGAACAAAAGGCAGCCTTGGGTATAACCCCAAGTAGCACTTAAAGGGCTAGCCAAGGAAGAGGATTTCACAAAGCCGTGAACAGAGAGATAGGAGGAAATCCAGAAGAGCATGGCCTTACGGAAGCCAAAGGAAAGCACTGTAAACAGGAGAAACAGGTTCAGTACTGTTTAATGTGACAAGTCAAGTAAGGTAAGAAAGGACTAAGAAGTGTCTGGTTATGATTTTTGCTGAATTTGGTGATAACTGGTAAGAGCAGTTTTATGGAATCCTGGGGATAGGGAGAAAATAAGCAGAATGAGAATAAAGTCCATTCTTTTGTCAGCACTGTATAGTTGAGTAGTAGGTCTGGTGTTACCAGTAAGTTCTACAGTGTGTGTAGTTAATTTTTTGAAAAATGCCTGAGACTAAAGGGAGGAGAGTGTAGCTGACAAGAGATATGGGGGGTTGGGAAGTTTTTTCTTTTTTTTTTTTTAAGATTTTATTTATTTATTTGACAGAGAGAGACATAGCGAGAGAAGGAACACAAGCAGGGAGAGTGGGAGAGGGAGAAGCAGGCTTCCCGCGGAGCAGGGAGCCCGATGCGGGGCTTGATTCCAGGACACTGGGATCATGACCTGAGCTGAAGGCAGAAGCTTAACAACTGAGCCACCCAGGCGCCCCTAAACACTTAGAGTGTTAGTCTGTGATTACTTTTTTAGCCAAATTATATAGATAGTGATGTCTATAGAGTTCTCATTGTTATATTCTTAATATTTAATCACCGGTTTGGTTTCTTTGGAGCAAAATGATTGGAGGTGTTTGTTGTTGTTGTTGTTCTGCTTTTTTTTATTCAGACATGATTAGTCCAATGTACCATCATGCTTCACACCCAGCATGGGCCTCAAACTCACCACCCTGAGATCAAGAGTCACATGCTCTACCAACTGAACCAGCCAGACACCCCAGCAAAACTCTTTAATGTTTGGCTTAATAGAAGATAGATAGCTTCTCACCTGCTTCTGCATTCAGTCTTTTGTGGAATCACATGCTTTGTAACCTCTGGAAAACTCAAGTATATAGTTGTGAGAAAATTAGAATGGAAAAAGGCAAATAATGTCTTTGACCTTGCAGACCACTTGATAAGGTTTTACGAACCTTTATGGCTCCCTAACCTCACCTAGACAATCATTGCTCTAGGCGTTAGAATCCATAGCAGTGCAGGGATTTAGTGAAATGATCTTTAAAATTTATGTTAGAAATTTGGATATATCGTATCTTTTATTTCCTGCTCTTATCATGAAGTGCTAGTTGAATGTATAGGTAAAATCAGAACTGTCAACATTAATTTAAAGCAAGGGCCAACTGTAGAGTTATTGAAGTTGTGAAGTCTTTGTTCTTCTTTATTCTGAAACACACATAGCAGAGAGTTTACCATTATGATAAAGAACATTATGTGAAATTGAATAAGGCCGTGGAATTTATAGCCTGAGTTTACTGATGTTGAGATCAGATTCTCTGAGTGCTTTTTTTTTTAAGTTGTTACTTGTGTTCATTTAACCTTTGAAATTCAGAACAATAGAAAATAGTGGACTTAGATTCTTCTGATGGATTTCTACTTTGGGGAACATCAGAATAGTGGTGATGCTGTTGACTCATTTCAGGAAGATCAATGCAGCAAGGGTAATTTATATGGTGTGTGCAAAATAACTCTGCTTTAAAGCTTGAAGTCAGAAAGCTGGGTTTCAGCTACTACTTAGTAGCTGTGTGACCTGGGGAGGAGATTTAACCTCTCTTCTCATCTATAACATTGAGTGGATGATATTCCCATTTGTCCCAGAGTTTTAAGAATTACTTGAATTTGTGTATGTTAATGTACTTAAAGCTGTATAAGCATTATCATCTTTTTTTTCTTTTGGAAGATACATTGTTGCTTTTTAATTGTACAAAGGGACCTTCTCTTTCTCTCTCAGGCGGTTTTTCATCTAAAGCTCAGAACTATCAACTTAGACAATTTTCAGAAGTATGCTGGGAAATTGAAGGAAATGGAATTTTCCCCTTTGATTCTTGTGTCTTTAATGAAACTAGTACGTTCTCTTTGTATCCCTATCAGGCAGTCTTTCACCTAAAGCTCAGAACTATCAACTTAGACGCTTTTTAGAAGTATTCTCGGAAATAGAAAGAATAGAATTTTCCCTCTTGATTCTTGTGCCTTTAAAGTAATGAAACTAGTTCCATTATGTCTTCTTGCCTCTTTTACTCCTGTGCCACCCTGCTTTCTGATCAGTGTCAGAAATTGATTGGACTCATTTTCAAAATACCTTATAATGACCCTATTGTCACATAATTTTAGGAATCAAAGAGACCATAAAGATCATCTGTTTCAGTCCCTCGTACTTCGTAGATGAGACTGATATTTGAGAGAAACCGAACTACTTGTTTAAGATCATTTAAGTGGTACAGTGGTCCTTGGCCAAGGCTGAACTTTGGAACCACCTGTAAAGCTTTAAAAAAAAATACAGATGTTCACGCCACATCCCCAGAAATTGTTTTAATTGGTCTTTAAGCTCCCTCGGGTGTGATTATAATGAAACGTATCCCACTTTTAAAGTGAATCATTTGCCATTTAACATTCATATTTAACTTCTATTATTATTGTAGAAGTGACTATTTCATTTCTTAGGCCTTTTAGGTTAGAGAGTTTTTCTTTACTTTTTTACTCTGTGGGAAATAAGGCCATAAACTATAATGAGAATCAAAACTTTCTGATGTTGAAATCTTTATTTTGAATGGATTTATCAAGTCAACTGGTAAAGTTTTTTCTTTTTAATCTGTGTATGTCTAGCATCTGTGGTAAAACAAAGTTTATACCTATTATGCCTAGCGATATGTTTTTTTTTTTTTAAGATTTTATTTATTTATTTGACAGAGAAAGACAACAGCGAGAGAGGGAACACAAGCAGGGGGAGTGGGAGAGGGAGAAGCAGGCTTCCCGTGGAGCAGGGAGCCCGACGTGGGGCTCGATCCCAGGACCCTGGGATCATGACCTGAGCCAAAGGCAGACGCTTAAGGACTGAGCCACCCAGGCGCCCCTTTTATGCCTAGCGATATGTATTAAGAATGAGTCTTTTTGATATAATATTGTAAAGACAGGATCTTTAAGTTTTTGGAAGTATATTTAATAATTAATATGCATAAAATTTTACCTTGCATTATTTATTCAAATTCTGGATTGTCATTTGTTGTTTAGACTTTTTAGAAAAAAATCTTTGTTTTTCCTGTAGGTGAAGGCACTGAAAGAGAAGATTGAATCTGAAAAGGGGAAAGATGCCTTTCCTGTAGCAGGTCAAAAATTAATTTATGCAGGTATGAATTAAATATTGTAAGTAATATGCCATCTTCTTGCTTACAGTGACAGTCTTTGGTTTTAGAAATTGTCATCTTATAAATTGTGTATACAGATTGAGTCTTTCAGAAATATATACGGTGTTTGTGTTTGATATCTTTCAGTCAAATGTTAGTGCCTTTTCACCCGATTATATTTCCGTTTATATTTATCTTGGCTGATTAGTTAATGTTTTTCTTTGGGGAAAGTATTAATTGATAGAATTGACATTGGTGATTATTTTAACTTCAGTTAATGTGTAAGACAAAGGTTATGGGGCTTCAAATGATGTGTTCTTTTTTTCTTAATGTACTAGGCAAAATCCTCAATGATGATACTGCTCTAAAAGAATATAAAATTGATGAAAAAAACTTCGTGGTGGTTATGGTGACAAAAGTGAGTTTGAGCCTTGTTCTGTATATCTTTATGCATATGAGGGTTTTTTGGGTTTTTGGGTTTTTTTTTTTTTAAATAATGATCCCAACTGTGTATATAGTTTGTGCACATCCATATGGCAGGTACTTAACTGTTATTTAAAGGTTTTAACAGTCTACTTTGAGTCAGCCATAAAGTTAATTATTTTGTACATTTATAGCTTAAACATAACTTTAAATGAAACAGATAATAAAAGGTCATGTAAAAATTGTTAAGTTTTGCTGGAGTAGTAAAATCGGTAATTAAGTAATTTAAAGTGTGATTCTTAGTAATTGAGTAAATAGTTCTTATTTTGTGTTTTTAATAAGGGTGCCTTAAAGGGACTTGCTAAATTATGTACTAGATCTGACTTGACTCCTCAGGCAGAAAAGGCATGTAAACTCATAATTTCAGTGATATTCCTTAGTTGAGGGGGTAGATTTTTAGATGCTAAAAAAGGAAAAGGCAGCTGAAGAAATGATAGAATGATAGTTGTGAGAAAGGTTTTGGTTTGGTGGTGTTTTTTAGAGGGGAAGGGCAGAAGGAGAGAGAGAATCTTAAGTAGGCTCTCTGCCCAGTGCAGTGCTGGACGTGGGGCTCAATCTCAGGACTCTGAAATCATGACAGACCAAGATTCGGACACTTAACCAACCAATTGAGCCACCCAGGCGCCCCTTGAGGAAGTTTTTTAAAGGGAATATTTTTGTGACTTGTTGGATTGAAATATATTTGGGACAGTTTATAAAAGTCAGAGTTTTTCTCTAAGGCAGAGAATGAATTCGGGTTCTTTCAGAGGTTCTGTTATATTTTTGTTTAAAGATACATAAGCATGCAGTGGAGAGTTAAATAGGGATGTGGTGGTACTCATGACATGAATTTTTAGGATTGAGTTGTCGTAATCTGAGAAGAACAGTGATACTTGTGACACTGAAAATAAGTTTAAAAAAGTAATTGGAAGGGTGCCTGGGTGGCTCAGTCGTTAAGCGTCTGCCTTCGGCTCAGGTCATGATCCCAGGGTCCTGGGATCGAGCCCCACATCGGGCTTCCTGCTCGGCGGGAAGCCTGCTTCTCCCTCTCCCACTCCCCGTGCTTGTGTTCCTTCTCTCGCTGTATCTCTCTCTGTCAAATAAATAAATAAAATCTTTAAAAAAAAAAAAGTAATTGGAAAACAGTTTATCAAAGACTGAAAGAATAAATGAGGATTTTTTTTGTAAGTTTAAGGTACTATATGCAGTAGAAAATAGTTGAGCAAGTAAATTTTAATTAACTGCATATTTTTGTCCTGAGAAAAAGCAGCTAAACATAGGTATTGGATTTAAAAGTTTTTAATCCATTAAGAACCATAGTGATTTTGTTATATTAAAGCACTTATACTCACTAAATGTTAAACTTTACATATAGAGGAACAGAATCATCTGAGGAAACTTTGTCTCAGTCTAGTATTTTTAACTGTGATAAAATATACATAACACAAAATTTACCAGTTTAACCATTTTTAATTGTACAGTTCAGTGGCATTAAGTACATTCATGTTCTACAACCATCATCACCATCTGTCTCTAGAACTCTATACCCACTAAATAGTATCTCCCATTTCCCTTGCCCCCCAGTCCCTGGTAACCACTATTCTACTTTCTATGAGTTTTAACTACATACTTCATATAAGTGGAATCATACAGTGTTTCCCTTGTGTGACTGGCTTATTTCCCTTAGCATAATGTCTTCCAGGTTCATCCATGTTGTAGCTACATGCCAGAATTTGTGTCCTTTTAGGGCTGAATAATATTCCATTGTCTCATCTAGTTTATGTATAGTACATAATGGAAAATGTGGTAGCCACATATTTGGATATGTATGTTATTGGTGTTATTTCCTTTAGTATTATAATAACTTTGATTATTTAGAACATAGCTAAGAATTAAGCAGGATAGGTCTCAGAATAGATCCATGCATTTGAAGAATAGCTACTTAGAGCCAAGCCTTTTCTTATTTTACATAGGATTCTAATGATATTTGCGGTTATTTTATTTTCAAGTTAATAGAAGCCAGCTATTAGAAGGGGAAGAATTGGGCATTATGGAAGCAATGAGAAATGACCTTATTATAAAGAAGAGACAGGAAAAAGCTATTTAGATCAAAAGTAAGCAGAAAAACTTCAAAAAGCAGATGGGTTTGATACCATTTAGAATGAGGCTTAAATAGCTCTATGGCAACAGAGACCTTGAGGGCATGGAATGTGACTGTATTATATTGATCACAAGTAATCTTAAGGGAAATAAATGAGCATAGTAATGCATTTAAATTTCATTTCATCTAGACTGGAGTTTTAGAACATTAATAATTTGCAGAGTATTGGCAGTTTAAAAGTTACAGGCCTAACACAGGGCTCTTAGAATAAAGAAAGGAGGGAATGAACGCTGCTAGTATTTCTTTTAATTCCCCTGCCCTACCTTGCACAGGCCACTCTTTCTCCAATGTGCTCTATACCAGCTCAAATCAAAGTTATTTTGGTGACGCTTTTAAATGACAATAAATACTTGAAAATTATAACCAAGGAACTTAAAGTGTAGTGCTTGGGGGTGGTGGGACAGTAATTACATGGTTCTTTTTCTCAGTACACATTCTGTATATTTCTGAGTAGTGGCTGCTTTTGGTTCTTTTTCGTATTAACTTGATAACAAAGACTGAAACTATTAGCTAAAGCTAATTAAGGTTGATAGATAATACATATGCTGTCATTGGCTTTGAAAGAGTAACATTAAGTAGTGATTCAGATGGATAATATTGATCACTTATTACGTTACTTTATGAGATTATTTTCAAGTTACAAGTTTGTGTTATTGTTACGTTTGTAGCCTCCTATAACCGTACAGTCTACTTAGAGATCAGGTAATGTATTTTATCATAATCCATTGTTTTACTTTTTTAATTTGTTTAGCCCAAAGCAGTGACAACACCAGCACCAGCTACAACCCAGCAGTCAAATCCTGCCACCACTACCACAGTTAGCTCCTCCACAGCTCCAGCTGTGGCTCAGGCCCCAGCCCCTGCGCCCACTCTGGCTCCCACTCCTTCCCCTGCATCCGTCACTCCAGCACCAACGACAGCATCTTCTGAACCTGCACCTGCTAGTGCGGCGCAACCAGAGAAGCCTGCAGAAAAGCCAGCAGAGACCCCTGTGGCCACGAGTCCAACAGCAACTGACAGGTAAGACCTACAGTCTAGGAAATCATATCTCAACACAAGTTCATGACAAGAACTTAACGCGAGTATTTATTTTGATGATTGTTTTGATCAAACTTTGTTTCTGCTACGTTAAACTTTTTCTAAACATTGAATTGTGACTAAACAGCATGCTTGTGCCTGTTTAAATTTCCATAATCCAAATTTGTATACTCTGCATTTTTTTCCCGCAGGGGGAGGGGAAAGAGGGTCAAAGTCATTATTTATTTTGTGTAGAAAAATTAAGAAATACAAATGACTTATAAGAATAACTCGGGGCGCCTGGGTGGCTCATTCGTTAAGCGTCTGCCTTCGGCTCAGGTCATGATCCCAG
>NW_023270433.1:24855359-24855640 GCF_011800145.1 Mirounga leonina | reverse complement strand
TCCCCCTGCTTGTGCTCCCTCTCTCGCTGTGTCTCTCTCTGTCAAATAAATAAATTTTTTAAAAAAGTGGATGACAATAGGACCTATCTCTTAGAGTTGTTGTAAGGATTAAATGAAATAATGAATGTAAAAGCTGTGAAATAGCACATGTTCACAGCAGAGTTAAGTATCAACTATTGTGCATAGTGACCTACTACCTTTTGTTGAACATATGGATTGTTTGAATTTTCCACTGTTTTATCTATATTTTTGTAAACTTTTGTAGAAATTTAAATTTTACC
>NW_023270433.1:24717008-24855330 GCF_011800145.1 Mirounga leonina | reverse complement strand
TAAAAAATATTTGAGGAGCAAGAAATACTTTCTTTTTTTTTTTTTAATTTTTTTTTTTTTTTAAGATTTTATTTATTTATTTGAGAGAGAGAATGAGATAGAGAGCATGAGAGGGGGAGGGTCAGAGAGAGAAGCAGACTCCCTGCTGAGCAGGGAGCCCGACGTGGGACCGATCCCGGGACTCCAGGATCATGACCTGAGCTGAAGGCAGTCGCTTAACCAACTGAGCCACCCAGGCGCCCAAGAAATATTTTCTTGTGGGAAGTTGGCAGGAGTATTGAGTAGTTTATGACAAAGGTTCTTTTCCCCCCAAGGATAAATAAAATAACCAAAACAAGTGCTTTGGTTCTTTTGGGTGGACATGTATAGAGAATTTCTCCTTTATCTGAGAACATGGGTAGTATTAAGTCCAGTGTGCACTGGCACTGTTTGTCTTTTGTGACTTCAGTACAGCTTGGGACCTCAGTGGCAGTAGTTAAAGTCCTCGGAATCAGAACCAGATGGAGTAGAGATTATACAGGAGTTGGAAACACTGATAGGAAAGCATGTTTGTGATAAATACAACAATGATTAGAAAAAAATTAGGATCCTTCATTTTAGTGTTTGCCTTTATGTCTGGTTACTGTGTCTGACTCAGTCCACAGTGTTTGGAGAGGTTTGAGTCATCTGATTAATTGGTCACTTAGGGCCTCTTTCCAGGGAATTGATTCCCTACGAGGAGAGCATAGGCTCAGGTAATAAAATGCTTCCCCTATCTATGCCTGCTTGCTGAACTTTGCTTTAGGCATTGAGACACTGTTGCCTAACTTGATGCTTCTCCCATGTATATTTAGAAATGCATTCAACACTCTTACCTAGTGGGAGAGAACCTAGACTCAGGTTAAGCTGTTCTATCAAAAGGTTGTTCATCAGTTCTGTGTATGGGAGGGAACTGAACAAATTTAACACATTGGTTTTCCAGATCATATAAATATTGTAACTGTAATTAAATATGTCTTCGTTCAGTGCAGTATATTTTATTTTCTTAAATGTTTTCAGCTCTTTGAAAAGCTCATAGTGAGAATTTCAGAATTGATCAGTATATTTTAATGTGCTAATATGATCTATCCAAATTTCTTTATTATCTCTTTTTAAAATTTCTTTCTGGGGTACAGTTTCATTTACGCATTCTCAAGAGTCAGTATTACGTTTTCAGACTTACAGAAGTTGCATAAATCAGTAGATGGTCAGTGATACAGAGAGCAGATGCTAGAGTTACTTACTTGGTTTGGCCTTATACACCAACTGCTTATTTTTATTTCCCCACATTATCACCTTAGAGAAGGATAACATGGGAAAGGAAGGATGAGAGAAGCTCAGAAAACTGGCTGCTTAAATGTGCCTTAGTCCTTTCATCTGTATTGTACAACGTGGAGTGTCCTATAAAGCACGAAACTTAGTGAGATAATTGTCGAGAGACATGTTGGTATAAATTTGAGGGATACCGGAAAGTTTATTCATCACCACTGGCCTGACATTTCATTAATAGGCGTTTGTGTCTTTAGGCCAATTTTGTTCTTTAAAAACCACCAGTTACAATGCAAATTCTATTTGTTTATCTTTACCTTAGAGAAACTGCGCATGTGCACAAGACTACATTATTTATAGTTAAAGGCAAATTGGAACCAACCTAAATGCATTAGTAAGGGAATGACTTGACCTGTAATTTATTCATATTAGAGAGCAGTGCTACTCAAAGTGATAGTAAGCAGCATCAGCATTAGTGGGAGTTTGTTTGAAAGTAAACCCCTGACCTAAATTAGAATTATCTGGGGGTGGATCCCAGAAATCTGTATTTTAACAAGCTCTCCTGGTAAATTCTTGGGCTTCCTAAAGTTTGAGAAGCCCTAATGTCCAATACTGCCGGCCAGTTAAAGTATGTAGTAGGTATCATATGGAGTGAATGTGGTTTCAAGGCTTTGTTATCAGGGAGAAAAACAGATTACAAAACAATATGGGCAATAACCATAAACCAAGCAAAAGCTACAAAACAACATATTCTGTGGCTGTGTATAGTAATGTGTAGAAGAACAGTAGCAAGGGGACAGCACACTGAAAACTGTAGATGGGGAAGGAGAAGTGCTGAAGGGGAATCAAAGTTGAAGAATTGTGGTTCGGCCCTACCTCACTCTTATCTGAGATATGTAAGAAGAAATTTCAAAGCAGTGTGCAGAACAGCATAAATTATCCTGTTCGAGAACTGGAATGAAGGAGATTAATCCTGCCAGGTAGTAAAGTGTATTATACATGGTGGTAAATGATTGTAATAATTTACAATGGCTCTTACTAGAAAGACTGCTTAGGTAAATAGATGGTAGTCTAGAAACAGACCAGAGTACATACCTGGGACTTAATGTAAGATAAAGATGTAATTTCAAACCACTCCGTGGGGAAGATGCTGTTGGGATTAATGCCTAGCCAGATGGAAGAGGGAAGATGGATCACTTACCTTGTACTCATAAAAATAAATTCTAGGTAGAGAAAGAATCAACATAAAAGGAAACCATAAACTAGAGAACATGGGAAAAATAAAAATAATCTTAATCAAAAAAGTCATAAAAGGGACAATTGATAAATTTGACTACAGAAAGAATTTAAAAGTTGAGAACCAAACTAAAAATTCCCTATGAATAGCTTGATTTGGTCAATTAAGTGGAATACTGTGTCTGTGGGGAAAATTTGAGGTCATTGTTATGCTAACATGAGATAATTAAGTTAAATAAAACACACCCAAAGGTAAGACATAGTCATCGTTATATAGAAGCTGGTGGTAGTGATTGTTCCCTGGGTAGGGGTCTTGGGCAAGAGAATTATTTTTTCTATATATAATTTTTTCAAAGTTTTGCCTTCTATATAAGCTAGCTTTATTATCTAGTTAATGAAGATAATTTAAAAATTACACCAGAAAATTAGTTTAATCGTATTGGATGTTAATGATGCCAGGCACTTTGCTAAACACTTAACCAGCAGTAACCCTACATACAGCACTTTGGGATACATGGATATTATTGTTGACATCATTGTATTGATGAAGAAACTGAGGATTAGAAAATAATTTATGAATTCAAACTTAGATATATCTCTTGCTCTTCCTGTGGTACAGGTTGGGGGGGGGGGGTGCAGAGGAAGAGGGAGACAATCTTAAACAGGCTGCACGCTCAGTGTGGAGCCTGACATGGGGCTCGATCTCACGACCCTGAGATCATAACCTGAGCCGAAATCAAGAGTTGGACGCTTAACTGACGGAGCCACCTAGGCGCCCGTACTGTGTTTTATTTTTTAAAACTGGGACAGAGGTATAAGTGTGTGTTGTGTTGTATGTATGTTTTAATCTAAACTGCTAGCTGCTACCTTTACTACTTTGTAAATTTCAACTTATTTTTCTTTGGCCTACTCTTCATGGTCTTTCATAATCTTGTTTTTGTCTACTTTGTTTTCCAGACTCATCTTCTGCAGTTGCCCAACAGAAACTTAGTCCTTTTAAATTGGTTTACTTTCGGTTACAACTTGGATTTTATCACACCCCTCCGTTTTTTGCTTTTGCCATGTTCCTTGACTTGAATGTCTTCTTTCAGCTCCTGTGTTGAAAACTTACCTATAAGACCTAACTGAAATTCTGTTATGTAAAGATTTCCCAGGCCTTTCCAGCCTAATGTGGTTTCTACTTCGGCTGTTTATTGTGTACAGGTTTCCCCCACTATTGGAAAGTAGAGCATTCCTGTGAAACCTTTTGTAAGCTGAAGTGGCATAAAGCAAAGAAGCAATTACCATAAATTTATGTGGAAAAAGTTTTGATCATTCCCAGACCCGTAAAATAACCTCTGAGGCTTTTCGGATATGTTAGAACACACCTTGGTAATGGAGGCACAAAATACATTTAGATGAAGCACAGATGCTCACGGACACAGCTCAGAATTGATGCTGAGATGCTTAAGTACAGTTCTGGGGAAGGAGTTTGGGGGCTGCTCTTGCTTCTCAGAGTGTGTTCCTCTATAAAGGCTTGCCGCAAAACAAATGAAACACTACTTTCACTTTTCTCATAAAAGCAGAAGTCCTCTTCAGAGAAAATTCTCTTCAGATTTCTTCTAGTTAATGAAGACGGGTACTAATGTAGATCTTTTGTAAAAGCAAAATGTGGTGGAATGTGAACTTTGGAAAAGTGGAGGATACTTGTACTGTTTGGTATTTTTTCTATTGTGACTTGACTTACAGATTATTTAACCTATCATTGTAAATTCTTTTAGGGAAATAGTTGTGCGTTATCTTTTTTGTATTCCTTAAATGGTAAGCATTCCGTTCAGTTGTTATTTTATGTCATTGGACATTTAAAGTGATGCATTTGCAGAACAGTATGAATATAAAGATTGAAAATTCTTCCCAAGCCATAAATGTTATGGAAAAAGCTTTGGGGTTTAATGTAGAAGATGGTTTAAACACTGTAGCCAGACCTTTACATTTAATTAAAATCAAACAGTCTCTTTAAAATTTGGACAGTTACTAAACTAATGTAAGTTTTATATACTTTCTGATATACAGTTTTCTAAAAACCTTTTGCAGTACATCAGGAGATTCTTCTCGGTCGAACCTTTTTGAAGATGCAACAAGTGCACTTGGTAAGTATCTACATTGTAAATAACCTTCTAAGAGATAGGGAAGAGGTTCAAATTGCACTTTTCTAGATCATGAAAATGTGTTCATTTTCATGGTTGCTTATAATCAAGCTGTTAAATGATTTAGATAATTATTCGATTAATGTTACTAAAGACTTTGTGAGTTAATGTGTTATATATTGAATCCTTTAAATTGTACTATTAGAGTTAAGCATATTCTTTGGGTTAAAGCAGATAATTTTCCAAATGTGAATTTTAAACGAGGTCTTAACAAAGTTTGAACTGTGTACAGGTTTATTACAAAATGTTTGTGAAATGGGTATAAAATGTTACTAAATCTTACACTTTATCTTTATTCCAGTTTGAAGCCCTTTCGGGTCCCATCTCTGTCTTGTTGCTTGTTATGGTACTTGCAGTGAACGTACCTTTCTGTCCCAGCTTTAACTATTGGATAATGCTTTTTCATCTCCCCTTCACACTTAGTCTGTCAAAATCAGTTTTGTTTTTTTCCCTATTTTCCTTAAGAGAGCCTCTTGGCTCTCCCTTGTGTTGTCCATTGTCTCTAGTTTTCCTATGAGTCATTTGCCCTTGTACTATTACGATCTGAAGAGTATCATACTGCTTACAGGCATTTCTTTTTGAGTTTTATAACTTGATTAATTAGGAGGCATGATTTTAGGAGGTGTAGCTTGATGACTAGGTGTGGGAGCTCTGTACTCTGACAGCCTGTTAGTCTGTACCATGACTTACCAGCCACTGTTAAACCATGATCACAATAAACCTTTCCCATGGAGTTATTGTGAGAATTAAATGAGAAACATCATGTCAAAATAGTGTAGTGCTAGAATCATATGAATGGGTAATTAAGAAATAAAAATACATTAACAAGTCCTTTATGGAAGGGGAAAGGAAAAATCATTAAACAAGATAAAAAATACCACATTTCCTCAATGATACTTAGTTTTTTAAAAATATACTTTCATAGCTATTAAATGCCTTTATTGAAAATTTTGCAGAAAAAAATAAATCATTCACCTGTGCCAGGGAAATGGTGATGCAAAATGACAGGGTCCCTTTCACAGTTGAGCTTTTCATTTACATGGGGGAAAGAAAGAAGGGTGAAACAAAGTAAATTGCAAATCATGATTAATGATTTTAAGGAAACTAATGGCTTCCATAAAGAAAAACGGAAGGTACTTATACTTAGGATAGTTAGGTAGTACATCTCTGGGATGTATTCTCAGTTTAAATTGAGAACTGGAGCCTGTGAAGGAATTGACCCTCAGAGAAGCCACGCGCACGCGTGTGTGTATAAGTGTGTAGAGGTTCTGGGACTGGTTCTAAAAGGTATGACTTGTGAAGTGAACTGGAAAACATCAGCTTAGTTGGAGTGTGGTGTACAGAGATTGTTGAGTATTGGGAGCCCGAAATGAGATGAGGTTTTCTTTTTAAAAAGCTTGCTTTTCCAGCTGGCAGAATAGATTATAGGCTCGGGGGCAGGAGAGGAAGCAGAGTGTAATCCAGGTGAGAGATTGTTGTGGCCTGGTCTTCAGTGAAGGCAGTGGACAAAGAGGGAAGTAGGTAATTTTGCACTGTAATTCAGAGATAGGACCTAGCAGATACGCTGGTAGATAAAGTGTGGAAGGGAAGGGAGAGGGAACTTGGCAGTCACCAGGGTTCCTGGCTCTTGTGCTTGGGTGGATAGAGGTGCTAGTTATTGAAAGGGAGAAGTCAGATACTGGTGGGGTACATCTGAGGGGGACATCTTTCGAGATCAAAATCACGTATCAATATTGACTAAGGAGTGGGTGGAATGTGAGAAGTGGACACAGCCTGTGCAGATAGCTATGGCTGGAAGGGGAAGGCAGCAGACAGGTGGACCAGTTCCTCAAAGAGGAATTGAGATGCGACCAAGGGGGTAGGCTTCTGTTTTTAGGATGACATTCTAGGGTATAGTTAACTGCTGATCAGGATAATTAAGTGGAGAGTGAAGGGTGGGAGGTGGACAAGAGAGAGGATAACTAAAGGGTCCAGTTCTTTGAGGAGACAAGAAAGGGAATGGTACCCAGAAGAGAAGTAGAAGAAAAAATGGCTTAAGTGAGGTAAGTTTAGTATAGAGAGTTGGCTTTCTTTTGGACTGTTGTCTGTGGTCTGCCATTTCTGTGAAGAGCAAGTTTGGGTTGGAGACAGCCTGTGGGAAGTGACTTCCTGGGATAGTAGTGCTTGGGGCATTGCATCAGCTCTGTATGGTATATGAAAGTCTGACTTTCCTGCTTCTAGCCTCCTTTTTTCCTCCGCTTTGATAATAAAAGATGTCAAAGGAAAACTGAAGTTGTTGCAGTAGAATCGATTGCCTGAAACGTCCCTCCTTGTTTTCAAAAATTAGTTCATCTGTCTCTTCCAGGTTGCCTTCTCTGACCTGCTAATTCTGTTCTATATTTGTCATACATTTGTATCTGATGTTTTTATTGTACTTACTAAACATACTGTGTTAATTTTCTGTTGCTACGATTATTGATAACTTACCACAAACTTCCTGGTAGGAAACAACAGATTTATTATCTTAAGGCACAGTAAGTTAGGAGTCTAACATAGTCCTCACTGGACTAAAATCAAGGGGCTAAATCACTGGGCTACCATTCTTTCTGTACATTCTAGGGGGAGAATCTGTTCTGTGTCCTTTCAACGCTTCTGGAGGCTGCCCGCCTTCCTTGGCTTAGAGCCCCTTCCTCTGTCATCAAAGGCAGCAGCATAGCATCTGTGACCTTGCTTCTTTCCTCTTGTCCTAACATCTGTTTCTCTGACCCTCCCATCTGTTTTCCTTTTACTT
Source organism: Mirounga leonina (assembly GCF_011800145.1). Taxonomy (NCBI): domain Eukaryota; kingdom Metazoa; phylum Chordata; class Mammalia; order Carnivora; family Phocidae; genus Mirounga; species Mirounga leonina. Next base: position 24,847,851 of record NW_023270433.1, on the reverse strand, counting down.
TTAAAGACCCTTGTGATTACATTGGGCCTACAAAGATAATCTGGGATAATTTCCCTATCTGAAAGTCAGCTGATGAACAACCTTAATTCCACTTTGCCTTGTAACCTATCATATTTATAGGTTCTGGGGATTGGCAGGGGGGGCATTATTCTACCTACCACATATATGTTGTAGTTTGTACTGTTATTCATCTTTGTACCCCTAGTCCTGTAGTGCCTGAAACATTACATACATATACACTCAAGAAATAGGCAGGAAGTGCATATTTATTAAATGTTTCCTTTCTTTCCCTTCCTCCCACCCCACACACCTTTTCTTAGTGACAGGTCAGTCTTACGAGAATATGGTAACTGAGATCATGTCGATGGGATATGAACGAGAGCAAGTGATCGCAGCCCTGAGAGCCAGTTTCAACAACCCCGACAGAGCAGTGGAGTATCTTTTAATGGTGAGAAATATTTCACTCTGTTTATTGTAGTTTAATACCAAAATATCAAAGATTTTTAAGGAACAATAACAATTCACAGGAGAATGAGAATATATGCTAGTAATTTACGTAATGCTTTTATTTTTCTTAGTTTGTTAATATTTTGTGTTGGTAAAATGTAACCTCTTCCAAAAGATTTTGATGTGATTTTTAGTTAGGAAACAACATAGCTAAATGAGTTGTAAAATTGGCTCTCTCTTTGCTACCCCATTCATGTTATCCTCAAAGGATGGCAGTTTGTGTGTTTGGGGGTAGAAGGGGACAGATTTTTTAAATCTGATCTACCATTTTAGTAGCTTTTTTGATGGCCAGCATACTCCTGAGTGTACTTTTTTTTTTTAAGATTTTATTTTTATTTTATTTGACAGAGAACACAAGCAGGGGGAGCTGCAGGCAAAGGAGAGGGAGAAGCATGGCTTCCCACTGAGCAGGGAGCCCGATGCGGGACTCGATCCCAGGACTCTGGGATCATGACCTGAGCCAAAGGCAGATGCTTAACCAACTGAGCCACCCAGGCACCCTTCCTGGGTATACTTACTGTTGAGGGCAAAAGTATCAAGTTGGAAGCCCAAGCCCAATTTTATTTGTCTTGTACTGTGTACATTTTTGTAATTAGTCGGCAACTTTTAAAAATGAAGAGATTTCACTTACAAATTCAGATAGCTAAGAAAAAGAAAAAAAACTGACATCCTAAATAAAAACTTGGAAGATTAATTAATTAACTAATTAATTAATTCAGAGAGCTGGTTTGTCTGGACAACTTGGATTCTGGATTTTTGCAAGGGTTTAGGAAAAATTTTAGATCATAGACTATTTAATTCATTATCTTCCTCCCATCCATTCCCTGTTACCTGACATAACATCGTTGCATTTAATTTAGTGTATGATATTATTTGCCTGGTTCCATTGGCATTTGAGTTGTTAGCTTATTTATTATCAGTAGTAGTCAAGGGATTCTCAGAAACATTTGTTTCTAATGCCTGAAGTGACATCTAATGCCGGCAGCCATTACCCTTAATGTGGCTCATTATGCATAATTTGTTATATGTTTATGATTTTGACTTCTGATTTATTGGGAAATGGAAGCATTTACCATTATCATCTCTTACCCAAATGTAATATTTCCTTCTTCATTCTCTTCCTTCACAATCTATGTGGATTTCATAAAGACTTTTTTAATAGGTTGTATATGAAAAGTCTTGTAAATCATGCATCAAAATAGTGTTCCAGAAGTCTCAGTGCAGTTTTAAATTCTAATAACTTCAGAAGACAAATGCTATAAACTTAGAAAATACTGAAATATTTAAGGTTCTTATATCTACTTTTGTAAATTTTGAATAATCAGTGTTCATTTTTTGTATGTGATACTTTCTGGAGGACGCTTTCTCAGAACCATGGGTCAATAGAGGAGATCCTTCTTGCTTGGCCACTGTTGCCACCTGCTCTGTTTCCATTAGATTTTTTTCCCCCCGGGTTCATTTCAGAACTGTACATGCATCAAAACCTGTTTCTTTGGATAATTTTAAGGCTAGGGTTACAAATGCAAACCTTTCTATGGCAGAGCTGGTGAGTTTCTATGAAATTCAAAAATTAGAGTAATATATAGCATAAAAACCAAATATATCCAATTTTAATAAGGTTTGTATTGATATTTAAAAAATTTTTAATAGCCTTTTAAAAATGTACGTTATTCCTTATATACAAACTTAGGATCTTTGATGTTAGATATAATGTGTTGCTATAGGTAAACATTGTTTTATGCATGTTTTAAATCACAAATCTCTTTATACCTTAGATCTGCACTGTCTAGTAAAATAGCTATTAAGTACTATTGAGGACAAGTAGCTATTTTAATTTAAAAAAATTAAAAACGTATTAAAAATTAGTTTCTTTAGTAGCAGCCACATTTCAAGTTCTCAGTAGCTACATGAGATTAATGAGTATTTTATTAGATAGCACAAATACAGAACATTTTTGTCATAATGGAAAATTCTGCTAGACAGTGCTGCCTTACATTATTGCAGTATGGGTTCTTCTAGACCACACTCATGTTATTTCTAATGCACTTTGAATATATGCAGCTTTCAGATAAGTCTTAATCCTTTACTTTTAATAGAAGCAGACATCTGATGCTTTTGGAAATTAGACAAGCACATTAAATAGATCAATAAATCTTTTACTTTGTATAGTATTGAACTAACTTTGAATGACAAGCTATTTTAAAGCAGGGAAATTGTATTGTAGGGGATCCCCGGAGATAGAGAGAGTCAGGCTGTGGTGGACACCCCTCCTGCGGTCAGCACTGGGGCTCCTCCGTCTTCGGTGGCGGCCGCTGCGGCGACGACGACGGCATCGACAACCACAGCGAGCCCTGGAGGTTAGAGTGGGCTGGGGCGGTGCGGGGCACAGTCCTGGCTTTGTCGTGTGAGCTGAGGCTTTTTCCTGGAGCATCTGAAGGACTCTTCACACAAGTTTTCTATCCATTGATGTTAGAGAAGGGCCCCAAACAAATTCTCTCCAGGGGCTATAGCATACCTTCTCACTGAGACCTCGGCGCCGTAGTTTGGGCAAAGGGCACATTCTGTTTAGCCTGTTCGGAGGAAGAGATGCTTCCCAGTTCGCATTTTGTGTTAACATTCTGAAGCGATTTAGAACGTTTGCTCACCTTGTCTCTTCTCTTTCCCTATGAATGTCATATAAAGTATGTGTCATTTCAAAGCCAGGACTATCTTAGTGGCTGTTATACAACCAAAGAAATAAAGCACTGAGAAGTTTGAAGACTTGGGTCTAGAGGTGAAAGTCAATCTTGAATTCACCTCTCTTTCTTTACTGGTCGGCACCCACCCTTCCATTGCCGAAGGTGTGACTACAGAGGAGGCCCTGGAGCCTGTGGGGGGCCCAGGAGTTACTTCATTCTCCTTCAGTCTCCGTTCTGTGTACGGTAGTGATAAAGTAATTTAAACTGATCATTTTGAAGAGGCCCTTCTTTGATGCTTTTCCTAGCTCTTACGACCGTCAGCTCTAGTTGACAACAAGCCCTGAGCATTTTGTGTACAGTCTCCCAGAGGACAGGCTTTCATTTCTATGGAATTGGCATAAGAATGGGAAGAAGAGGCCACTGCTTTGGTTCAGATATGGACTGCTGTCCCATTTAGCAGCCCTTAATGGATTAATTTAGTTTCTGAGTCTCATTTTCTTCATCTGTAAAACCAGTGTCACAGAAGGAAGGGTACTTCTCATACTCATGTGGCCATTTTAATTTGGATATTTTAGGAAATAACATCTAAAAAATTCTCATAATTCATTAGTAACCTCAAAAACATAATTATATGCAATTTTTGGTTTCACGTAGTATAATCAGACAACCACGACTACCCCCAAAAAGTTGCAAGTTCTATCTTGGCATCCTTAATATTTATTATTGTCATGGGATTTTGGACTAAAGAGTTCTAAATGTATTAGTACTCGATTGATTTATAGTTTATTTATTTTATTTTTTTAAAGATTATTTATTTGACAGAGCGTGTGCTCACAAAGCAGGGAGAGGGGGAGAGGGAGAAGCAGGCTCCTTGCTGAGCAGGGAGCCCAATGCAGGGCTCCATCCCAGGACCCTGGGATCATGACCTGAGCCGAAGACACTTAACGACTGAGCCACCCAGGCGCCCCTACTTATAGCTTATTTATCTCAAGCTTTTATAGGTTATAAATGTTTGAAGTTTAATGGTAATAACCAAAATTGTTTTTCTAATTGTAATTTAAGTTTGTATTAATAAAACTGCTTCTGATCTGCATATCTGAACTCTTTTAAATATTATCTTTGATTTATTTGGTTTAGAATTTCTCAGGAATTCAAGCTCAGATTGTTTTTGTTTTGTTTTGTTTTGTTTTTTTCCTTAAAGGTTGGGGTTGTATTATAGGTGGATTTTTTGGTTTTGTTAGTTCTAGGTATGTATTTTTCTTAGGAACAGTATTAGTACTTTTTATTTTGATAAAGTGCATGCAGGTCATAAATTCTCATTATTTGATGATATTGACTGCCCAGGACAATTGTAGGAAAACTTCGTTCTTTCAGTGTTCTGTACTCTCTACCTTTGCTAATAGGAGTAATTTCTATAGTATAAGACTTGGACGTTTGTACGGTTGAAAGATTTTTGTCATTATTCATTTTTATATACATCTGCGAACTCATATTTTTTACTTGTCAGTGTTTGCTGTCTAATATTATGATTGAACCAGCTCTTTGTATATGTAATTGCTGCTTTTGTTTATTATTTTTTATTTTTTAGATTTTTTTTTAAAGATTTTATTTATTTATTTGAGAGAGAGAGAATGAGATAGCATGAGAGGGGGGAGGGTCAGAGAGAGAGGCAGACTCCCTGCTGAGCAGGGAGCCCGACGTGGGACTCGATCCCGGGACTCCAGGATCATGACCTGAGCCGAAGGCAGTCGCCTAACCAACTGAGCCACCCAGGCGCCCGCTGCTTTTGTTTAAAAATATTTATGTGTTTTTTAGGACATCCCCTTGAATTTTTACGGAATCAGCCTCAGTTTCAACAGATGAGACAAATTATTCAACAGAATCCTTCCCTGCTTCCAGCATTGCTACAACAGATAGGTCGGGAAAATCCTCAATTACTGCAGGTAACTATTTAATCAGAGTTAATTTCAAAAGTGGGTTTGTAGAGTATATCATAGTTTTTTAAAGTCTGTGTGTACTCCCTTCCCCTCCACAAGCTCTATAAACTCTTCTTCCGAGCTGCACTCAATAGAATATGCTGTAGATTAGATGTACTAAAAAAAAGAGGGGGGGGGCTTAATTTACGTTGGTCAAATAATAATTTGGGGAAACAAAGAATCAGAGAAACTCTTTATCAAAGAAACCGTTCATAAAATCTTTTTTCCCCACACTTATTATAGTGGAGCATTGCCTCTTAGAGACATACCCATGGGTTTATTTAATGCTCAAGTCACGAAGTATTTTGAGTTTTATACAGTGTTGTACTACCTACTAGTATGGAAGATACAGAAGTTTTGTTTCTTTTTATAGTCCCCAAGTAGTTTTTTAACATTGATTTGGGGGGACGGGACGCATTTATGGAAGAGAATTTCAATTCTCTTATTTCTTCACTGTTTGCCTCACTGAAAAGTACCAAGTTTCTTTAATAGTATATAAGAAATCACATCCTTCCAAAGATTAAATAATTCAGAATCAGTCTAAAAATAAGGCAGTTACAAAATTCTAGCTTTCTCTATTTGTGTTTAGAATTCTTAGTTTCCTGAAGATACTTTATATCATTGTATTGTTGTTGTTTTTTTTTCCTGTCCTTCAAATTACCACAGCAAATTAGCCAGCACCAGGAGCATTTTATTCAGATGTTAAATGAACCAGTTCAAGAAGCTGGTGGTCAAGGAGGAGGGGGTGGAGGTGGCAGTGGAGGAATTGCAGAAGCCGGAAGTGGTCATATGAACTACATTCAAGTAACGCCTCAGGAAAAAGAAGCTATAGAAAGGGTGAGTTGAAGTAAAACTGAAAATTTAGTTCCGTAGTCCACTAGCCACATTTCAGATGCTCAGTAGTCACACGGGGTTAGTGGCTGCTGCGTGGGGGTAGCACAGATACACAGTATTTCTGCCCCTGGAGATAGTGCTATTGGACAGAGCCAGATGCAGCATTGTCCTGAGGATTGCTGTAAAGACCATGTATTTTCATCCCTGCTCTCACATCGTGGCCTTTGTGCTAGCCAAGGGACTAGTAATGAATGCCAGTCAGCTTTATAAGATAGTTACAAACATATTTTAAAAATTAAAGATTTCATTTATGTCTTAAAATTTATAAAGAAAATGACCTGAGGGGAACCTGGGTGGCTCAGTCCATTAAGCATCTGCCTTCAGCCCAGGTCATGATGCCAGGATCCTGGGATTGAGCCCCGTGTCGGTGGTGGGCTCCCTGCTCAGCGGGGAGCCTGCTTCTCCCTCTCCCTCTGCTGCTCCCCCTACCTGTGCTCTCTTGCTCTCTGTTTCGGATAAATAAATAAAAATCTTTAAAAGAAGGAAAATGATCTTAAAGTGAATGCCTAACTCAAAATTATCCATTTTTTAAAATTTTACTTTACTACTGTCACTAAAATGTAAAATAGATATGTATATGAATTACATATAAAAAATATGTACATTGACCATCAGAACCTGATATCATAATTCTGTTTCCATCTTACTAGGTCAACCAGTTCACTGCAGTAACTTAGTTTATATGATATACTCTGACAAGTCATTCGTTTTTCTCTAGGCTCCATTGTTAATATTTGTAAATATGGAATCACAGTACTTGCCCCATCTTATCTTCTGAAGCGTTTTGAGATGGAAATCTGTTAAAGTTCATTTTAACTTAATACTTAGAAAATCATCTGAAAGATAATTTGTTCATATTTATGATATAAACATTTCAAGTGTTCAAGGTTTATAATTATGTATTTCTTAAAAGATATTTTATGTATCATGCTAATATTTCTCCCCCTCAAATAAGGGAAGTGAGTGAATGACACTTGCCTCAATTGTTCTATAGCTTTTTTTTTTTTTTTTTTTTAATGGTTAGGGATATCCGTTCTTGATTTTTGTTTTGGAGAAGAAATTCTTTTCTTTTTTTGCTTGTGCCTTTGGTGTCATACTAAGAGAAGTTGCCTAATCCACAGTCAAAGGTTTACTCCTATCTTTTCTCTGAGGAGTTTTATAATTCCTGTTGTATTTAGGTCTGTGATCTATTTTGAGTTACTTTTTGTTTATAGTGTGAGATGTAGGAGTCTAACTTCATATTTTTTGCTTGTGGATATCCAGCACCATTTACTGAAAATTCTACTCTTTTTCCATTAAATTGTCTTGGCATCCTTTTGAAAATCAACTGGCCATAATTGTGAGGGTTTACTGGGCTTTCAGTTTTGTTCCATTGATCTATATGTTTATCTTATGCCACTACCTCATGGTCTTAATTAATGTGGCTTTTTGTAGTAAGTTTTGAAATCTCTGGTTTTCATTTCTCAAGATTGTTTTGGCTGTTCTGGATCCCTTGCATTTCTATATCAATTTTAGAATCCACTTGTCTGATTTCTGTAAGAAAAGTGAAACAAAAAACTGGGATTTTAATACTGTGTTTTTTCTGCAGATCAGTTTGGAGAATATTGCCATGTTAGCAGTATTAAATCTCACCAAGCCATGAACATGAGATACTTTCCATTATTAGATTTTTTTTATAATTTCAGAAATGTTCTCTAGTCTTTGGTTTGTGCTTCTTTTGTTAAATTTATTCCTCAGTATTTTTATTCTTTTTGATGCTGTTATCAGTGGGAATGTTTTCTTAATTTCATTTTTGGATTGTTCATTGCTAGCTGTATAAAAATACAACTTACTTTTATGTGTTGATCTTACAACTTGCAACCTTCCTGAACTCATTTATTAATTCTGATAATATGTGTGTGTTTCTTAGGATTTCCTAATTGTAGAATATCATTTGCAAGTAGTTTTAATTCTTTTCCAATACGGATGCCTTGCCTTCTCTTCTCTTCTCTTCTCTTCTCTTCTCTTCTCTTCTCTTCTCTTCACTTCTGTTTTCTTTTCCTTTCTTCCCTTCCCTTCTCTTCTCTTTTTTTTTTTTTTAAAGATTTTATTTATTTGTCAGAGAGAGAGAGCACACAAGCAGGGGGGGAACGGCAGGCAGAGGGAGAAGCAGGCTCCCCACTGAGCAAGGAGCCTGATGCCGGCCCAAAACTCTGGGATCATGACCTGAGCCGAAGGTCTGACTGACTGAACCACCCAGGTGTCCCTCTTTGTCTCTTTCTGTCTCTCTCTCTCTCTCTCGCCTAATTGTCCTGTTTGCAGCCTTCTGTGTATGTGTATTGTTGAATAGAAGTAGTGAGAGCCAACATCTTTGTCTTGTCCCTGATCTTAGGAAAAGGCAGTAAGTCTTTCACCATTAAGTATGATGTTAGCTATGGGTTTTACTAGATTTAGATGCCCTTTATCAGGTTGAGGGAGTTCCTTTCTGTTCTAGTTTATTGATTGTTTTTATTACAAAAGGGTATTGATTTTGTCAGATGGTTTTTATGTGTTGAGATGATTGTGTGGTTTTGTTCTTTTTTTGTTAATATGCTTTATTAATAACATTGATTTTTGTATGTTGGATCAGCCTTGCATTCCTAGGATAAATCCCACTTGATTGTGGTGGATAGTCCTTTTTACATGTTGCTGGATTTCGTCTGCCAATGTTTGTTGAAGATTTCTGCATCTGTATTCATAAGGAGCATTGGTCTGTAGCTTTTTATGTGTGATGATTTTGTCTGGTTGGGTATCATTAATATTGGCCTCATTAGAGAATGAATTAGGAAGTATTCCCTTCTTCTCTCTTGGTTAGAAGAGTTTATGAAGAATAGTTTTAATTCATTCAGCAGTTGGTAGAATTCACCAGTAAAATTATCTGGGCCTGGCTTCTCTTTTGGGGAAATTTTGTGATTACTAATTCAGCCTCTTCATTTGTTACAGGGCTATTCAGATTTTCTGTTTCTTGAGTCAGTTTTGGTGATTTTGTCTTTCTAGGAATTTGTATTTCATCAGCGTTATCTAATTTGATGGCATACAATTGTTCACAGTATTTTCCTAAAATAGTTTTTATTTCTCTAAACAATAGTAGTGTTCCCACATTTCTGATGTTAGTAATTTGAATCCTGGGTTTTCTTTTTTTTTTTTTTTCACCTTTTTGTTCAGCTAAAACATTTGTCAGTATTGTTACTCTGAAGAAAAAAAGAACCAACTTCTGGTTTTCCTGATTGTATTTTTCTAATCTCTATTTTATTTATTTTCTCTCTAACCCTTATTCTTTTTCTTCTTCTGGTTGCTTTGGATTTTGTTTTCTCTTTTTTCTAGTTTCTTAAACTAGAACCTTAGATTATCTATTTAAGATTTTTCTTACTATAGATAGTTACAGCTATAAATTTCCCTCAAGGAACTGCTACAGCAGCATCCTATAAGTTTTAGTTAAGTTTGGCGGTGTTTTCATTCATCTCAAGTGTTTTCTAATTTCCTTTGTGATTCCTTCTTTCATCCATTGGTTAAGGATTATGTTAACTTCCACATATTTTGAATTTCCCAAATTTCCTTCTGTTGCTGATTTCAGAGTTCATTGTGTTGTGGTCAGAGAATGAATGTACTTTGCAAAATTTTAATTCTCTTAAATGCATTGAGGCTAGTTCTTTGGCCTAACATCGTCTTTATGGAGAATGTTTGATACATACTTGAAAAGAACGTGTGATCTTCTGTTGTTAAGTGTTCCGTAAATGTCTTTTAGGTTAAGTTGGTTCATAATGTGGCTCAAATCAGCTTTCTTGTCTTTTCTTCTGCCTGGTCGTTCTGTCCGACATTGAATGTGGGGATAACGAAGTCTCCAACTACTGTTGAATCACCAGAACCTTCAGTTCTCTCAGTTTTTGTTTCATGTGTTTCGGGGCTCTCTTGTAACATGTGTTTATAACAAAGTCTTCCTGGTGGTTTATCATCATAAAATGTCTTTGTTTTTAGTAACAGTTTTTAATCTTAATGTGTATTTTGTCTGATATTAATGTAGCTACTCCAGCTTTCTTTTTGTAAGTGTTTGCATGGTATATATCTTTTTCCATCCTTTTACTTTCAGCATATTTGTGTCTTTGAATCTAAAGTGTGTGCCTTGTAGAAGCATATAATTGGATCGTGCCCTATCTACCTTTTACTTCAGCTAGCCCAGCTTTAATCTGGACAAGACCTAGGTAACAAAATCATTTTTGAGTTTTATCTTCTCCTTTCATGGATGAATAGTTAATCATGCTGAATTGAGACTTAAGGTCATTTCTTGGTATAATAGTCTAATGCAGGTGGTTTAGACAGTTGAACAGAGGCTTCATAAAAAATACTTGGTTGACAAATATATAGTACCTAGTGAATTAGATAATTGACCTGAGTGCTTAAAGACTTTTAAAAGCAGTGATTTTGGAGTCACAGTAATAGACTAGGAAAACAAAACTTAAGTGGCTGGTATCACCATTTAAAATGCCGTAAAAATTAAGCAGATATAAATAGAACACCATATGTCTTGATCTCAAAATATATCATGTAATATTAATAATTGATCACCCATTTTTCTAGTATGTGAAGTGTTTCATAAGGTGAGGAGATGGAGAGTGATAGTTGACCTGACTGACCTTCTTTATAAATAATTGGATGAAGTTGTTAAACTCCTCTCCTGTTGCTCTCATCTTTATCTCCCCGCCCCCCTTACATAGTAAAAGCTGTTTGATTTACACATTTCTGTAGGCTGTAGGGTCATTTATTTTTAAACCATCATAGTCAGCAACTAATTTTTAGTGTTAGTGCCATTGAGTGTTAGCAGAGTAGCTATTCGTCTAATAGCTTTAACTAGGAACAGAGAATTTCATCGGTGGTTGATAAAGAGGTCTAGGCTCCCATCTAGCCGCTCGGGTTGGACAGTGAATCCATACTCAGGTAGGCATGTGTTCACATAACGTCTTCAGGAGTTTTTTTGTGCCTTTCATATTTTCAATGCTGATCTGCCCCTATTGCTATGTTGGAACCCATGTGTGTTTTCTCTCTTTTCTTCCAGTTAAAGGCACTAGGATTTCCTGAAGGACTTGTGATACAAGCGTATTTTGCTTGTGAGAAGAATGAGAACTTGGCTGCCAATTTTCTTCTACAGCAAAACTTTGATGAAGATTGAAAGGGACTTTTTTTTTATCTCACACTTCACACCAGTGCATTACACTAACTTTGTTCACTGGATTGTCTGGGATGACTTGGGCTCATATCCACAATACTTGGTATAAGGTAGTAGATTGTTGGGGGTGGGGAGGGAGGGATCTAGGATATAGGGCAGGGATAAATACAGTGCATGTCTGCTTCAATTAGCAGATGCCGCAAATCCACACAGTGTGTAAAATATTATACAACCAAAAATCAGCTTTTGCAGGTCTTTATTTCTTCTTTAAAACTGTAGGTAACTTTTCCTAGGTTTCACTCTTTTTAGTGTACTAGATCCAGAAATTTAGTGTAATGCCCTGCTTTATATTTCTTTGACTTAACTTTGGTTTCAGAGAGAATCTTTGCTACCTAGAATTTACAGTCTCTATTTCGTGGCAACACTGGATAATGGCTTTGTGAAATTGGAAAAAGTTTGGAGCAACTGTAAGCAGAAATGCCAAATTATTGATGGTTATTGCTGCTGCTCAAATACATATTGAATTGATGTGTAAGAAAGCCCATTCTTTCATGTTAAATACTTGGGGTGGGGGAGGAAGAAGGGGAACCTTTTCTTAAAATGAAAATAATTACTGCGATTTTAAAATTTCTTGATCATCGAATGTGAGATCCTTCGGACATGATTTGAGAAGCTGTACAAGTATAGGCAGAGTTATTTTCCTGTTTACATTTTTTTTTTTTGGTTTGTTTTGGGAAGAAATTGGTAGGTGTCTAATTACTGTTTACTTCATTGTTACATTGCAGTAAAAGTTTTAAAGCCACCATCGCATGTTTGCTTTTGATGTATCCCTTTGTAAAATTAGCACTTTGGGGCCAATGGAGAAATGCAGCATTCACTATCCCTCTCTTCCCCATCCCTCTGCAGAAATGTGTTTGTCAGTAAGTCGTGAGTTCAAATTGCTGCCTTTTTTAAACCCACAAAATGCTGATTCAGTTCAAAAGAAATGCAAATGTTCCAAAACTGGGTTTCTGATATTTGTAAGTGTTTTTCCTTATTAGATAAGAATGTATGACCATTAAAGTCATTAGGATTATATTACTTTCAAAAAGAGGAGGTGGACAAAAGTATAATCCAGCATCTTTTATTGCATTGGAAAGACTGGCGGAATCTTCTGGAAGGGTTGGGAGATGCAGCTGGAAAAGTACTTTGGAAAATATACAATCAAGAATATCTCATGGCATATTAAAAAAAAATCTTAATAGCAGTATTGGCTTTTATTTGGATTTTTTTCAACTCTGTTTTTTATTAGAATCTCCTTCATTGGCATTACTATTTGATCGTAAAGAGGGGGAATATGTCTACTTGTTCAGTTTTTCAGATCTTTTTTCCTCAATATAAACAAGACTGTTTAAAGGAATTATTTTTTCCCCTACCATCTGATACTGAGTAAAGAAAATGAATTTGCACAGATTTCTCCCTGCGTAATCTCTTGCAATAATCCTTAGCAGACTTTGGGGATGACTTTTAAGCTTTCATGTCATGCACTCGTACCTGTCTCTCATGAAAATAAATGAGACCATGGTTTCTCCCCACAGTGTTATCATGTAGTTTAATCTTCATGTGTGTACTCCTTAAACACGGCACACCTTTGGACTTTGTATTACCTGTATGTTTTATAATGGATCATGCAAAATGTCTCAGGAGAATAAAACGAGCATTTGTAAATATGTTCCTCCTTCAAGACAGAGCAATGAGTTGGGAAGAGGGTGGCATTTCTGGTCGAATAATGGAATATTTTCACTTATTTTATGTCATTCTGTCTGCTACCTAATTGATCAGTATAGCGAAAACTGGAAAAAACAAAAAACAAAAAAACCCAACACAAAAAACCCCCAGCAGCAGCCTCTTTTCTCTGGAAAGTGACAGCAGAAGTTGATGGCATGGCGTTTTTGTCCTCAGACAACAAAACCACAAATAGTGGGATTAATCATTACAAGAAAACAGTTGAGGCCAAGTTTTGATCATTCTTTACCTTGTTCTATCTGCTTAAAGAATTAGCCAAGACGCTGTGAAAAAAATAGGCTTTTTGTGACCTTTTGCTGTTACCTTTTAATTTACAAACAGTTTTGGTAAATCTTTTAATGTAATTGGCTCTTTGATTTTGGAATTTTTACGTTTGAGGTATTCTGTCATCTATTTCTTGAAATATTTTTATTGTTTAGTTGCTCTATGGAAAATGTGAGGAAGCTTGAGTTTATATTTGTTAAATTCTTATTGCCATCCTCTAGTCAAATATGTCTTTACATTGTTTAAAAATACTGAAGTGTTCCACCATATAATTTTTTCCTGTACTACATGGCTAGGATTCTAGAGAATTAATTATAAAATATTTTCAATATATCCACCATTGCATTTCTCATTTTTTAAAATGATCCTTTTGCCATATAGAATCTTAGATTGAGAGTTGACAATGCCTCTGTCACCCATAGTTCTGTTTTCTTCAGTGATTGGCATGTAGGGGGCCAGATGCTAGGTCAGTTTTATTGGGTCTCCTGTTTTCCTCAATCAAAACATCAACACAGCTGGAATACTTGATGGACCATAAATTAAGGTTCAAAAGGGCTTTTAGAAATTTTAGTTCAATTCCCATTTTTCCCATGCTCTTGTATTATAGCAGCCAGCCTAATAAGACTGGTACAAAATATTCAACCAAAATTAAGCAGTTTCAGGGCATAAGAACTTCCTGACCAAGTCTGTTCTGGTGAGTTCCTTAGCCATGAGGCTTGGGTACATGTCCTTTTAGTTGACCTCCCATGTCCATTTTGTTCCACTTTGATCTTCTAAGCCAGGGGCTGGCAAACTTCAGTCCTATGAGCTAGCAATGGTCTTTACATTTTTAAGGGTTTTCAAAAAAGGATTTTATGTGAAGATGATTCAAATTTTAGTGTCTATAGTTTTATTGAAACACAACCATGCTTATTTGTTTACGTATTGCCTGTAGCTATACTTCTGTGCTGCAGATTTGCTGTCGAATAGTTGGAGCTGAGACTGAGACCTACAAAGTCCAAATAATTACTGTCTGGCTCTTTCCAGAAAAAGTTAGCCACCCCTGTTCTAAACTGTGACTAGCCCACCCTATATCAAAGTATATGATGCTTTCTGTTGCTTTTTTGGCATCTTGGCCTCTTGACTTTGGGTCTTAGCTTCAGTTTGGTTTACTTGTGACCATCACAGGTTCTTTCCAGAGGAGTGGTATCAAGCAGTGTGTTCCATGTGTGCTTGCCTCACATGTATGTGGGGGCTTAGGGTACCACCTTGAAATTAATTCATTGCTGTTGCTGCGCTACCTTGCACTTAAAGTCAGAGAATGCCATTCAGCACTAAACACTCAGAAGCACCCAGCATGGCGATAAATTGGCCAGAACAAAGCAGTCAGATGAACACATCTGGGAATCTTTGGGCCCTAGGATCAGAGTTGAGACAGTTGGAGGAAGCACCTTAACCACGGCTGGAAGAAGAGAGTGGGTAGAACCCCAGAGGGGGAGTATAGCTGCTGGACCTGTTTGGGTGGCAGACTAGTTTCCAGAACGGTGTGTGGGTCGTTTGGGAATGGGAGGGTGGGAGGGGCAGTGACAGGGAGAGAAGGCCTGGGCTTGCTAGGAAAAAGATCAAGCGCTGAAGCAGTGTTTGGGGAACCACGGGGGCGGTGGTGGTGACATCTCATGATGTTCAGTAGGGAAAGCAATGGTCCCCCGGGGAGGGTTTTCAGTGGAGAGGAGGCTGGATGACCAAAGAAACAACAGTGGTGACAAGTTTGCTTCATGTGCATGGTGCTGCCAATTCCAGAATGACTGGAGACCAGGTCTCTGCCATTGAGTTTGAAATTCTATGACAACATTTAACTAGTAATGAATTCTTTTACCAGGTGTAGCGGAACTTGTCTTCCAGGAGCACAGATGAGAAAATAGCCATCCCAGACTTGTGGCCTACAAAGAGACCACTTAAACTTCGTTTTCCATTCTTCGTGACCTAGGCCCTCATCCTTTCCCAGCTGGTTTGCCATGAGTTATTGATGTTGAGAGTGCGTAATCCCTCCCCAGGCAACGAGGTGGTCTTCAGAGCACCTGGGGAAGCTGATCTCAACCCTGGCTGCCTCTCAAGCAGCCTTGTCTTTTTCCCCAATGTTTTGGACAACTATTAACGTTGGCCGTGACAAGAACATTGGGAGGCTTTATCCTTTGTGCTAGCCAATGGGCCTTCCGCATGGAAGCCTGTGGAACTGACAGCTTCCATCTCTTTAACAAAGTCCACCGTTGTCTCAAAACTGCTCCTAAAAGTTCGGCAGTAAGTTCTGGAAGCCAGTCTGGGTTTTAATTTGCCTGCAATAGCGGATAGGAGGATACTTGATAAATTATTCAAAAGTGATTGACTATAAACTGGATGAGAACGATTGGGGCTGGTGATGCTCTGCCGTGGAACAGCTGAGGTGGAGGTCTTGAACAATGTTAGGAACCCTGGAGTGATTTTTGCAACTTTTAGGAGGTTTTTGGGGGTGGGAGGGGGTTCAAATTTCTTTTTTGGTCAATTAGGCCTGCCTGTGCTGGTTCGATAGCAGTTTTGCTAATTTTTATTTTTCCAGTTCCAAGGAAACTAAAGGAAAGTTCAATAGTTTCATATGTTTAACTTTGGTGTTAAAATTTTTAGACCGTGTTTGCTTTTTTGCAAAGAGCGTTAACAGCTTTTCACCCCTAAACAATTTCACACAGAAAAGTCCCAGGGACAATACAAAGTGCTCCCAATTACCCCCGAACCCATTTCAGTGTGTGGTGTCCCAGTAAGTATCTTCGTAGCAAAGGGACCGGATCCAGGATAACAAACCCAAGTTTATACCTTCCTTAGTCCTTACTTGGTCTTCATGACCTTAACTTTTTATTTTAACATTACAGGACCGTTGTCTCTTAGGATGGCCCTCAATTTATGTTTGGTGGTTTCCTCATGACTAGGCTCCAGTTCTGTGGTTTTGGAAGAAATAACAGAAGTGCTGCTGTGCGTTTTTTTGCTGCATCCCATGAGGGATGTCAGCTTGTCCCACTTCTGGTTCACTCTGATTATTCAAGGATCTGCCCAGCTTCTCCACTGAGCAGTTGTTACTCACTGTCCCTTTGTATTCAGTGTTTTATGATAAGGTATTTTGAGACAGAATATCTTATTTCTCATGAAAATTACGCCCATTAATTTTAGTATCCATTGATTTCCTTGCCTGAATTACTACTAAGATGGTTGCCAAGTGATTTTCAGACTGCGTAATTTCTTGTACATTTATTAGTTAGCCATCTCCTGGATTCTGGCGTTCTTTCCCCCGTTCACAATCTGCATCGGTATGGGCTCAGGTCGCTGTTTTATTCAGTGGTATATAATCCATTAGTGTTGCAGTTTTGATGCACACGTTGTCCCAGCCTTTGCCTTCTGAGGGCTGCCTTCTGTGCTTGGCCTGCTCTTACCACTCTTTCGAGTCCGTCCTTCCTTTGTGCCACAATACTGTGTTCCAGGCTCTCGTCCTCCCTGTGCCCCAGCCCTGGAATTGGCCATTTCTTCAAGGAGCCCTGGTTCCCTTCCAGGGAGATTGTATTTAGAAACCACAACTTGGTGCTAGGTATGCCCCTTGCTACTGGAGTCTCACTGCTCCCAGGTCATCTGGGCGGGTAGACCCGTAGAAAGTAAGTATACGAGCGTGCCCACACAGTTGCGTCTGAATTTCCGTATCTGCATATAAATACTGATAAGTTCACACTGGTACTTTTCATTGCAGTCCAACACCCCAGGACCCAGTCTAGCTTCTCACTGTCCATGGTCTGCTTTCTTGGACAGGGAGAAACTTGGCTCTCCTCATGCTCTGTGTGTAACCCATCTCCTTAGGCACTCGGGCTCCTTTCTCGTTTGGACGCCAAGCTGCTAGCTGTGCGGCCACTTCTTTGCACAGCTGGAACATGAGTATTTTAAGTGTTATTTTTCACTGGACTTAAATAGAGGTGATAACGTAGATAAGTTCTGAATTCAGCACTCCAGTAATAGCACCTGTCTACTCTGGAGAAGGCCTTATTTGTTCCCATTGTTGGGCCACCAGATCCATCTCTAAATGCCCTGAGAGCTTAAATGCTCATGGAATTTAAATGCTGGGTGAGTTTTCCCAGTTTCTTCTACTTGGGACCAATGTGTGTTCTAGGTGCTGGTAACATCCAGGGAGCCTGCAGGAGGGGGCGGCTGGGGGAGAGGAGGACAGTCCACACGCTGGGCTCTTCGTGGTCTCCAGTCCTCCCGCCCTCATGAATTGTGCTCTGTCCTGTGTCTGTCTTGGCACAGGGCTGCTTCCCTGATTCGTACATTCAGCAAGTATATATCTGAAACTTTACAAGGCCCCTCTTCCTGGAAACCCGTGCCTCTCATCTCTGTATCCCCAGAACCTGGTGTAGGGCTAGACCAAAGGAGATGCCCAGTCAATATCAGATACACATGGGCCGTGAACACATAGTCAGGACATCAGTCATCCCTCCTGGGGCTCTGGGCCCTCCTGTGCCTTCTGCCACCCCTTCCGTTCTACAAGCTAAGAAGCTGAGGGACGGTGAACAGTATCTTGAAGGCTGCTGTCTTGTGTCCTCACCCCAGGGGCCTTTGCAGCAGATTCCGGAAGACTGACATAATCCAGTGAGCTGGCTGCTTGCAGACACAGTGGCAGCTGGTGACACGTTGCAGATGGGTCTCCATCTGAGACTGAGGGGGAGAGCAGACCAACAGCTGCACTCCCAGGATGCCAGGCCAAGGCCAGGTCAGAGGGACTTGGGGGTCAAGACCTGGACTGATCAGGCCTGGCTTTCTGCCTTCACACCCCACCCCAGCTGTGTGACGTCGGCCATGCCTCTCTCCCTCTGGGTCTGGTTTCCTCATCCATCAAATCGAACCTGCCTCGAGGGAGAGGCTGGTTGGGAGGACACCCTTACCAAGGCTAGGCCTGTGTTCTGATGTGGGTGCCGACTGCCCATCCTGCAGTCTGGGAAAAGCTCGCCACCTCTCTCCAACAATGAGAAGGTTGCCACGAGAGGACTGAGCGTGGCTGAGTTACTTCTGAGAGCGCTGAGGGTGTCTGATTTGGTGCCTTTGTCCTCCCTGCTTTAGCGGTCTCACTCTATTCACACGAGGCCGGTGGGCTTCCCACTAGGCTGGGCAGCACAGCTCAGACGCTTGGCATTTCGGGCACGGAAAGATTTCATTTCCATGAACTGTTTCTGAGCAGTGCTGAATTTTCTGCTGTCAGTTTCCAGGCCAAGCAATTGGCGGTACATCTCATCTCCAGATTAAATTTGGCAGAGAACGTAGCCAACCTGCCTGACAAAATGGCAACTGTGCCTCTCACGCATCCCTGGCGACTCTCTTCTCCATGTTTTCTTTCCATTTCCCCTGACGGTCTTTCCAGCCTGCCAGAGGCAGAGGAACTCCGATTTGGAAGGGGTCTGTGGGTGCCTTCCAGTGATCAAGCCCAGTGCCTCATTCATGCCTGACCTCCAGCCTCCACTTGAATCCTTCCAGTGATGTGGCACTGTCGGCTCAGACTCCTTAGATTTCAGACACCCTAGCGGTTGTTAAACCCCTCTGCTTCCCAGCAGAGGCCAGACTCAGGCTCTGGTCACTTCTGCCGGTCACTCTGTCAACCTTTCAGGTCTTTAAGAGTGATTGTCTCTCCCTGACCACCTCTCACCCTCTGGCCAAGTCTTGTAGATGCTGAAAAAAATCCTTTACTTGGAATGAATTATGTCAAGTCCCTTCCCCATCCTGATGAACAAAATACTCCAGGGAGGGTCTGAGCAGTATGAACTCTAGGAGGAGCTCTCACCTCCCTTGTTCTGTGCGTGATACCTCTATTGATGCAGCCTGATTTTGAGGTTGCTGGTTTAACAGCCACATCACACCATAGCAGCTATGCTAATATACTGGAGTTTTCAAGGTTTCCATTCATTTGGAGTCCACATCTGATCTGTGTTACAGAAGCAAAAGCAGCCTACCACAAACATGTATTTCCTAGCTCCTGAACAAATGCTGTTTTTACAAAGTCCTTTTCTGGCCCCAAAGGAGAGAGAGAACAAGTCCAGGAGTCTTGCCCTGTGCTAAGCGCTTTATTTGCACTAGTATTGTTGCCATTTTACAGATGGGCCAAGTGAGGTCGATCAGGCCAACGTGGCAGAGCCAGGAGGCACACCGATGTCAATTGGCTCCCAAATCACCCTAGGTGCCTCACATTTGTCTCTTCCTCTTTGTGTCCAAGAGTTACGTCTGTTCTTTCTGTGATGATGTTTTGTTTTTGTTTTGTTTTGTTTTGATTCCTCCTCGCTGTTCAGACGGCTCTTCCCTCCTCTGGGGACCTCCCTGCCTGTTGCTGGGCCAGCAGTTCTTACCGGGTGGCTTATGGGCCACTCCCAGGGGTCGTCTGTGAGGTCAGAAGTACTTTTAGAACAACCCTAAGACTCTGCTTGCTGCTTGCACTTCCACCCTCAGGGGCCTGTAGGGGAGTTTGCCTGAGGCTGCGTGAGCTGTGCTAGGACCACAGATCGAAGGAGCAGAGGTGGCCATCCGGCGGGCCTCTCTCGAGCCAGACCAACAAGGAGGTTTGCAAAAACCAAACACAACACCGTTCTTCTCTCACTGTTTAAAAATAATTATTTTTCATGATGACTTTTTAAAAATTTCGACATGTGGGTTTCTCTTAAATAAATTAGTATTTTTTAGATTTCCCAACTTTAATTTCTGATCAAATACATACTGACAGAACCCACATGAACAAAAAATCTTGGGCTTCTCAACAATTTTTAAGAGGGAAAAGAGGTCCTGGAAAGTTTGAGAACTGCTCTAGGTGACGGTTTTTCCACTTTTGACCAGTTAAGTGACCCAGAAAACACTGGGAAGGTGCCTGGGGCACAGGGGGAGTTTGCCTCTTGTCTGCTGGAGACACAGTTGGGATATCAGACACCTGGAACTTTCTGAGGCCCTTCTGCCGTACTGCCCTCCATTCCTACTTTCAGGATAACAAGCACAAAACTCTTCTGCTTGACTTCCCACATCCTTTTCAGTCCAGGCTGCTCCAATTTACACCTTCACCTTGTCTCCTTGACTCTCTACCACATACAGCAGGATTTCATCACCCACGCCTTTTCACACTTCTACACCTTTACATATGCTGGGCTCTCTCTGCTTAGAAATTCTCCCATGCTCCTCTCTCCTCGTGGGAACTCCTATTCAACCTGCAAAACCCACGTCACTGTTACATGCTCTGCGAAGGCTTTCCTGCCCAGGAGCCAGGGGAGGCCTGCCCCCTTGTTCTACTCTCTGACCGTGTAGCACACAAAAGGTGCCTAGCTGAGCATAATTGTTTATTTGCACATTTCCTTTTTGGACATTGTGTCAAAGCCAAAAGCAAAACTTGCCATACCAATCGGTGGCAGTAGGAGCTCAGCACCCACGGCTAACAAGGGAACTGTGAGGAGTTGTGCTTTGAAGACTTGGCTATGGGGTTGGGATGGGAGGAGGGCGGGTCTGACATTGTAAAGGAAAAGTAAAATGAAAAGCCCAGGTGAGTGACGGGGAAAAGCCAGGACCTGACAGAGAGTAGGCTGGAAAGGTGAATGCCCGCCACCGTGCCCTGACATGTCCCCTTGTGGTGAGGGAGAGCCATGGGTGTTTCAGGTGGGAGGGTGAAGTGGGGCGCGCCAGGCAGGGGAGGAAGACCCAGCGCCTCTGGGTCATGGAAGAGTTGAGGCGAGCTGCGGGGACTCCATCCAGAGGGAGGAGGGGAAGAGGCCAGGCTAGAATATCTAGCCCTTCTGGACTTCTATTGCCCATGTCATGCAGGGCAATGGAGGGAAGGGAACCAAACCTCCAGGCAGGACTGTGGGCACTAAGCTTTATCTGCACTGAGTCACTGAGTTCTCTTCGAGAACTGCCTGGCAGATGAGGAAGCCGAGGCTCTGAGACAGCCATCTGCCAAGTTCTCATTAGAACATAGCCGAGGGAGACTGGGAGCTCACAGGCCACCCCCGAGTCCCCCTTTATGCCAACTTTCTGTCTATACAAGTGTTGGGGGTGGGGAGACAGCGTGATTTTCTTCTTCGGAGGTGCTCTTGGACCTTGGCCCTCCTGCGACATGGATGGAGGGAGAGGCACACGGAAAGCCCATGGATTTTAAGTCAGATGGGTTTTTTTTTCCTTCCGATGTGTCTTACTGTACATGGAGTGGTGTGAGGGTGGAGAAGCCCCTCTCTTTAGAAAAATCAGCCTGGGGGCGCCTGGGTGGCTCAGTCGGTTAAGCGTCTGCCTTCAGCTCAGTCCATGATCCCAGGGTCCTGGGATCAAGCCCCGCATAGGGCTCTCTGCTCAGTGGGAAGCCTGCTTCTCCCTCTCCCACTCCCCCTGCTTGTGTTCCCTCTCTCACTGTGTCTCTCTCTGTCAAATAAAGAAATAAAATATTTTTTAAAAAGAAGAAAGAAAAACCAGCCTGTTCACCTTCAGAACCCATCCAAACAGAGACAGCTGGTGCAGCGAGTGCTGGGTCTTCTGGCCCCTCCAAGGGGCTATGAATCATCTGAAGCTCCCTGCTCCATGTTGGCTGTCCCTGCTCCAGTCCAGGAGCCACCTTCCAACTGGAGGTGGAATGGCTCTCGCGTGATTGTGGATTCTTCAAGCAGAGGCCCCTACAGCCCCCTGGCAGAGGAAGGTGCCTGGAAGAAGTGCACCGACAACATTTCCAAAGGGCCATTCTTTTCCTGTGGCCTGGAATGCTTTTACAACCTTTTTATGTCCCTTTCTTTATGACTTCACAGAACTAATCATCTCAAACTACACAATGCAATTCTGAGCAATGCTGGACTTGCACGAACTCCAGCAACTGACTGAGGCCTCATAAACTTCCCACTGTGGGCTTGGAACATACACACTACACCAATGGCTGTCTGTCCACCTGTTCTCAGGGCCTTCGGAAAAGGCCTGGCCTCCAGACCTTTGCACATACTGCTCTAGGGTCTTCCTGGGCACTTCTTCCCCTTGCTCTCCTATTCAGCCTTCTAGAAGATTCAGTCCAGATATCCCCTCCTCCCCAAGCCTCACAAGATCTCCTGATTGGACCAGGAATTTCTCATGATGCCCACACTGGCTGGAGAGTCTCCCACGATCCTCCACCCTGGACCAAGAGTTTCCCACAATGCCCCAGACTGTCGTAGGAGCTTCCCATGATCCCCCATACTGGATGGAGAGCCATCTATGACCCGACCCCCCACTGCTGAGTGGAGAGCCTCCTGTGGACTCTCCTGTCACACTTGCCACTAACACAAGCTTTGCCTTTGTCTGATTTTTTTTTTTTTTTTCCCATCACTAGACTCTGTGCTCCTTCAGGGAAGGTCTGTATCTTATTCTAAGTACTCTTAGTGCCTGGCATCCAATAGGTGCTCAACACATTTTGGTTGAATAAATGAACCAATGTTCAGGGATTTCAAGTCTCAGGTTAAGGATCACACCCCTGAAGGCTTCCCTGATGCTTGCCTCCCCCCATGAAAAAAAACCCAAACAAACCAGGGAATGGCTTTTATTTTCAAGGTTCCTACAGCAGAGGGACATGGGTTCTGACGGCAGAACTGTGGAACTTTGGGCAAGTCATTTTACTTCTGTAAGCCTTAGTTTCCTCGTCTAAAAAATGGGGATCTTTATACTTGCTCTTCAACAATCTGACGAGCAGGACATTACCATGTCTGACAGCAACGAGGGTCTGGCATCAAATTGGTGAGCACTGAAAGCGTACCCATGTATACAGCCAACCACAGTGTCACTGTTTACCATTGTCTCTCTCCCCTTGGTGTGGAGCTCCTCATGGCTCTGTCCCTGCTCCAGGGCTGGCTAGAGCTTGTTGATGGTTTTGATGACCTTTCTGTGTTCCCACAGATCTGCTGGGCAGTTAATATTCATTCAGCCTCTAAGACAAAGCCCAGCACGAGGCACCCCCAAGGGCCAGCAGAGAGAATGATTAATAAGGCAGGACCCAAGACCTCCAGAAGGATCACTGTCTGGGAAGGAGCCTCAGGCAAGTTCTCCGGAATGAAAGGAGCTGTTGGTATCTGCCCATGAACAGGCAAAGGAAACTCGGGACTTAGAATGAGGAAGGGGCTCTTCCCCAGGGCGGTCCAAAGGCTATGGAGGTAGGAGTGATTTTGCTAAAGCCCAGGTCTGGGATGAACAGAGAGGGAAGTGTGGGTGCTGGAAGAGAGGAGTCCTCAGGCAGGAAGAGGCCCCACCCCTGCAAGAACCGACCCTTGATTGGCTGCCACTTCACGGCTATAGATGGTCCCAGCCTGTGACCTAGCTACAGCCGCCTTCCTGGGGCTTGCCACACATCGCTGGATTTTGACCCCTGCTGGTCCTTCTGGGAGGGCTGTCCTGGGCTGGATTCTCTCCTGGCCAACCTCCAGTGGGTTGACTAGTGTCTCCATATTCGTGTATCGATTCACTTCTTCATTCATTTATTCACATAGTATTTGTTGAGCACCAAGAGACCAAATGCTAGACTGAGGATGGGGAGCAAAGGGCCTGAACCCTGCCCGCAGGAGTTCTGGGACAGAGCTTTACCAGCCATGACAAGTATGATAGCAGGTACATCAGCACAAAGTTGGCACTTCCAGGGCAGCTGGCAAGAAATCAAGGAAGGCTTCAAAGAGCAGGGGATGTGTGAGCTGGGTTACAAAGATTTGGTGGTTCACGCAGCAGGAGACATGGAGGAAGAGACACTCCAGGCTGAGAGAACTGCTTTTGCAAAGGCACAGGTACAAGAAAGGACCGGGCACATTTGGGAAGGGTGAGCTGGTTAGCATGGCTCTGGTGTCAGTCTAAGAGATGGGAGGTTAAGGTAAGACACGGCCAAAGTCAGGCTTTTCAGTGCCATCGTGGAGGCTCATGCTTGACTTCAAGGCCAGTGGATGCCAAATGGATTCCATGGACAGGCCCCCCCCCAGCCTACTTCATCAAATCCGTACATATTTACTGAGCACCTACTGGGTGTCAGGCACAGGAGGGAGCTGAACAGATCTGCACTTTAGACTTTAAAAGCTACACTTTAGGCAGCTCTTTCTGCCCACGGGCACTGTCCCTGTGCTTTAATAAAACGACCTTTTTACACCAAATAAATACATAAATGAATAAATAAAAAGTACGCTTTAATAAAGCCACACTTTATTGTTTTTCATTTGGGGCTTCTGCATATGATTCTATTATGGGGAAAAAAAGAGATTTATCCAATAAAAAGAAACGCAAACACAAAAGAGTCTGCAGCCCATCACTTCATTGCGCAGCCACGGCGGGTTTTGTTTTTTCTTGGTAGGGGGTGGCAGGTGGGCGTGTAGTGTTATTCCTTTATTTTGTTTTTAGCACAGGAGACGGATATGGTCAGATCCATTTTCAAAAAGATAAAGATAATTCTGCGGTTTCTCAGCCCTCGCTTGCAGGCACAGTACAGGAAGCATGAAGCCCACTCCCCGAAGGGCTGTTTCTCTGGACCCTGAGCTCAAGGCCGCTTCTCTCTACCCTACTGGGTGTCCCAAGGATAAGGCTTCTCATCCTTTGGTTCCAGGAGCTAAAAAGAAATGTTAGTTCCTTCTGGGAAGAAACGTGACCTCCTTTGATGCCAGAAGCATGAAGCCAATGTCATCAAAATACCCTCCCAACCTCTTCTCCTGCCCAGGGAAAGAGACAACTCTGAGGACAGCCTGGAGGAGTGGAAAGAGCCCAGTCTTTTAAATAATGCAGACATGGGGGCGCCTGGGTGGCTCAGTTGTTAAGCGTCTGCCATCGGCTCAGGTCATGGTCTCAGGGTCCTGAGATCGAGCCCCACGTCGGGCTCCCTGCTCCACGGGAAGCCTGCTTCTCCCTCTCCCACTGCCCCCTGCTTGTGTTCCCTCTCTGCTGTGTCTCTGTCAAAATAAATAAATAAAATCTTTAAAAAAAAAATTTTTTTTAAAAAGATAAATAATGCAGACATGGGTTCAAATCCTGACTTGGCCACTTATTAGTCATGTGATCTTGGAAAGTCACTTAGATTGTTTGAGCTTGGATGTCCTCAACTGTAATGATAATAATTATCACTCATGCTCACCTCACTCACCAGCTATTAAGACATATTACAAAGCCATAGCCAAAGAAGTAGGCATGGGACAAAGCAGAAAATGGAAGAAAACATAACATTGTGAAACAGATCTAACAATACATGAGAGCTTGTTGTATGAAAGAAGTGACACCAAGAACAAATGGACAAAGGATGGAACCTGTAGTAAATGGTGTTGGGGAAGACAAAAATAAAGGCACCTTATTATGTGTGTGGGTCTTCAGTTACCTTTGGTTGACTAAAGGCCTAAATGTGAAACTTATGACTGTAGAAACTAATAAAAGGGACATACGGACCTGGTTGAGCAGGCGGCACCATCATGGGAGGTGACATCCACTGCAACAGGGACCGAAAGTTTTGGCGCAAGGAGCCCAAGAGCGAGGACATCTACCAAGGCTGTTGGTAAATCTGTACAGATCTCTGGCTGGACAAACCAGCTCTACCTTCAACCAGTTTTGCTGAAGAGGTTGTTCACGAGTTGCACCAACTGGTGGCTTCTGTTCCTTTCCTAGATGCTCAAGAAGATGAAGCTTGCTTCCAGGAAGACAAAACAACTGTGCTTGTAGGAACTGTAATGGATGATGTGCGTGTCCCAGAGGTCTCCAAAGTTAAGGTGTGCGCATGAGCCACATCAAGGCCAGGAACAAGATTGCCACCTTCAACCAGTAGGCCCGGGACTCCCACAAGGGCTCTGGCACCATCCTGTTCTCTGATCCTCGAAAGGGCCCAGAGGTATCCAGGCATTTCAGCAAGGCCCTGTGAACCCTACACAACTCCCCCAATCCCTATGAGTGCTCTAAGGACCAGAAGTCCAAGTGCACCAGAGGCCAACTGGCCCACCATGGCTACCAAAACTAACCTCAGATCCTGCCTTGTTATTAAAAAGATTTTGGATGCTGGAAAAAAATAAAATGACAAAAGGAATATAAATAGCTCTATTTGCCAAATCTACTGCGAGAATGAAGACCATTCTAAGCAGACTGTCGACATTCCAGAAAATGTCAACATCACCCTGAAGGGATGCACTGTTATTGTGAAGGGCCCCAGAGGAGCCCTGCAAAGGAGCTTCAGTCACATCGATGTAGAACTCAGTCTCCTTGGAAAGAAAAAGAAGAGGCTCCTACCTGACAAATGGTGGGAAAAAGAAAAGAACTGGCTACTGTTCGCACTATCTGTAGTCGTGAACAGAACATGATCAAGGGCGCGTTATACTGGGCTTCCCTTACCAGATGAGGTCTGGGAATGCTCACTTCTCCATCAACATTGTTGTTCAGGAAAATGGTTCTCCTGTTGAAATACAACCACAGGGGGCGCCTGGGTGGCTCAGATGGTTAAGCGTCTGCCTTCGGCTCAGGTCATGATCCTGGAGTCCTGGGATCGAGTCCCGCATCGGGCTCCCTGCTCGGCGGGGAGTCTGCTTCTCCTCCCTCTGACCCTCCTCCCTCTCCTGCTTTCTGTCTCTCGTTCTCTCTCTCTCAAATAAATAAATAAAATCTTTAAAAAAAAAAAAAGAAAGAAAGAAATACAACCACAGGGCTCAGATGAGGCCAGGTGTTGCTTGTTCAGTATCTCAAGCCCAGAAAGATGAGTTAATTCTTGAAGGAAATGACATTGAATTTATATAAAACTCAGCTGCTTTGATTCAGCCAGTCACAGCAGTTAAAAACAAGGATATCAGAAAAGTTTGGGATGGTATCTATATTTCTGAAAAAGGAACAGTTTGCCAGACTGATGAATAAGATCTAAGTCATCTAGCTACAGAAACAGCAAGATGCCAGATGATTTTTCAGACTTATTTGTGACATCTTAACGATACAATAAAAGCTGTATTGATTTTTGGTGGAAAAAGGAATGTGAACATGCTTTTAATCTCAGGGAAGGAAAGGGTTTATTAAAGGAGATTCCAGATGGGGAAGAGGAGGTTGAAGTGGGCCCTGGAGAGTGGGGTGGGGCACATTTGCCTTGCAAGTAGAGACCTCGGTATTGTCTTGAGGGCAGGGAAAGGCTAGACCATGCTTCTGGTTCAGAAGGTTCAGAGGAGTCTGGGGAATTGAAGCATTCAGAGGCATCCACCCAGATGTCCCTAACTCATTGGCCAGGATCCCAGGCCTTTACCTTGGCCTAACAGACTTGCCCTGGTTGGGCAGTCAACGGTCTTTGAAGTTTAGCCGCTCAGACTACTTCAGGCTTGTCCTGAATTCTTTCTCCCTTCCCTCTTTGAGGGATGCAAGTTTCCTTGGATGCAATTAAAGGGGCCCTGTGGCTTCCATTCCTGACTTTCCATTATCTGCTTCTTGACCTCAGCTGTTCATTATCTTTCTGTAGGGGCATCCATAGTGCTTACTATGGCCATCTAATACTGTGATCTTTACAGCCACTGTTACTCAGCCCCCACCTGACCCCCAAGTCTCCAATGCCTGATGCATTCACTGCCTACTACCACACTCCACCCACAGTTGCGCCATCCAACTCAGCACTGCTACAGTGTGGGGTTTAAGATTTATTTATTTGAGAGAAAGGGAGAGACAGAGTGCAGCGGGGAGGGGCAGAGGGAGAGGGAGAGTCCTAAGGAGACTCCTCGCTGAGCGCAAGGCCTGACACAGAGCTCGATCCCAGGACCCTGAGATCAGGACCTGAGCTGAAACCAAGTTTCAGCTGACTGACTGCGCCACCCAGGCCCCCCAACAGCCACAAGTTTTAACATTTGGAAGCCACCTTGCACTAGGGCCTGCCTGCACTTCACCCGCCACCAGTGACGGGGTCCTCCTTGCCAGCTGAGAGGAGCTAGCACAGCTCCCAAGTCCCCATCTAATCACCTGCTTTCTTGGACCACTCCCAGCACCAGCTGCAGCAGGTAAGGTTCTTGGCAAGTAAACAATGAAATGGGGTTTGGATGGGGGCGGGGGCAAGAGGTGGATCAGGGATCAATGCCTGTGAGGAACTGGGCAAGGGAAGTCACCTGTGACGCCAGCCTGACAAAGCCTCGGCCGGTCCCCTGGGAGGCCTGGAGCAAGGCTGGCTGGGCAGAACTGTCCCCCATCTGGCTGAAGTGGTAGAGTCTTTACACCACCCTTCCCCCCGTCACTCTGCCCCCGGGGAGGACATGACCTTGGGAAGGGCTGCTCTTTGTGGCTGGGCAGCAAGTCCTTCCATGAAGGGGGTGCTGGGAGCCTTCCCCATGTCAACCACAACCCGGGAATGCACTTTACACTTGAAAGCAGACTGTACTGATCATGATAAGTTAACATTTATTTACAGTGCCAGCTGAGGCTCAGTGTTGTATATCCTCAAAGGCAGGGACCGTTATCATCCCCATGCTTGTGGGCACAGATGAAGAAACTGAGGCACAGAGTGCTTGAATCACTTCGGTCAAGATTGCATAACATGGGACAGAATTGAGATTCATTCCGTCTGGAGATGAAAAAAATAAGTCTAATAAAATTTTTTTAACTTTTTTTAAAAGATTTTATTTATTTATTTGTCAGAGAGAGAGAGAGAGCACAAGTAGGGGGAGCGGCAGACAGAGGGAGAGGGAGAAGCAGACTCCCCACTGAGCAAGGAGCCCGATGCGGGGCTTGATCCCAGGACCGAAGGCAGACGCTTAACCGACTGAGCCACCTAGGCGTCCCAGTTTAATAAAATTCTTTTGGAATTTAAAATTATCAGGAATAGGTAATACAGAGATCTCCTGAACACCCTTCACCCAGGGTCCCCTGATGTGAACATTTCGCACAAACGTGCTATGCTTGTCACAACTGAGAAATTAACACGGGTATATTACCATTAACTAAACCAAAGGCTTTATGTGCTTTCCACTAATATCCTTTTACTGTTCCGAGATCAAACCAAGATACTACCTTGCATTTAGCGTCCCACAGATTTGGACTCTCCGGCGTAAACTTTTGACCTGTCCCCTCACCAGCTGCCTGCTGTTCCCACAAAGTCTCTGTAGCTATCAACCCCTCAGGGGCCGCTCACTGCCCCAGGTGTGTGTGGGCAGCCCCAGAATGTGGCCTGCTGACTGGCTCACTGTTTTCTCTGCGTCTCCTCTCTGCTGGCCTGTGGAGGAAACTCCCACCTCGGCTCAGTCATGTGCTTGTTTTCATTTCACCCCTCAGATGTTTCCTGGTGCTCTCCTGTGTGTCTGGAGGCGGGTGCCCTCTCGGGGCTCGCAGCTCCCGCTCGCTCCCCACCTTCTCTCTGATCTGCCAGCCGCCCAGGCTCCCGGGCCCTGCAGGTTTGGTGTGAAGAAAAGAGCGAAGCAGGGGATCCCTGTTCTTGCCCCCACACAACGCAGCCACCTCACAGACCACATAGCTCCCTGTCGTGTGTCTGCCCAGGGTCCTTGGCCCCACGGGTAGCTGCCCACGGAAGGCACATGACCGCTCTGCTCTGGAATGACAGAGAGACTGAGCTTTGCGGGCTGGGAATCGGACAAGATCCGGATTACTGCCCTCCACTCCCACCTTTGCCACTCACCACTTACTTGGGAGACTTTTGCATGATTCCACGTCCAGTTTTCTCACGGAACCAACGAGAACAGCATCTTGCTTAGGGGTTAAAGAAGCCACACCAAGACCCAACGATTTGGGGCTCTGCTGTTTCTCGGCTGTGTGGGCAGGGTCGCGTGTGACTCCCAATCCTCAGCCCCCTCATCTGTACCGCGGGGAGAATAACACCTACTTTTTAGGGCTCTTGTGAAGATGAAGGAAATCAATAAAGACAAAGCATCCAGACCCGGGCCCAGCATGGACACGCTCTCAACTGATATTAGTTATCGGGTAATTTACATGGATGTTTAGAGAGAATCAAATGAGATCCTTATTGGAAAGGTGCATTGTAAATAGCAGAGTGTGCTATAACGTGGTTACTGTTTTTTAAAAACCACTTTATTATATCAGGGGACACAAGTAATCTGTTGGACACTATTGTCTGGGGCGATTCCCATGGTCAGTACAGCTGGAAAAGGGATGAGTTCATGAAGTCTATAGCCCTTTATGGAGCTCCTATTGTGTGTTACCTAGAATTTGGGCCATGTTTACTTACAGTTTTTCATTTAATCATCACCAAACTGGGATGGCTATTTTTTTTTCCTTTCCTTTTTTTTTTAGACAGAGAAGGGGGAAGGGGAGGGGAGGGGCAGAGGAAGAATCTTAAGCAGGCTTCACACCCAGGGGGGCTCGATCCCACGACCCTGAAACCATGATCTGAGCGGAAATCAAGAGTCAGAGGCTTAACCAACTGAGCCACCCAGGCGCCCCTGGGATAGCTATTTTTATCCACATTTAATGGCTGTCTAAACTAAGCTTCAAATATGTCCCATCCCTCAAGAAGCAGGAATCAGCCTATTTATTTGAAAGCCTCCCATGTTCTGACACTTCTAGGTGCTGGGCCCCTGCTTTAAATGACCCTGCATCCCAGCAGCAGATTCAGTGAAAGTGGGGGCCTGCGTTTGCCCATCTGCTATCAGATCCTCCCCGACCTCCCCTCGCTCCCTGGTGCGTCCCAGAGGGGCGGCCCTGGAGAAGCGACTTTCCCCATCCAGTGCCTGCAGCGAAGCACCCCGCAGAAGCCGGCTGGGAGGATTACTGTTACTGCTGCTGATGCTGTTGTTGTCAGCTGCGCCTGGGAGCAGCCTGGCTCGCAGCTGGGGCCCAGGCAGAGTTCCAGCTGCGGGGATGGGGTCGCCCACAGCGGGGGCTCCCCGCGGGCTGCATGTGTTTGGAAGCCTCCTCTCAGAATGCTCACGCTGTGGCTTCCCTGTGCGCGAGTAATGCCCTAATTGCAGCCTTCCCAGCTGTCGGCCATGGAGACAGCCCAGAAAATGAGGTTGGCTCAGTAAATATTGAACCGAATTATGCAAACGAGCTCCACAAGAGACTCAGCTGCAGAGACGGGGTCTGATTGGTGGGCCCAGCTTGCAGGAGACCCCTCCCCTTCCCCACGACCGCTCTATCAGCCAAAGCAGCCCCCTGGGGCCCGTCACATGCTCCTGAGGTCCATCAGGAAGGAGGGTTGAACGGCTTTGCAGAGGTTAGTGGGGAGTACTGTAATGGGACGGCGGGGGGCGGGGGATGGTATTGAGTTCCTGCCACATCCTCACCTCTCTCCAAAAGAGGCTGCTTTGCCAGTAAGTCTTTGAGGGCATACGGGGCAGGGGGGGTAAGGTGCGGATGCCTCACTGCTCAGCGTGCCCAGCTGCAGATGAGAAGTGGGATGATGGGACCCCCTCTCCAGAGTAAAGCATTTCAGTGGCTCTTCCGACTGGCTGGTCAAGGTCCTAAAACCCCCATGGTGGCTGAATTCACTGTGGAGGAAGTAAAGACTCTAGAAACATGGGTGAGGGAGCCGTGTGGGGCAAGTAGAACTCTAAAGCTCTTTTGTAGCCATGGAAAGGCATCCCTGTGGCTTAGCAGGGATGAAAATGTGCCTGGCACGTCTGGTGAGAATGGATGTAGGGGGAAAGTCGAGTTTGTGTACATGATGCTCTCTGGCTGAAGGAGCGGGGCAGGTCACAGCAAGAGCCTCTGGGGAGGAGGGACGGACAGACCCCACTCCTTCCCTGGAGGACACGGGATGCCGGCTGGTTGTGTTGCACAGGGAACACAAGGAGCAGTCCCCTTGAGACTAGATGCCCGAGGGAAGCATGGAGTGGGAGAAGCAATCTTCTTCCAGTTCCTTCGTAGGCAATGGTGGGGTTTGAAGTGACGACTGACAGCTGGGGTAGTGCCTCTTTGGAAACCCCAGCAGGAGCTGCTCAGTGTGGCCTGTAAGATGATCCCCTGGGGATGGGTCTGGGTGCTCCCAGGGGATCCCCGCCACAGGAACAATGCACGGCCAAAGGCACTGTGGGCATCACCCACCCCTGCAGGAGCTGGAGCAGAAGAATGAGGGAGACGTGTCTGTGAGTTACGTGAGTCAGCCCAGGGACGTCTGTCCAGAAGAAGCAGGAGACTCGCCGTGGGTGGAAAGGGCTCAGCTCCTCTGTCAGCAAGCAAGGGCATTATATTCGTTTCCCGTTTCTGCTGCAACAGATCACCGGAAAATGAGCAGTTTCAAATAACACAGATTTGTTACTGTACAGATCTGGAGGTCAGAGTGTCTCATGGGGCTAAAATCAAGGTGTCAGCTGAGCTGTGTTCCTTTCCAGGGAGCGCAGGGGAGAACCATTTTTTCCTTGCTTTTTCCATCTCCTAAAGCCAACCCACATCCCTTGGCTTGCGGCCACATTCTTCAGGCCTCTGATTCTGTTGTTGCATGCCCTTCAGCTCCGACACTCCTGTCTGCCACCTATCAAGACCCTCCTATCAATGTAATCAAGATTACATTGGGCCTACCTGGATTATCCCCTTATGTTCAGGTCAGCTGATGAGCAGTCTTAATTTCATCCTCAACCTTGATTCCCCCTTGCCATGTAATCTGACATAGTCATAGGTTCTGGGGATCAGGATGCGGACCTCTGTGGGGGACGGTTATTCTGTCTGTCATAGGCATCGACTGAAGAAACTGAGTTATTAGTGTTCAGGGTAACCCCAAGACTACCCGCAGGTTGGCAAGGCCTGGGGAAACTAGGTTATGCTTAGGAATATTTTTACCTGCATGAGACTAGCCTGATGAACAGGGCGTATTCAACAAAGCAAGCAAGGCTGGCGACCTGGTCTATATGTGAGATTAGAAATTATGGGCACCGTGTTGTCATTTTTCTAAGTACAACCTCTTGTTCACGATAAACTTTAGAGAATTTCCCTCCCATGGCTTTAGGAAGAAACTTAAATGTTTGTGTTGCAGACAGATGAAGCTGAGGCAGCTTTTTGTTTGTTTCCTTGTTTTGGGTTGTTTTAGTGTGATCTTTCACCTCAATAATCAAACCCTTTCTGATTTTACAACTGAATGTTCCTACTCCCAAATTCATGAGAGATCATCTTTATCTGGAATTATCCTAGCAGTGGGAAGGGTAGACTGGTAAATCTAGGGAAATCAGAGGGATCCAGAAGGAAAACTTGCAACTGGGGAGAGAAACAGATGAGTTCTTCCAACAACAAAAATTCTGTTCTCGCTGCCCATCAGCTGGGGGGGTACCCGGAGGCACCTAGGAAGTTCTGTTTCTTTTCCATCTTGCCTAAAATAGTCTTAGATGTGGAGGTCTGGTTTGATCCCCCTCATGGACCTGCTAGGCCACGAGCTAATTTTGTTCTCCATTTTACCCCCTGGTATGGATCTGGTTCCTCTTTACTTCTCCAGGCTTATCGCTCTCCGCACCCCCTCCAGCCAGCTGTGAGGTCCAAGCACATGGGAAGAAGAGCCATCATTCAGAGGCCATACCAGCACTCTCCTACCTGCTGGCCTTGGCAGCCCCTCCCTGTTAGTTCAGCTTGTCACCTTGGAGCCCCAGCTCAAAGTGTCAGCCATTCTGTGCAAAACACGGCTCGGTGCCCAAAGATCGGTGGGCCTCTGTCTGCCGGGAGCAAGGAAGGAGAACTGGAACTAATGAATCAGTTTTTTAAAAATCATCTTAGAAAGCCTCCACTGCTCACATCCAACCAAGCCCTGCAATGAGTATGCTATGTACATGGTCCCATTTTCTCTCCTGGGACTTTAGGAGACGAAGCTCATTGTCTCCACTTTTTGGCTGGCCAAAGTTTAGAGAAATAGGGAACATGTCCTGAATTATAGAGCTGGTAAGTGCCAAAGCCAGCCCTCTGCTAATCCCCAAACCCACGACCTTAACCTCTGTATAGTACTGCCTGTGCGCCGGAGGCAGAAGCAAAGGGCACGGGCGGTCCATACAGGTGGCCCGGGACCGTAGACCAAGCATGTGAACTGGCCTGAGAAAACTCTGGTGTCAGTCCTAGTGGGGCCACTTGCCTGCTGTGTAGTCCTGGGTGGGTCGCTTGGTCTCTCTGAGCCTCAGATTCCTCATGCCTGTCTCATTGTTGTGAGGATCAGGTGGATGGAGCCCAAGAAAGCCTAGGGGATCTTTCTCAACTGAGCATCAGGGGATTATCAAGGGGTATTGGGAAAGGTTTGTTGGCAGAAGTAGCAAAACAGACACAGAAACAGACAGCCTCTGTCCTGAGGCCCTCAGGGCAGACACCAGGCAGATAGAGAGAAGGCACAAGGGGCCCAGCTGCACAAGCACCAGCTTTCTCTAGAAGCTCCAGATGCTGCAAGAACGTAGGTGGGATAGTCCCTGGCTTGGTCACATCCCACTGCTCAGGGAATCAGCTCTGCTCTGCAGTAGGAAAAAATGAAAATGAAAAGCCTCTGGGGAGAAAAATCCAGGCTTGCTGAAGTGATAAATCAGTGGAAGAGATGAGTACTCACTCTAGACAAGGATTTATGATTGGCTTCCTTTCACTGAGCCACATAGTGAGCTCATTCAGTGAGTAGAAAACCCAGCCAAGTGGGCCTGGGGTCTGACAGATTGGGGAGCCCCATCCACATTGGGCTTGAATCTGTCGCCATCAGATTCAAGTACCTGAATCTTGGAGTCTCAGCTTCCTTGTTTGCAACACAGAGTGATAACTGTTCTACTACCTACTTTACTCTGGTAGGATGAGTAAATGGAATAAAGAAAATCAAAATTCTTTATAATTTAGAAAGTACCCACTAGTAACACTTCCGTGGGGTGGAGAGCTGGGCAGCTTGGAGACGGGAGGGGGAAGGAACCTTTTCACTGTGTACCCTTTATACGTTTGGGGAGTTTGAACCATGGGAAGGTATTATTTATTGAAAAGCTAAACTTAGAGGGGCGCCTGGGTGGCTCAGTTTTTGGGCATCTGCCTTCGGCTCAGGTCATGTTCCCAGGGTCCTGGGATCGAGCCCCGCGTCGGGCTCCTTGCTCTGTGGGGAGCCTGCTTCTCCCTCTTCCACTCCCCCTGCTTGTGTTCCCTCTCTTGCTGTGTCTCTCGCTGTCAAATAAATAAATAAAATCTTTAAAAAAAAGAAAAGCTAAACTTAGAAACAAAACAAAGTTTGCAAGAAAGTCAGAACCGATTCATGCAAATATTAGTGTCCACGGCAGGAGAGCATCCACACCATCATTATTTAAAAGGCTTATTTCCCATAATCTTCCTAGTTTATGCTTACCAGGTACTGAGGAACCTGTGTTCTCAGTCTCCACGATTCCTGGTCTCCCACTGCACCTCACTGCCTTCCCAGTGGACTGCGATTTCTTCCGCATCTGCAAGGATCAGACTCCTTGGGGAAAGTGGGTGGAGAAATTTCACCTTCACGTAACTGGCCACAGAATACGCAGTAGCCACTTAAGAGGAGCCGAGATCCTTTCAGGTGACCTTGGAGGGATTTCCAGGCGTGCTGCTGACCGAGAAAAGCCAGATGTGAGGAGACGGGTGACCTCATTTTATAAAACAAAGACCAATAGCAGGCAGCTACAAACAACAAAGTACTCGTTTGTACGGGTCCGGGTCCAGAAGAAAGGAAGGACAGGCACCAGATTGTGAACGAGGACTGCCTGCAGGCTGCAGGCAGGGCAGGGGGGATGGGAGGGCAAGGTGTAGATGATTTATTTTATTTTTTTAAATATTTTATTTATTTGACAGAGAGAGAGCACATAAGCAGGGGCAGAGGGAGAGGGAGAAGCAGGCCCCCTGCTGATCAAAGAGCCCGACGCGGGACTTGATCCCAAGACCCTGGGATCATGACCTGAGCCGAAGGCAGACGCTTAACCGACTGAGCCAGCCACCCAGGTGTCCCCCAAGTCTTTAAGTTTTAATACAGCATCTTTCCTCTGTTCCTTGTTTCCTTTAGAAATTATAGCAAGTCAAAACCACAATAAGATATCACCTCACACATGTTAGAATTGCTATTATCAAAAAGACAAGAGATAACAAGCGTTGTCAAGGATGCGGAGAAAGGGGAGCCCTCCTACACTGTTGGTGGGAATGCAAGCTGGTGCAGCCACTGTGGAAACAGTATGGAGGTTCCTCAAGAATTAAAAACAGAACCACCATATGATCCAGGAATTCCACTGTTGAGTGTATAATCAAAGGAAATGAAAACAGGCTATCAAAAACTTATCTGAACTCTCATGTTTATTGTGGCATTATTTATAATAGCCAAGATATAGAAATAACCTAAGTGTCTATTAATGGATGAATGGATAAAGAAGACGTGCTACACATACATACATACACACACATTCACACCCCAGAATATTATTCAGCCATGAGAAAGAAGGATATCCTGCCCTTTCTTACAACATGAATGGATCTTGAGGGCATTATGTAGGTCAGGGATAAGTCAGACATAGAAAGACAAATACAATATGATAGTACCTTTTCAAAGACAGGAAGAATAAGAGCCTCTTTGTATGCTGATGGGAATGATCATGTAGAGCAGAGAGGGAAGCGTTGCTAGAGTAACGTTCTTATAGTGCATGAAGGGAGAGACTGCACATCAATCACTCCTTACCCTTGATCCTCAGCGTGGTATGGTTGGATTGTTTTGATTTATTCAGTGTCATGGAGCCATGTGGCTCTTTTGTGTTTATCTCCACCCTGATGGGAAGGATTCTGGGAACTTGAAAGACAGTTTGGAGAGATGAAAGACCATGCAAATTTTCCGTAGTACTTGCTTGAGCACCTGGACACACAATCTTTAGCTCTTTAGGCACCTCTCTCCTGGGTTTCCAAGCTCTCAGTTAACAATTAGTGGGATCCTGTCTAGCTCCCAGGAAGCAACATCACTGGGACCCCAACTTTCATGTCCTACTCCTAATTACTGGTGTTCTCTTTCCGCTGTCATCAAGGCTGAGGATGATATAACCAGGAAAAGGAATAAGATGCCAAGAAGGTAGGAGGAGAAACTTGAGGGAAAGGTGTGGATCCCCAGAGAAGTGAGCTTCATGAAGAGTGGGATGATTAACATGAGACTCACAGAGACATCGAGTGAGATAAGGACCGAAACACACCCACTGGGTTTGGCAAAAGGAGGCTATTGACCTTTGTCAGAGCGGTTGCTGTGGAGAGGTCGGAAGAAACCAGATTGCTGTGGGTTGAGGATGTATGGAGGCAAGGAAATGGAGACCAAGTGTGAGAGAGATATGCTCAATTTATGTGCTGTGAAGTGTAAGGCAAGAGATGTGATGATCCCCTAAGGGCAAGCTGGGGTGAAGGGAAAGTTATTTCAGGCTGGCAGATATTTGGAGGACTTGGGACGGGGGACCCATAGGAGAAAGGATTGGAGGTCAAAGACAGAAAGGGAGGGAGGTCCATGGGGCAGGGTTTCGAAGGAGATGGAAGGGATTCCAAGCTCAGGTAAAGGGGAAGAAGGAAGATAAGTGAAAATACAGAGATGAGTCGAGAAGGAGAAGTTGGGTGTTCAGTGGGTATCCAATTGGTGCAGAAGGAGAGAGAGTTCTATCGGAGGAGGGACTTTGGGAAACGCAAGATGAGGTGAGACATTTTTGAAAGGCTGGATCAGCAAAGAGGCAAGAGCTGGGTGAAAGGATTCTGGAGTGACATCACGGGCACACGGATGCCACCAGCATGAGTTTAGAGCCTGGTGATAGTCCCTGCTCCCTCAGAGAGGAGGCAAGTAAATGTGACCGAAGGAGAAGGGGCAGTAACATGGCAACCCCAGATCAGGATGAGTCAACACCGTAAGTAAGGATTCTGTGAGGTATTACGGATGCCTTCCTAGCCCCGCAGTGATAACCTCTAAGAATCAGGCTTACCATCCTTGCTCTCCCTGGCCTGTCGCCATGTGGTGGGATGACAGAAACTCAATTTTCTCTTTCTGTCAAAGAAAAAAAATGGAGAATCAGAGAGAAACTATTTAGAATAGTTCCAGACAGCTCAGTCAGAAAGGAATTCAGTGAATGTGGGGCTCTCTGTAGTAAAAACAGGACAAAGAAGCTTCTTTGAGCACAACAATGCCAGGGCCATGGTGTTACTAGGAAAAGGGTTGATTTTTTTCTCAGAGGAAAAAATATGTATTCATTCTCTGAGACGAGACTGTTCCCTTTGGAAGAAGGCGAATGGTTTCAGTGGTGAGGGGCTTTGCCCTCAGGTAGTTCCGAAGGAATGGGTGAACTCCTCCTCTGTCGCAGAGATCAAACTGCAGTTAGAGTGCCCGGAGCCTCCACACCCCCTCCTCATCTCAGTCCACAGGACTGATTCAGAGAACAGGTAGGGCAGCATTTCCCATAACAACTGGTGAAACAGGGTTCCAGAATTGGCAAGATGCAAAAACTGAGTCAGAGCTCTCCCACGTGAGGACGATGGAATTACCCAAGTTAGGGAGGTGGAGACACTGGGTTGAGGGAGTGGCTTAAGGAGAGTGTGTGGGAGGAATTGGACAATGAGAGACTGAGGACTCAGAGAAAGATGGGGGATGCGGATGTGTTGATGTGGACGGCAGGAAGGCTTTCTAAGCCGAGCAGTCACACAGAGCCTCCTACTTAGTGGGGCCCTGTGCTTGGCTTACTCCTCTGACGTCACCTTAAAATGCTTCATATTTTGTTTTGTTTTTTGCTTTTTCGGTTTTTTAAAGATTTATTTATTTGAGAGAGAGAGAGAGAGAATGCAAGTGGGGGAAGGGGCCAAGGGAGAGAGAGAATCCTGAAGAGGACTCCCCGCTGAGCCTAGAGCCTGGCGCGGGCTCCATCCCAGGACCCTGAGATCATGACCCGATCCAAAATCAAGAGTCAGCCACTTTACCAACTGAGCCAGACACCCCAAAATGTCTCATATTTTTTGAACAAGGGGCTTCCCATTTTCATTTTGCCCTGGGACCTGCAGACGATGTGGCTGATCTTGTGAGAAGACGTCTAAGAACCCAAACAAGTTGATTGACGTCCTCACTACTACTTTGGGTTGATGTTTGATGTGTTGGTATTAATGCCATGTGTGCACCCCCAGGCAGAAAACACCACAAGACAGCCAACATCACCAAGACAAGAGCTCCTCAGCCTGACTTGCTTGATATTCCTCCTCAGAATAATAGGGGATGATACTTCATCCACACCATCTACCACCATCATGACAGAATGGAACAGCCCAGCTATACCCTGGCAACCAAGGTAGCGCCCTCATCCTAATCTCCATGGGATGGCATTGTGTGGTTGCCATTACCAGTGATCTATGTAGTTCATGGTTCCTTTGAGGTAATTCCTTCAGTTTCTCTTATTGCTCTCTGTCCTTCATTCAATAACCATCTATTGTTAGTTATCATGTGACAGATGGAGTGTTCCATCTCCAACCCACCCACCAAGGGCTTACTATGCCCTAACTACCCTCCAAAATAAAGGAGCCCAACAGAGAAAGGCCTGGAATGAGCAGGAAGGAAGGAGTGGCCCTCCAGAGTGTTTCACACTCCTCTCCCCACCCACTTCTCAAGGCAAATTCAAAGTCAAAATCCCCTCCTTTCATGTGGCAAGCTCACAGTTTGAAAAGTAGCAATTTATCTTACAGTATGAATTTAAAACCTTATCGTGAATTTCCACACTGGAATTTAGAGAGAACTATGCCCTCTCCTCGGTACTGGTACAGGAGGGTGGTATAAGAGCAATCAAGCTAATCACGTGACATAGAGACAGAAGGAATCCTTATATGAACACCCATTTCCAGGACATTCTCAATGTAAACAAGTAGAATGGAAACAAATTTCCACCTTCACACGGCACTTCCCCAACTTCTTCTCTCCTCTACCACCTGCAACTGTTCTGTGTACATTCTCCTAGCCCTCCCTCTTTACATGGAAAATCGTTATGTACATACATACATACATAAGATATATATATCTTACATCTAATTTTTATAATGTATAACATGAAATTTTCTATCTTAACCACGTTTAAGTGCACAATTCGGTGGACCAGCACCACCATCCACTCTTCCCATCCTGCAAATTGAAACTTTATAGCCGTTAAACAGTACCTCCCCGTTCCTCCCTCCCCCAGCCCCTCGGGAGCACTGCTCAGCTCTCTGTCCCTATGATTTCGACAATCCAAGTACCTCATATGTCTCCATTCATTTGAGCTACTATAATGGAACACCATAGACTGGGAAGCTTATAAGCAACAGAAATGTATTCCTCATCGTTCTCGAGGTTGGTAGTCTAAGATCAAGACACTGGCAGACTAGGTATCTAGAGAGGGCCTGCTTCCTGGTTCGTAGATGGCTCTCTTTTCCCTGTGCCCTCACACCGTGGAAGGGTCAAGGCAACTCTCTGAGGTCTCTTTTGTAAGGATGCTAATCCCATTCATGAGGACTCCACCCACCCTCATGACCTAATCACCTCCCAAAGGCCCCACCTTCAAACACCATTCACACTGGGGATTAGGTTTCAATATATGAATTTAGGAGAGATACAAACATTGGCCTATAGCATCATATAAGTGGAATCCTATAGTATTTGTCTTTTTGTGACTGGCTTATTTCACTCAGCATAATGTCTTGGAGGTTTTTCTGGCATATACCAGAATTTCTTTCCTTTTTAAGACTGCTTAATAGCCCATTGTATTTCTATACCACACTTTGCTTATCCATTCACATATAACTTTTAAATTAAAAAAATGTAATGGGACCACAATGCACGTAATGTTCTGAATCTTACTTTTTTTACTTAATGACGTCTATTCCATTAGAGTTTATGTAGATCTATGCAATTCTTTTTTAATGGTAGTCTATTATACTGTACAGGTATATCATGGTTTATTTAACCATCCTATTTTTGCTAGATATTTGGGTGGTATACAGTAAATGTTATCAACAATCCTATGCTGAGGGTCCTTGTTCGTACATATCATGCCCACGCACAGGCACTTTGTCAGATGCTTAGAAGAGGAATCCCAGATGCAAGGTTATGCTTATTTTTACAACTGCCAAGCTGCAATTCAAAAAATCATCACCATTTCTTCTTCTGCCATCAGGGTGTGAATGTGCATCCTTCCCCAAATTGTTGCCAATGTCTGGCATTGGTCTTTCACTGCTGTCCTAATATTCATGTTGCTGATTACTAGGAAAGTGGAGCATCTTTTAATTCTTTTGTTGACTGCTTGCATTCTATGAACTGTCTGTTCATATACTTTATACATTTTTCTCACTTCATCCTAGAGACAACAACCCTCTGAGGGAAGTTAGTTAGTTAGTTAGTTAGTATCCCCATTTTACAGACAAATATCCAGAAATACAGATGAATATCCAATAGCCAGAGAATGATAAAGTAACTTCCACTTGACACAGTAAAACATAGTGGTAAGAGTTCAGTCTCCGGAAACAGAATGCACTTCCTGGCTGTGTTACCTTGGACAAATTACCTAGCCTCTCTGTGCTTCAGTCTTCTCTTCTGCAGAATGCAAATGTTAATAGTGCCCATCTCATGGTACCTATCTTGTAAGGTTATTGTGAGGGTAAAATGAGACAAGCCCTGATAATGTTTGAGTAGTAGCTGACACATCATGGATGCTCAGTATATGCCAACTATTATTTTTTTTTTTTAAAGATTTTATTTATTTATTTGACAGAGAGAGAAATAGCGAGAGCAGGAACACAAGCAGGGGGAATGGGAGAGGGAGAAGCAGGCCTCTCGCCGAGCAGGGAGCCCAATGTGGGACTCGATCCCAGGACCCTGGGATCATGACCTGAGCCGGAGGCAGACGCTTAACGACTGAGCCACCCAGGCGCCCTATGCCAACTATTATTAATATTCTTTTAAAAACCATGCAGATCTGGAGTAGCTTGGAAGATGTTTATGACACAATGGCCAATGCAAAAAAAAAAAAAAAATCCACTAAATACTATATCTTCCATGACTGCAATTTTGTGAAAACTATATCTGCTCAATCGTGGACAAAGACTTGACGGAAATACACATAGGTGAAAAGAATTTCTCTGTTAGGGTGATGGGGTTATGGATAGCTTTTAAAATTCATTCTCTAATTAATAAGAAAGGGAGAGAAGAAAGAAAGAAAGTAAATTCCAACTATGGACTTCGTCCTTGAAGGTGTGAAGGAGGTTCTCAAACACCCCCAGACCAGTGCCTTGCCTCTAAAGAACACGACTGTAATGTGCCTGAGCCATGCTGGGCTAGCTCACCACGCTCTCTTCTCTCCAAAAGCTACCTGGTAGCTTTGTCCCTCTGAATTACAAACACCAGTGCTTTGTCTCCTTGGTCATTCATTTAATAGATATTTACAGAGAGCCTCCTATGTGCTAGACACCATTCTAGGCATCTTAAATATAAAATGGTGAACAAGAAAAGGAAGGCCTTGGAGCCTGATTTATAATGAGGTACTTAACACTCTGGAAAACAGTATGGAGGTTCCTCAAGAAGTTAAAAATAGAACTACCCTATGATCCAGCAATTGCACTACGAGGTATTTACCCAAAGGATATAAAAATACTGATTCAAAGGGGCACATGCACCCTAATGTTTATAGCAGCACTATCAACAATAGCCAAACTATGGAGAGAGCCCAAATGTCCATCAACTGATGAATGGACAAAGAAGATGTGGTATGGGGTGCCTGGGTGGCTCAGTTGTTAAGCGTCTGCCTTCGGCTCAGGCCATGATCCCAGGGTCCTGGGATCGAGCCCCGCAACGGGCTCCCTGCTCCGTGGGAAGCCTGCTTCTCCCTCTCCCACTCCCTCTGCTTGTGTTCACTCTCTAGCTGTGTATCTCTCTCCGTCAAATAAATAAATAAAATCTTAAAAAAAAATAAATCCTAAAGAGAAATTTAAAAAAAGATGTAGTATGTGTATATATGTGTGTGTGTTTATATGTATATATATATACACACATATATATATGTATATATATAAACACACACACATAAACACACACAATGGAATATTACCCAGCCATCAAAAAGAATGAAATCTTGCCATTAGCAAAAACGTGGATGGAGCTAGAGTGTATTGTGCTAAGCGAAGTAAGTCAATCAGAGAAAGACAAATACCGTATGATTTCACTCATATGTGGAATTTAAGAAAGAAAACAGATGAATATAGGGGAAGGGAAAAAAAAAGAGAGAGAGGGAAACAAACCATAAGCGACTCTTACCAATAGAGAACAAACTGAGGGTTGAGGGAGGGAGGTGGGTGGAAGATGTACCTAGTGGGTGATGGGGATTAAGGAGGACACTTGTTTTGAAGTGACTGGGTATTATATGTAAGTGATGAATCACTAAATTCTACTCCTGAAACCAATATTACACTGTATGTTAACTAACTAGAATTTAAATAAAAATTTGAAAAAAAAACCATGAGGAACTTAAGACAGTAAAGCAGTAAATATATGAATAAAAAAAGATCAGATAGTGCTATTCAGAGAATTAAAATACAGGATTGTGACAGTGGCTAATGGTAGGGCTCCTTTTGATTGGTGGTCAAGGAAGGCTTCCCTGAAGAGGTGGCACTTCAGCTGATGGCAAGAAGGTACCAATGTGGGATGATCAGGAGAAGAATATTCTGGAAAGCGGACAGCATATTCAGGACAGAAACCTTCTGGTGAGTGTGGGGGATGAAGGAAAGTTAGTGTGGCTGGAGTATGGTGGGTGAGGGTAGAAGCAGGGTGAGATTAGGTCAGATCAGGTGGGGCTTTGTGAGGGAGGGCAAGTACTTTGAATTTTATTAGAAGGGAGATGGGAAGTCATTGAAAGGTTTTTAAATAAGTGACTTAATCTGATGTATGTTTTTAGAAAGATCCTCTGGCTGCTGGGTGGCAAACTATTGTAGGGAGATTGGAAGCAGACACTGGTTCCAAGGGCCACTGCAGTGATCCAGGCAAGGGATGCTCAGGGATTAGGGTGTTGGCAGTGGAGGAGAGAAATGGATGCTGGGATATCTTTTGGGGGTAGATGTTCCAGGACTTGCTGAGGGCAAGGGAAACAGGAATCTAAGACAATGGGTAATTGCATACCATTTACTTTGATGGGGAAAATTGGAGAATCAAATTTTTCAGGAAAAAAAATTAATCTCATTAATTAAGTAGAAATATCAAAGTTGGTTATGCGAGTCTGGATCTTCAAAGAGATGTCAGGGCAAGAATCACAGGTTTGGAAACCTCCATACATTGATGGTATTTAAACCGGGAGATCAGTGGGATCACTCAGGAAGAGTGTAGATGGAGAAGAGAAAAAACCCAGGAGGGGTACCTGGCTGGCTCAGTCGGGGGAGTGTGTGACTCCTGATCTCGGGGCTGTGAGTTCAAGCCCCATGTTGGGTGTAGAGATTACTTAAAAATAAAATCTTTTAAAAAAAAGAAAGAAAGAAAAAGCTCAGGATTGAGTCCTGAGTTTTTTGAAATTGAGAAATTAAGCAAAAAATGGAGAATCTGAAAACGACACGTGAGGATGAGCATTGAGGTAGGGGGAACATCACCAAGTAAGACTGCAAAAGCCAAGAGA
Organism: Mirounga leonina; assembly: GCF_011800145.1. Taxonomy (NCBI): domain Eukaryota; kingdom Metazoa; phylum Chordata; class Mammalia; order Carnivora; family Phocidae; genus Mirounga; species Mirounga leonina. Next base: position 24,803,081 of record NW_023270433.1, on the reverse strand, counting down.
AGAAAGTGTTCCAAGAAGGAGGGCACAGGTCAGCTGTGTCAAATGTTGCTAAAACATCAAGTAAGATAAGGACTAAAAAGTAAACACGAGGTTCTAGAAAAAGGGAGATCATTGAATTTCATTATAGACATCATGAACACAAAGGGCATGCCAATTTGGGAGCCCAGTAGGATTGGGTTTGAATTTTAGTTCCACCACCTACTAGCTGTGTGACTTTGGACATGTTACTGCACTTGTCTGTAAAATTTGGATAATGACATTTACCTGATGGGATTGTTGTAAAGTGTCCATAAGATCGAGTATATGAAATTGCATAGCACCCAGTATATATTGGTTCCCACTTTTCAGGCAGCTGTATGAAGGCAGGGAACTTGGGGCAGCCCCAGGGAAGAGGTCTTGGTGTCCTCAAATTCTGGTTTTGAAACCTCTACAGTGCTTGTTTTCAAAGAAAAGGAAAGGGTTATTGACCCAGAGGCCAGAAAGTTTGGGCGGCTGACTCTATCCAAGAGAAAAATGAGGGCAGGTTTCCCCTTGCATCTCAGGTTGAGCCTTTAGCCTCTTGATGTGGCCTCAGGCATCTTCCCTAATGAAATTCGAGGTCATATGTTCGTACCAGTTCGTCACTATCCTCACTCCTATTGAGTTCTGGACTGAGCAGGATGGATTGAAGCTAAAGGTGACTGACTTGCTGCCTAAAACCTTGCGTGGTGTGTTCTGAGCAAAACTGGTATTGGGGGCAATGTTCCTGTCACTTGGACAAGTTTCTGGGACATATAAGAAGTTCCAGACCCCGTGGTAAGAAGACCATGGTCCCCCTAGGCCTTGCATGGAGACGAGTGGATCAGACATAGCAGGGGAGCCCATTTCGGGGCCGTATTTGTGCTTTCTTCCTGTAGAAATGTAACTGTGACTACAGGGTGGGAAATGGCCAGAATGAGTGGTCACTGTCTACATGGCAGTGTGCAGGTATTGGATTTAGTGCTTATCCTAAATGGACAGGTCTGGAGTCACCCAGTTCTTATTCCCAGGAGTTACTGGGAAATGCCTGGAGCTCAGTAGAGTCGTAAATGAGAATGAGTGCCAGGAAAGCAGGTAGTGTTTAGGATAGGGAGGGCAAAGCGTGGCATACAGGCAGCCACTCTACAGCCCTTGGTCCAAGGCAGACACTGCTAATCCATCACCACTCGCTCCTACTAAACCTAAATTGAGCCTCTAATCTAACCCAGCCCTAAACACATTCTCAGCATTGAGTTCCGTGTCACCGCAACCAGTACTTTGGCCTTGGCCTACCAGACAAAAAATATTCTTGAGCTAGGACAACTTTACCAATTGAGCTGGTGCCCAAATAACTCTCTATAATCTGAGGAGAGGAGTGTTCTGTCGTGTTTTAAGAGTATCTGGTAGCACTTGACCATCACCTTCAATCCTTCATTATATGAAACTAATTTCAGGGAATGATGGAATTTTGGAACTGAACAGTCATGGGCATCTGAGAGCAGCTCTTTTCAGATGTTATGATCGTGGTAAAGGCAGACTGTGTAGTGAGTCTAGAGCGGGAGCTGAGATTGTGCATTTGGAGCAAGCTCCCAGGAGGCACTGAAGCAACTGAATGAACTACGGTCTACACTTTGAGTAACGAGGGAATCGACCATGTTAGGCGATGACTCACCAGAGAGGAGAGGAAAATTTCAGACAAACAAGAACCTAATAGGGCTCACAGTGTTCTAGAGAAAACTTGGCAAGATCGTGCAGCCACCTGGACAAGCAATCGGGATGAGGTAACTGCCATGCGTACTCATCTTATGAAATGTATGAGTAGCTTGAAGAGAATATGCTCTCCAAACTCCCATCACCTTGTGTGCGGGTTGCCGCTCATGAGCAGAGAAGGATGATGGCTGCTGGGCACTTTGCCTTGCCACTTCGGCAGAGAGGCAGGGAGCAGGCTGCCAGGAGACTTCTTGGAATTAGCCGGGATCAGGACGAGATAAGGGGAAAGTATCCTAGGAGCAGAGAAAGTGGCCGGGGCACTGCCCTTTGCGTTGGTAGCTGTAGCTTTTTCAGGGCCAGAGGTGGTCCTGGAGCATAAGCAACTAACCAGAGATAGCCTCTGTAGCCCATTTCTTCACCTTCTCCCTCTGTTTCTGCCGAGAATGCTTGTTCGAGCAGCCTTCCTGCTAAAGGAGAGTCCAGTTAAGATGGTTTGTTTATTGGCTCTTTCAATGCACGTATCTCTCATACTGGGTACAAGCCTGGCTAGACACAAGGCACATTCAGATAAGTGACTGCTGAAGCTGTAGTTGGTTATGAGAGGGGGGCTCAGAATGCTGGGGAATGGCTCTCACCACCAGACCTAGGTCTTCTCGAGAACCTCCATGCTCCCCACCGGGCAGCCTAGCATGATAGAAAAGGTACTGGTTTGAACTCGAATCTCAACTCCTCACTAAGGCCTCTGTGTGTTGGACAAATGACCTGATTTCTCTGAACCTTGTTTTTCTCATTGGCAAAATATTAGCTCCATGCAGAATGTCAGGATTAAGCGAGGCAATGAACGGATGCGTGCTGAAGGCAAGACCTGTCTCGTCCCAAGCGCTCACACGGGGTGGGGTGGTGTCCCCTTCCTGGCTCCACTTTTAACAACACAGCCTCTGCCACCCGGAAGCAGCTGCTGACTCCGCCCAGCCTCTGCTGGCCCGTCTTCCTCTTCCGTCCCTTTGGCAGCAGGCCACCAGGGAACACGTGCTTCTCTTCCATCGTAAAATGAAAACGTGAGGGTTTCATGAACCACTGGATTTGGAAATATTGAGGGTGACCATACATCACAGTGCACCCAGAACAGTTCCAGTGTATACCTGATGTCCTGTCCTGTTTAGCAGCATAACACTCTCAAGGGTCCCAGTTCACGTGATAAAGTAGAAACTCTAAGGGGCTATGCAAATACTAGGCACTGTACATTGTATTTGTATTTAGAAGCTCTTGCTGCTAACTCTACATTATGACTGGAAACAGAGTTGAAATGGTTCTTTCCACCTTCCTTATTTGACCAGGCCCCCTTTTTCCTATCCTTTTCTTTGGTGTGGGGGGAGGGACAAGAGGAAACCCAAGGAGTTTTGATGATTGGCGAGAGCCTCAGGAGGAGGAAAATCTCCCTGGCCAGGAGAGGGCCCTCCTAGTCCCCTCCACCCGTGCCCCCCATCAGCCAGCAGGCTCCCTTCCAGCTCCACCCAAGGCCAATGACTCACTCCCATTCAGGCTTAGACCTGTGCTCAAACAGTTCATGAAGAAGCTCCACTTTCCCTCTGACAGTGAGGGTGGCAAATATTTTCCTGAGAATGTGAAACCCACATGGGCTTGGAGAGGCCAGGGCCCAGCTGGGCCATCTGCATTGCTCAAACATCTCTCTTCTTCCTTCTCTTCTCTCTCTCTCTCTCTCCCCTCTTATGGGAGCTATACTGAAATTGAGCAATACTCTGGAATAATTGGGTCAAGTCAGCCATGTGTGGGGAGGAAGAGACAACTGTGTAGGTGACTGTGGATTAGGCAGACACACTATTAGCCAAACAGGAAAATCTGGAACACCCATGTGCTGACTATCCAACGACCCCTCACTTACTGGGTCAAGGCTAGCTCCACTCAGAAAGCAAGAGATCCTTCACCACCAGGTCCCTAACCCTCAGCCTCATCTCCCTCCGTGCCCACAATGCACCCTCATCTTGAGTCCCACTGAACTTTGCAGTGTCCCCTGAATATGTCGACTATTCATGCCTCTGTGCCTTTAGTTACCCATGCCGTTCCTCTTCCTTGCAGTGCTCTCTCCCCTCTTTATAGCTCTGAAAACTCCTACTCCAGCATCTGCTGCTCTGAGAAGGTCTCCCCAGGCAGTTAGTTTCCTTTTTCTCTCTCCTCCCAAAGCACAGCACTTGTATTCCCATCAGTGCTGTAGAGATCTGCCTCCCAACTCGTTCGATTGTTAGCTTCTCAAGAGAGGGACCTTGTCTTACTCAGCTTTGTATTTCCAGAGCCCGTCACCATCTTTGGCTCATGTGAAGTGCTTAGTAAATGTATGTTGGATGGATGGATGGATGGATGGATGGATGGATGGATGGATGGATGGATGAGTAATGGTGAAAACATTGGCTGTGGGGTCAGGACACCTTGATTGGTGCCCCAGCTCTGCCAGCGACCACTGTGTGATATTGGCCAAGTCACTTAACCTCTCCTAATCTCAGATGCCTCACCAACAAGACGGTAATAATAACACCCACACTACCTACCTTGTAGGGCTGCAGTGAGGGCCCAATTGACATAAAGTATGGGAAAGACCTTGTAAGCTAGAAAGGGAGATACCAGCACTCCAACACAATGAAGTCTATTACATTAATTGGGCTTCAAAGCCCTCACTCCCGAGTGAGGTGAGTGCTGGAGAAAGAGGCCTCTAGTCTCTGAACCCTCCAAGAAACTGTCAGCAGAAGTATCTTTCAGTGCAAGCACAAAGACAGATGGATGTGCTTATATGGAAATGTGTTTTTAACAAATATAACATGAGAATGGAATTCTTTTTTCCCCACATCAAGCCTTGATAGCTAATTAATTCCACCTGGAGGAGAGCACCAGGCGTTGGACAAGGAAGAGTACTTATTCCATGTTTGGGAAATAATTTACAGTAGCTATCTCATGGGGATCTGGGGAAAGGCAATGGATAAACCAAGTCATTGGTTTTGAAGGATCGCAAAGATTATTTAGTCTGACCTCATCATTTTACAGGCAACCCAGAGAGGGGACACGATCAGACTAAGATGCTGGGAATTGGCAGAACTGGGCAAGGCCTCCCCTGCTTTTGCTCCTACATAGCCGATTCTGCTGAGCCCGGACTGGGATGACACTTCTCAGCCCGAGTTGATGTTGATGGTTCTAGACCAGCCTGTGGACAACATTAATGATTCAAGGAAGTACTCTTCACAGTAGACTTCATTTTTCTCGTGGCAAATACTGTGCCCAAATGAATGCTTTCAAGTTGATGATCCTTGACACCCCCTTGTCTTCTCCCTAATAATCTCCATTTCGTCAGGTCTCACATAGTATTGAAATATTTATCTTTTTAATATGCCTTTAATGTGTGGAGTGCCTGAGTAGATGCTGAGCACTGTGCTGGACTTCGTGACAGTGAGACATAGAGTCCAAAACCGCAATGAGGAGCGCTGTGGACTGGTCCCCAGGGGACCTGGATTCCCACTCCCTGACCGCGCCACCAACCACTGTGGCACCTGGACAAGGCATTTCCACCCTCTGAACCTCTGTTTTCAAGTCCATGGAATAAGGCTGAATTCTTCCCGATTTTGGATCTATGAGATGAACAGGGATTCTTGATGCCCACCAGTAAGAACAGGATGTTGCAATCAGACTTTTTTTTTTTTTTTAACTCAGATGTCATCTCTAACTCAGGCTAGGGGCACATGGTAGGGTGGGGTCAGAGACTGTGTTCTTCTAAATATTTGAGTAGTATATTAGGCAAAATTTCAGCTTCAGCTGGGAGCCAAGTCTGGTTAGCCATTCTCTCTTCTCTGTTTTGTTCTCTAGGATACTGAGGGATAAGAACCCTTGGCCTTAGCCACAGTCATAAATTTTTTGTTTGTTTACCATAACTTTATTATTAGTTATTTCCCCCTTTGAGCTGATGTTCTTGACTTTGTTCCCACCTTTTTCCCTGGTCATCGCATCAACACCTATAATTTCAACTACCACTTAGACGCTGAGGATTCTCAAACTATTCTGATCCACGGCAGGACCATATACTCTTTCCTTTGGGCATTGCCCATAAACTTTAGACTACACATTCAGTATGTCCTCCTGAGTGCCCCACAGTCTCACCACATTCGACATCTCCTCCCCTCCCCTCTTACTTCTCTTTCAGTCTTCCCTTTCTTGGCAATGATGCCGTTTTCAACCAGATGACCAAGCAGACCCTGTAAATCATCCTGATGCCTCCCTTGTCCTGCCTATTCCAGCCAACTCCTTCCCTAACCTAGCTCATGTCCTTCTTTTCCTATTTCCAGCACTTACCCCTGGTTCCTGCCTTATCATCTCTCACCTGGACCACTGTATCAGCTTCTTAACCTGCCTTCTTGCTTCTTTGTTAGCACCTCTTCTTCCAATCTATCCTCTACATTGTAGCCACGAGCAGTAGTTTTCATCCTTGATGTAACTGGGATCACCTGGGATGCTTTAATCCACTGATGCTTGGGTTTCACCCCCAGAAACCCTGATGTAATTGGTCTGGGGTGTGACCCAATATGGAGAGTCCTAAATGTTCCTCAGCTGATTCTAAAGTCAAGTCCAGGTTGAGGGCTACTGTGCTAAAATAATTTTCTGAAACTACATAACAGGGTGAAGTCTAAACCTTATAACTGGCATTACCCAACCATTCCCAACCATTCCCCAGCCTCGCTCATCTATTGCCTTATCTGCCCAGGTGATTCCAGTATGTAAGCAAGAATGAGACCACTTCTCTTAGCTGCAGCATGAATGCAGTGGTCCAGGTAAAAGATCATGAGCAAAAATGAGAGCAGGCTGGAGATGGTGCATTCCACTGACTCTTTTGTCCTCCCTCGAGCCCAGATGCATAATCAGTAAAAATATTCTTGGATACAAAATCTGATACACCTTCCCCCAGTTCCTCTTCATTGTGCATCCTTCCAGCATGAAAGTGAGTTTGGCTAAGCAAGCACAAAACACTGTGACTATTATCCTAGTGAAAGCGAGGGTGGGAAGGGGCTGCCTGATACCAGAGAGGCCCCTAGCAAACTATTGTCATACGTGCTAAGTTCCAAAGATGGTGTAAAACAGTTCTTGGCTTTCCTCTGGAGTCGCCCCCTGCCCTTCTAAACCCACTTAAGCTAGACATCAAAGCTTGCCTCTCTGTCTGCCCATCTTTTCTTTACATCAAACAGTTCTCTTGGTTTTTTGGTCTTTGCCTCCCCCCGCAATCCCACCCCCCACTTCGGGTTCTGCTTCTCTTTTTCTTTACTCTGATTCATGCTCAGCCAATTGGGTGCATCAAGCTTCCCCTGGAATGAACTGATGGAAGGGAAGTTTAGGGACCCTTGGAATCCAGTTCTGTAGGACTCCATAGTCCATGTTCTTTCCACTGTACCAAGCATCTTTTAGTAAATTTTCATTTGTTTGGGGTTTTTTTTTTTTTTTTGAGAAATCAAGGCTTTCCCAAGAGCAATCTAATCTAAATAGTATGAGGTCAGAAAGCAGATGTGACCTCAGGAGTGAGCCTTTCAAAAGTCCTGTGTTTTCCAGATTAACATTTGCAATGAGGGGGTCACAGTCCTCATGGGATTTCCTAGAGGAGCATTCTTTGGAGGTGGCATGGGGAAGTAGAAAGTGCAGGGACAGGAGTCAGTAAAACAGCAAGAGTCTTGAATAACAGGCCAGGTGGGCTTGAGAAAGTCACTTACCCTCATTTTTCTTGTCAATAACTGAGAATAATATATTTGCTTTTGTTCGGTTTCTGTGAAGATCCTATGAAAGAATGACTGAGGAAGTGCCTTTAAAACTGTGCAGAACTCTGAATACATAAGGCATTGTTATTCTGCATGCAAATGTAAACAGCTGATGCCTGGAAGTGAATCGTGGAGTAGATGCCTTAATTTGAAAAGGCAAAACCAGCCAGGCGTCAGATTCATCAGGTGGTTCATATGGTTTTCTAACAAGGGATCATAATTTGTCTTAGGACATTCAAAAAACTCCTATAAAACAATACTGCGCAAGATGTAACATACTGAAGATGAAGATGTAAGGGCACAATACCCAGACTTACAACACACTGGCTGTTTTGCAGTTTGAAAAGTAAAAACAAATTTTGGGAAGAAATGTTTCTCTCCCAGCCAAGCAGCCAAAGACTGAATCCAAGGGAGAAGGTCCAATGGGTACTTCTAGAGTCTAATCTGGGTTAGCAAAGCTAAATGTCCACAGGGTAAGACAATGGTGAGGGGTGAGGAGTGAGTAGACCGAGCTTCTGAAGGACAATTACAAGGGCAACAGCTACTCCATATCTGCCCATTGTGGCCATGTAGGAATCTGAGTGCACCAGATTTTCTGATTTTTCAGGAGAAGCTGGAATTGTAGGCTTTTGTTTGTGCATGTACATGAAATTCCCATTTTTAAATGTTTTCAGTGGAACAAATTTAAAATACTAGGTAAGCCAAACCAAATAGATGAGCTGATTGGACTTGGCCCTCAGGCCACCCACCTATAATTTCTGCTCTGGGCCAACTTGCCACCCATTAGAACTACCTTGTGGAGGCTTTAGAAATCTCACTGCTTAGGACTTACCCTGAACCAATGGAATGAGAATTTCTGAGGGTGAGACTTAAATATGTATATTAGTTAAAGCTGGCCAAGTGATTCCAGTTTTCAGCCAAGTTTGAGAACCAGTGCTTATGAGGCTTGCTACTTAAAATCTAGTCTTGTGATGCCTGGGTGGCTCAGTTGGTTAAGTGTCCTGGGTCCTGGGATCGAGTCCCGCATCGGGCTCCTTGATCAGCGGGGAGCCTGCTTCTCCCTCTGCCTGCCGCTCCCCTTGCTTGTGCTCGCTGTCTATCTCTCTCTCTGACAAATAAATACAATCTTTAAAAAGAAAAATTTAGTCTTCACCCTGAAAACTGAAATCGATGAAAGAAAGTGAAGAAGACACAAATAAATGTAAAACTGACATCGATGAAAGAAAGTGAAGAAGACACAAATAAATGTAAAACTGACATCGATGAAAGAAAGTGAAGAAGACACAAATAAATGTAAAACTGACATCGATGAAAGAAACTGAAGAAGACACAAATAAATGTAAAAATATTTCATGTTCATGAATCAGAATAATTAATGTTGTTAAAATGTCCATACTACCCAAATTTATAGATTCAAAGCAATCCCTACCAAAAATCTAATGACAGAGGCGCCTGGGTGGCTCAGTCCTTAAGCGTCTGCCTTCGGCTCAGGTCATGATCCCAGGGTCCTGGGATCGAGCCCCGCATCAGGCTCCCTGTTCAGCGGGAGGCCTGCTTCTCCCTCTCCCACTCCCCCTGCTTGTGTTCCCTCTCTCGCTGTGTCTCTCTCTGTCAGATAAATAAAATCTTAAAAAAAAAAAAATCTAATGACACTTTCCACAGAAATAGAACAAACAATCCTAAAATTTGAATGGAACCACAAAAGACCCTGAATAGCCAAAGCCATTTTGAGAAAGAAGAACGAAGCTGGAGGCCTCGTATTTTCTAATTTCAAACTATACTATAAAGCTAGGGTCATCACAATACTGTCGTACAGGCATAAAAATAGACACATAGACCAAGGGAATGAATCAGGAACCCAGAAAAATCCCCACACTTATACAGTCACCTAATATTCAACAAGGGAGCCAAGAATACTCAATGGAGGAAAGGATAGTCTCTTTAATAAATAATATTTAGAAAACTGGATATCCACATGCAAAAGAATGAAACTGGACCTCTACCTTATGCCACTCACACAAATTAACTCAAGATGGGTTAAAGACTTAAAGATAAGACCTGAGACCATGAAACTCCTAGAAGAAAGCATACAGAAAAAGTTCCTTGACAAGGATGGGTCTTGGCAATGATTTTTTGGATATGACACTGAAAGCAGAAACAACAAAAATAAATAAGTGGGACTACATCAAACTGAACAACTTATACCAAAAAAAAAAAAAAATCAACAAAATGAAAAGGTAACCCACGAAACAGAAGAACATATTTGCAAATTATATACCTAGTAAGGGGTTAATATCCTAAATATATAAGAAACATACAGACTCAATAACAAAGCAAACAAAAACCACCCACACATAATCTGTTTAAAATGGGCAGAGGACCTGGATAGACTTTTTCCAAAAAAATATGCAGATGACCAACATGTACATGAAAAGATGCTCAACATCACTCATCACCCGGGAAATGCAAATAAAGACCAAAATGAGATATCACCTTATACCTGTTAGAATGGCTTTTATCAGAAAGACACGAGATAACAAATGCTGGCAAGGATACAGGGCAAGGGAACCCTCGTGCCCTGTTGGTGGGAATGTAAATTGGTGTGAACTGGAAAACAGTATGGATGTTCCTCAAAAAATTAAAAATAGAGCTACTGTGTGATCCAGCAATCACACTTCTAGGGATGTAGCTGAAAGAAATGAAATCAGGATCTCAAAGAGATATCTGCACCCCTATGTTTGTGGCAGCATCTACAATAGCCAAGACACAGAAACAACCTAAGTGTCTGTCAATGGATGAATTGATCAGTACACACACACACACACACACACGAATATTATTTGGCCATAAAAAGAAAGAAAATCCTACCATTTGTAACACCATGGATGGACCTTGAGGGCATCATGCTAGGTGAAATTAGTCAGACAGGGAAAGACAAATGTATGATCTCATTTATATATGCAACCAAAAAAGAAAAAAAGAAAGTAACTATGTGAGGTCCCGGATGTGTTAACCAACCTTAGGTGGTAATCTTTCACAATATATACGTATATCAAATCATCACATCAAGTTTCGAAAATGAGCTAGACTAAACTAAACCTTGGGGTGCACACGTGGGCAGTAACACTATGAAAAAATACACAATGTCTCCCATGGGGGGGCTGCTCCTACTGACTGAATCGAGCCCGCCTGTGCTTCTGGTAACCTCTTTTGCCACCTGGAAGTCTAGTCCTTTGCACTAGCTTGTGACATGTTTCTCTGCCACCAGTAGGTTCCTTAATCCTGTGGCAGGCATGTGCTCCCCAAAAGGGCTTGAATCTCAGCCTTAGAAGGAGGAGAGGAGGAGGAAGGGGTATCGTTCTAAGTCCTGGATTCCTTGTCCACTATGCTTCAGAGCCAGCAGCTGCTCTCTGCACTTGCTGCTTCTGTATCTTTTGTCCCGTTTACTAATAACCATACTTCACTAGTTAAAAGTACTTTATACTTCTACGGATACCTAGAGTAGTCAAATCCATAGAGACAGAAAGTGAAATAGTGGTTGCCAGGAGCTGAGAGGTGGAGGAAAGAGGAGCGAGTATCAGTGGGGACAGCTTTAGTTTAGGAAGATGAAGAAGTTCTGGAGAGGGATGGTGGTGATGTTTGTACAACAGTGTGAACATGCTTTACGCCGCTGAGCTGTACACTTAAAGATCATTAACCTGGCAAATTTTATGTTGTGTATATTTTACCACAATAAAAAAAGTTCTTTATATTCCGTTTCCGAATTATAGGTGTGGTTTCTGTCTCTTGGTTGGACTGTGGCTGATACCCAGGGGCATGGCTGCAGCCTCCCCAGGGGCTTCTCCTCCTTCTGGCCTCCCACCTTGAGGCCTCACTCACCCGGCAGCAAGATCCATGTTCCTAACAAAGACCTGGTCTACTCTTCTCCCACCCTGAACCCCACTCCTTGGCTTCCCCCTGTTGTGTGAGTGAGGTCCTAACTCCTGAGCTAGGCATTCAAGGCTTTGGTAATCTAATGCCATCTTGCCTTGCAAACCTCAGCCCCTGTCACTCCCCATCACATTCTCTCATTTACTCAGCCAGATGGTACCACCTGCTCTCTGCTCTGCTCACGCTGACTTTGACTTCTTTGCACTTGCTCATGTGGTTCCTTCCCTCTAGAATCCCTTCCACCACTCCTTCTGTCCCTGCACTGCCACCTGTGAAAAGCTCAAATATTCTACAAGACTCTGTCCTACCAGCTCCCGGCAGGAAACATTCATCCCTCATAACACATTGGGTGCATCACCATGTTATCCTTGCATATCTTATGATATGATGCTGTACATGACTTCCCTCCCAGTGGTCTAGAGGTTTCCTGAGACTGAATCCATATTAAAATAATATTTGTGTTCCTCTATGGGGTTCCTGGCTGGCTCAGTTGGTGAAGCATGTGACTCCTGATCTCGAGGTTCTGAGTTTGAGCCCCACGTTAGGTGTAGAGATTACTTAAAAATAAAATCATAAAAAAAATAAGATAAAATCATATTTGCATTCCTCTAATGCATATAACTCAGAGCCTTGCACATAACAAGCAGTCAGTAAAAAATTGTTAAAAAGAAAGAAGAAAGAAAGAAAGACTTCAAACATTATATAGCACTTTTGAACTCATCTTTGTTCTAGGGCAGACATAGCCAAACAGCATTAGTCTTGCTTTTCTATCTAACCAATTAGAAGTGGTTGCTTGAAGTGCTGTGTGGAGATAGATAAAGCCACATCTGGCCTTGGGGGAAAAAAGAGTACGTGATTGATTAGTAATGTCTGTCATGAGTGCAGGATAGGTAATGGCAACGAGCACAAAATGGATTTGACATTTCTGTTCTACGTGCTTGGCTGAAAAGATTATGATTCCTTTGGAATATATGCACAGTTCAAAGTAGAATTTCAGGATCAGGAAAGATAGAAAATTTTTTTCCCTAAAGAAAATGTAGCTTCTTTAGTGCAGAGTCTGCTTGAGCTTCTCTCTCCCTCTCCTTCTGCCCCTCCCACTTAATGCTCGCGTGTGCTCTCTCTCTCTCCCTAAAAAAAAAAAATAAATCTTAAAAAAAAAAAGCAAAAGCAATATGATACAGAGAATTCAGTGCTGAAAAAAATAATTGACAGGGCTGAAGGAAGGCTCTGGGCTGAGTCTTTGGAAATGGTTCCTAGAACGACACCATAGAACAGAACTAGGCTCCCAGAGGAGCTGCTACTTCTCTCACAATGAGGAAGGGTGGTAAAGATTCATCCAGCTTCAGGAACACCATCTCAAGCACGGTTCACAGGTCCACAGTAGCCGACTCTTTGCGTGGTCTCTCTCCAGATTGCTTCCCTGCTCCTCTCCTCCAATTCAGTGCCCTGGAGGGCCTTATTCTCATCCTTTTCTAGCCACGGGGTCAGCAGGGAAGCGGGAGAGTATGGCTTGTGGAAGGGAAAAGGATATGGCTGGCCTGTCTAGCTCCCATTTCCATTGCCATCCCTCTGTCCTGCCCCAAGTGCCGATGTTTCAGGGCTCCGTCATGGCTGGGTGCTGTCAGGGCAAGGGGAGGAGTGAGCCCTTGGTCTTCATTGGGTTTAACCCAGTATCAGAGGGCTTTGCTGATGAAATGGCCTTAGCGTAGGTGGTGAGTGTGGTTTTCTTAACCAGTGCTCAGTGTCAGAAGACTCAGGTGAGTCGGGGCACAGCCATATAAACAGCCGCATCCATCTTTGACACCACCCACAGTTTACAGCCCACCCCCCATTCCCCGCGTGTGTTCCATCGTCTGGCACTGCGTGACTCCTGACACCTCACGTGTGCAGTGACAGAAGCTGGCAGATTCCTCCCTCACCTGATAAGACTTGAGTAGACCTGGGAGGTGGGCATCCACCCTAAGCCCACCTCACCCGCACAGGGGCCTCAGAAATCTCCAGAAGAAGCATGAGAGCCCATCCTTTTGCACAAAGACATTCCCAAACATCAGGGGTTAGGAGCCCAGCATCCCCTGGGAGAAAGGAGACAGGAGGTTGTAAGACGCTTTAGTCACTACAGATTCTGCATTTCTCCTTTAACACTGAAAGAAAATGTGGCTATCACTGACTGCTAAGATCACAAAAAGAGAAACCAGATATGGCATACCTCCTATAGTCTTAACAAATATCTCTGATAATCCTGCCAAAAAGATTATGCTTGATCCCCTGTCTGGATCCAGCTGTAACTTTCCAGGAAATACAGATGAAGTACACCAAGAATGTGCAGTCAGCAAAACTGACCGTGGAAACTCTAGGGGCCAAAAAGTCCGGTTCATCCACTCATGAGCTGCATTGACATGAAAGAGCTGGAGGAGAAGCATCTAGGTGAGAACACACTGAAAAGACATGTCAAATTTTTAAAGTGAGCTAGACTGAACTCAATCTTGGGATGCACATGGGGATGGTAACACTAAATAAATAAATAAATTCCCGGAAGCAATATCAACAAAGCATGACATTTTTTACGGGGATAGGTAGGGGAGGTGTTGTGACAAAGCTCTTTCCTTGACCCAGGCCGGGTTCATCTTACTACAATTCAGTAGACCATAATTTGATTTGTGTGGTTTCCTGTATTTGTGTTCTTTGTTACAATAAAAATATTTTTGAAAAATAAAAAGAAAGGAGAGCGGGACCTTGTTTAGAGAGGGGACCCCGGCAGGCAGCAGAACACTGCACCAGAATGTGAGTCTCATGGGTGGAAATCACCATCTGCACCTGCCTCTGACAAAGCCCTACAGTGTGCCCGCACCCCTCACCTCTGTAGTAGTGCCCCAGCGTGGCTAACCCCATGGCCCTTTATATTCTGTGGATTCCGCGGTCAGGTTGGACCCATAGATTGCTTCAGTTTTCAAGCATACATGACCCTGGACGATAGCTGAAGTTCAAAATGTATTTTGTAAGCAAATACGTCATCTGGTAAAAGAATGTGTCTAATACGGCAGACACTGCAGGAGCCTACCCAGTATCCATCGGGATAACTAACTAACAAACCCCTATAAAGGGTAGCAATGTGCCAGCTAAAACAAACTCCATTTCTCAGGTTCTCACGTATGAGAGCGAGTGGGTGGGGCTTCCAGGGAATCGACTGTTTTCCTGATAAAAATAATTGGCTTAACCCACTTACGGTTTTTACCTTTGTCCTTCCTCCACATCAGGTGCTACGTGAAGACAATGAAACCCCTTGGTGGTTGGATTTCTGTTACCTGCGGCCAACAGCCCCCCAATTGAGCGCTTCGATCTGCAGCAACAGAGGGCTCACAAAATCAAAGCAGGGATTTCCCTGAAAAACTAAAAACTAAAAGCAAATTGTCACCTCTCTACGTTCAGGGCATCTGAGAACCAGCTTTGAGATGATCTTTGCTCTGGCGCAGAAGAAGAAATGACACCTGTGTTGGCAGGTAAGTCTCCCTTGTTTTGCGGACTGACGGTAAGGAGGAAATGTTTCTGGATAACAGAGATGCAGGCAGGTGATGCTGAGGCTCTCAACAGAGTTCACTGGGAACATTGCAATAGTGAATCTAGAAGCGCTTTGTATGTGATGGGGTGCTGTGCCCTGGATGGGCTGGTTACATCATCTTAAACTCTTTCTGGCATGGTACAAGTAAAATAGAGACCTCACGGGTGTAAAGAACCAGTGGGAAGAGTACGAAATTTTAAACAAGGACCAGTATTCAACCCCACCACCTGCTGGCCACATGACCTTGGGCAGGTCATTTGGCTTCTCTGTCTCATTTTCTTCATCAGCAAAATGAAGAGGTTAATGCGTACCTCTCAGGACCATTGAGAAGCCTGGCTTTGATGACGTCCATGAAGGTGCTCCCACAGCCTGGGCTGCACTTAGTAGGTGCTCTTTCTTAGTAGGTATTGTCACTTAGTAGGTCTTGTCTCTTTCTCTCATAGCCAGTAAGATTTCATTAAGGAACAGTTCAAATTATATCTAAATCATCATCGCCAGACTGGGCAGAACTTTGTCTTCTGCTCCAGCTGCACCTAAGGCCAAAATCTCAGTGGCAACATCCCTTCCAGGTGGCGATCCAGCCTCTCTTTGCATACTCTTCGAAGCGGGGAGCTTCCTCCCAGGAACCTGACGGGAGCCTTTTCTGAAGTGTTTGAGCACGGTTTCTGAATTCTGAGCCATGGGCAGTCTGATTGGCACACTCCTCCCTGGATCCCTGGAGGAGAGTCACTCTGTGCCAAAGCCACTGCTCTTTCCTTTGCACCAGGAGATCCCTCCCCACTGGTCAAAACTGGGTCCAGAGTAGCCATTCCCCGTGGTGCCCACTCCCTAGAGGTCAGATGCTGGACAGCCAGCCCACAGAGCACTGAATCTGGTTGGCAGGTGTGGGTTTTGGGATTTTGGGGTTTGGTTTTGTTTTGTCTTTTACCTCACAGTGTTTTTTATAAGTGGGATAAGTGACAACATTGAAAAATCAGGAGATTTCACATTTTAAAAATCTGGGTTCTTGGGATGCCTGGGTGGCTTAGTCTGTTAAGCGTCTGCCTCTGGCTCAGGTCATGATCCTGGGGTCCTGAAATCGAGTCCTGCAATGGGATCCTTGCTCAGCGGGGAGCCTGCTTCTCCCTCTCCCCCTGCTTGTGCGCATGCTCTCTCTCTGACAAATAAATAATCTAAAAAAATAAATAATAAAAAATAAAAATCCAGGTTCTTATGGAATATCTGTCAATACCAAGTTTTCATTCCCATATGCCAAGAGTTGGCTGGAGCTGCGTGGAGGCTATTCCAGACATGGGGGCATAGCAGTCTGCTCTCCACCATGTTCCTCAACACTGTTAACTATCTTACACTCATCTGGCTTACCTCATTTATATTTGATACCTGGTCCCTATGGGCATTAGGGTTCGCCACCAGTGCTCCATTCAGTGGGGTCTCTCTTGTGTGTAAACAGTTCATTGTCAGCCAGGACCAAGGTAAAACACACTCCCAACAGGCAAGTTGACTTTCTAGAAAATGCCTTCATTTTTGAATATCACATTTTGAATATCACATTTTGCAATATTTGAATATCACTTTTGAATATCACTTTTGAACATTTGTCCTAAAGAAACATTTTCACATGTGTGCTAATTAGCATCGTTAAATATTCGTTACAGCATTTGTTATACTAATGAATCATATGAATGCCTACTTCCTGGGATGGCTAAGTCAGCCACAGGACCTCCATTTCCTAGAGTACTATGCAGCCATAAAATCAATAATCGTAATAACAAGATAGCATTATATGTTCAGACTTTTAGAAATCTCTAACATATGTTAAGTGAAAATAGCTGAGTTGCAAGCTATATAAAAATGCAATGCAATTTATGTTTAAAATAAAAATAACATATTTACAATTAGATATATGTCTGTAAATTGACAGAAAAGGCTCAAGAAGGCAATGCATCAAACTTACAGCAGTGATTACTGAGGAAATGAGATGCCCATTGGGGATAACAGTCAATGAATACACTGGCTTTATTAGTATTATTTTAATTTTTTTCTAGTGAGAGTCTACTTATGTTTTGCTTGGGTTCTTGAAATCAAATGAAAAATACAATTCCTGCTCTGTGCAGAAGCATGTTCCTGAGATCAAGACTGAATGTGGAGCAATCAATCACCCTGAATCACATTCTGTTTGCAAGCTTCGTTAGTATGTCATGCCTTTCCAAGGAGTCCATACCTCTGGGGTTTGGTGGTAGAGTTCCAATTTTAAATGTGTTGTATTCCTATAAATGCACTCATTCTTGCCAGACTTAGTCTTCTGATTTCAGGTTCAGAAAATACAGTCACTGTATACCTCATACAAATTGCTATTTCGAAGCAACTGTGTATCAGGGATACATCAAATTTACCAAATATATCCTCTGGAAGCCTCCATGTCCCCGAACAGGGCTCCATAATGTATCACGTCTGACCAGCATAAATTCTCGTGGGCTCAGAGCATGAGGGAAATTCATCCAAGTGTTCCATCTCAGCTCCAAAGGGTGTAATGACAGCCCGATGAAAATAGCACTCCGAGGGCATCGCTCTGCAGGGCTGAGCCTTCCCGTTTCTTCAGAGGCTGAGCCCTGAAGCCTTGGCGGCTGCTAGCCCCTCCACCTCTAGACAGATGCCTGGCTCCAAGTGAGGCAGGCCCACGAAGGCTCTGGCTGCAGCATTCCCACATCTGGCAGGAGCCTCTGATCCACGCCAGCCAAGACAAGACTGGGACTTGGGTTCTGCAGTGAATTGGCTGAGGAAGGATGTGCTGCTCATAGACGTGCAGGCTCTCTGGGCGAGCGGTGACCTGGTATCTCAAGGATGGCCTGGGTCCCTCGCAGGACAAGCCCAGGGGGCATGCTGCCCCTAGAGACGTGGCTCAATCAGAGCAGAGGGATCAGATTTTGATTGGGTCAAGAGGGGTGTTAGAAACCCAAATCCAAACTTCAACGAGATAGTCCTTCATACCCACGAGGATGGCCATGATAAACAACAACAAACAAACAAAACGAACAAACAAAAGCAGAAAATAGTAAGTGTTGGCAAGGATGTGGAGAAATGGGAACACCTGCGCCTTGCTGGTGGGAACGTATGATGCGACAGCGTCTGGGGAAAACCATAGGCTGCTCCTCAAAAAACTAAACGTAGAATTACCGTATGACCCAGAAATTCCACCTCTGTGCATATTTCCAAATGAATTGAAAGCAGAGACTCCAACAGATATTTGTACTGCGATGTTTTGTATACCATGTTCACAGTAATGGCCAAAAGGTAGAAGGAACATAGACGTCAATCAACAGATAATGGATCAACAAAATGCGGTCTATACACGTGATGGAATATTCTATAGCCTTAAAAAGAAAGGAAATTCGGGGGCGCCTGGGTGGCTCAGTTGGTTAAGCGACTGCCTTCGGCTCAGGTCATGATCCTGGAGTCCTGGGATTGAGTCCCGCATCGGGCTCCCTGCTCAGCGGGGAGTCTGCTTCTCCCTCTGACCCTCCCCCCTCTCATGCTCTCTCTATCTCATTCTCTCTCTCAAATACATAAATAAAATCTTTAAAAAAAAAAAAAGAAAGGAAATTCGGAACCTGCTACAACATGAATGAACCTGGAAGGCGTTATGCTAAGCGAAATTAACCAGACACAGAAGGACAAATATTGTTCGATCCCACTTATACTACGTACCTTGGACAAATTCGTGGAGGCAGAAAGTCCAATAGTGAGTAGCAGGGATTGCAGGGAGGAGTAAGGGGGACTTACTGTTTAATGGGTACTAAGTTTCAGTTTGGGAAGATGAAAAGGTTCTGGAGATGGATATTTACAATGGTTGCACAGGGTGAATGTACTTAATGCCACTGGACTGCACATTTAACAATGGTTAAAAAGGTAAATGTTATGTGTATTTTACTATAATTTTTTTAAAAAGTGAAAAAGGGAGAGGGGCATTACTCGGGGCAGAGAAGGCTGCTGTGCTGGCCCTGTGGTGGGATGGAGGAAGCCAGAATCGCCCCCAAAGGCCCTGGGCTTTCACCCAGTGCTCCAGCCGTTTTAATGGATGGACTCATGTGAACCAAGTTTTACAGCAGGCGTTAAACCTGGTTCCGTGCCACTCCGGACCCACCGTCATCATAAATCCAGAGGGAATAGAAGCTAATGATACCTTTAGTGGGGCTGAGTGCAGCTTTTTGTTCTTGTTCTGGTGGCTGTCAGGAGGGCAGGAATTCACATTCAACGTGACAGGTGTATGCTGTGCTCATTTTCCTGTAGAAGGTCATGCTTTTCTTTTTTGCTTTTTCTCCCCCCTTTTTAGGAAACAGCCATATGTTAAATCCACATGCCCGTGTTAATGCAGAGGCGGAACTGCCTATGGCTGGCATGCCACTCGCCAGGGATGGGGAAGGCCGGCTGGGTGGCTGGGACGGGAGAGCCGAGGCTCTTGGGTGGTTTTCAGGGAAGGAGTGTGACTGCAGAGGCCTGACCGGTGGCTCTGGGAGAGGGGCATGTGGGCTGAGACCACTCTGTGGTTAAGACGGTGGGTATGAGTGCCAGCGTGGTGGGGGGTGGGGGTGCAGAGTGGGGAGTGTGGGTTTATGAGAGTTCTCACCCGAAACCCTCCCACCAACTCTGAGAGGCAGGCATGACTCTCAACCATCCCCATAATCAGATAAGAAAGTCAGCTCAGAGAGAGGAAAGAATTCATCTAAATTGTGGCAATGAGTTCGTGGTGAACCCGGGATCAGAACCATGGTTTCCTTGGCTCGGGTCCAAGGCACTAAGTACCTGTTCTTAAGTATATAAAAATTGAGGGTTCCAAGGAGCTTATTGATCCTCACTGACATGCTGTGTTGTAAATGTGCAACTATAGACATTCCGACCACAGCCTATCTTTGACAGGAAGAGTGTGGCTGGAATTCTAAGACCTGCCCATGATCTCCTCCCCCTGGAGTTCTGCCCTACAGAATCCCCACTCCTTGCATATGGGTAGGGCCTGTGACCTGCTTCCAGCCTATAGAATATGGTAAAGCTGATAGAGGGTAGCCCTCCTTAATTACTTCGTATTACGTGGCCAAGGTGACAGGGGCCAACAGATGTAATTAAGGTCTCTAATCAGTTGACTTTGAGTTAGTCAAAAAGGATAATTTCCTAGATGGGCTCGGCCTAATCAAATAAGCCCTCCCCTTTTTTTTTGTCGTTGGGCATCTGTCTTGGGCTCAAATAAGCCCTTTAAAAGGGGCGTAGACCTTCCCTGACATCAGAGACTCCAAGCACATTTTGGATGATTCCACTTACAGAAAATGCCCGGCATGGGTAAACCCACGGGGACAGAAAGTAGATGAGTGGTTCCCAGAGGCTGAAGAAAAGGGATATGGGGAGCGACTACTAATTAGTGCAGAGTTTCTTTTGGGGGTGATGAAAATGTTCTGGAATTAGATAGTGGTGATAGTTGCAGAACGTTGTGAATATACTAAAAACCACTGAATTGGACCCTTTAAAGGAGTAACTTTTATGCTACGTGAGTTAATCTCATTAAAAAAAATAAAGTTTAAAAATATATTTAAAAAAATCAATAAGGAGCACTTACAATATAGTGACTATATAAATATTGCCTGATGCTAAGCTAGTGATCTCTTTGGTTTGTTTTTTTTTTTTTTAATTATGATTTTTTGTTTTTTTCCAGAGGCAAAAAAGTGGTTTTATTAAAGTGCGGGGACAGGACCTGTAGGCAGAAAGAGCTCCTGCTAGTGATCTCTTTGATGTCACTTCCTGTCTTCTACAGTTTTAAAAAATTTTCCTGTGGCTTCAGGCTGCCTTTTCAACTTAATTGGTTAATTTTATAAAAGGTAACATTTACACATGGAATAAAATGTTTCAAGTACAAAAAGGCCGACAATGAAGATGATGTACCTTTCACCTCTGCAGAGTACCCACACTGGCCTCCTTTCTGTATCCTTTTCCTCTTGCTTTAAAAAAATTCTTTTAATCTTTTTTTTTTAAAGATTATTTATTTGACAGAGAGAGACACAGTGAGAGAGGAAACACAAGCAGGGGGGTGTGGTAGAGGGAGAAGCAGGCTCCCCAGTAAGCAGGGAGCCCGATGCGGGGCTCGATCCCAGGACCCTGGGATCATGACCTGAGCCGAAGGCAGATGCTTAACCGACTGAGCCACCCAGGCGCCCCCAAAAATTATTTTAATCTTGAAAATAATCATATCAGCACATTTAACCCCTTCGTTTGTTTTTTAACATAGCTGCATTTTATTCCAGTGTACAGATGACCATCCTCTATTCAGCAAGTTCTCTCTATGGAGATTTGTCGTTTCCAAGCTTTCTCTGTTATAACCTAGTTGTGATGAATATTTATATATGTAATTGTTTTGTGCATGTTTGAGGGTATCTATGGGGTAAATTCCTACAAGTGGAGTTTTTAGGTTAAAGGGCATTTGCACTTTTAATTTTTTTTTTTTTAAAGATTTTATTTATTTATTTGACAGAGAGAGACACAGCGAGAGAGGGAACACAAGCAGGGGGAGTGGGAGAGGGAGAAGCAGGCTTCCCGCAGAGCAGGGAGCCCGATGCGGGACTCGATCCCAGGACCCTGGGACCATGACCTGAGCCGAAGGCAGTCGCTTAACCAACTGAGCCACCCAGGTGCCCACTTTTAATTTTTGTAGATGTCATTGTAGGACCGTCTACGGAGTTTAGGGCAACTGACACTCACTACAACAATGCATAAGAGTGCTTCTTGCCCCACAGCATTTCCAGCAGGGGTATTATCAAATGCTTTAGTGTGAATCTCAGAGTGTTTCACTGTAGTTTTAATTAGCATTTCTCTTATGGGTAAGGGCAAGCACCTTTTCATATACTTCTAAGCACATTTTCCTTTTCTGTGAATTGTCTATCCAAGTTCTTTGCTCACTTTTCTATTGGATCGTCGGTCTCCTTAAATTTTAAAAATGTTTACATTATATATATTACTAAAATTAGCTACTTATTGATTTATGTGTTCAAATAATTTTTCCAATGTACAACTTGGGTTTTGATTTTGTTGTGTTAATTTTGGCCATGGAGGGGGAGAAATTAGTTTTCATATAATTGAATCTATCAACCCCCCCTTTTTTTAAAAAAAGAAATGATATTTTGGTTTTGTGAACATGTGCCTTTCTAACTGAGATTTAAAAAAAACATGTTATCTCATATTTTATTCTAGAACATTTACAGGATTTTTTCTCCCCCTAACTTTTAAATTCATTATTTCTTATACTCTTTGCAAGAAATATGACATCAAGTGTTTCCAACCTCTGTATGTAATCATGTGTTCCTTCAGGTGTTTCCAGAAACCTCTCTTTGGGGATTTTTCATTCTGCACCAATCTGGTCTTACGTCTTCAAACCCATCGTTATCTGGGAGTTTCTTCACTGCTTTCCTGGCTTGATTGCACTGTTCATGGATTCCCATGTCTTTTTTGTTGTTGTTTTCTCCTCCCTTTTGCTATTCCATTTGCTTTTTGTCCCCCTGCCATGCTGGTAGAATTTGGACACTTTTGAATTTTATGAATCGGGGCAAGTTATGTGAACTCCCTGACCATCAGCTTTCTCATCTGTGAGGAAAACAAATTCCCTACAAGATGAATTGAGACAACAGAGGGTGCTTAGGACTGTGGCTGGCACATTGCAGGAGATCAAGAGTGGTTGCCTGTCCAGGGCTAAACACTGATGTGGACTAACACAGTGCTCAAGCATGCGTCCTCCTTTCTGCCCACCCCCCGCCAACAACCATGCCCGAACCTCCTCAGGACGGTGACTCTTTACATCTAGCGCTCTCAAAGGATTCTCTAGTCATTCTGGTGTGAATGCATTCAAGGCATCTCCAGGAATCAGAACAGTTCCTGAAGTTTTAAAAGAAGTATTTATTATGGGAAATCTCAAACACACACAAAACTAGAAGGAATGGTATAATAAACCTTCAAGGACCCAGCTCTGGGCGGTATCACTTCAGGGACAAATTTATGTCATCTCTACATTCCCTACCTGCCATTCCCTGTACATATAGGATCATTTTGAACAAATCTCAAATCATTTCATGGATAAATATTTCAGTAGATATTTCCAAAAGATAAGAATAAACACACATATGCATACAATACCATAATCGCACCTAAAAATTAAAAATAATTTTATTATTTTTTATTGATAGTCAGTGTTTACCTTTTCCTGATTGTATCATTATTGTTTTAAATAGTTGGTTCTTTCCAGTCAGGATACAAACAAAATCCACATATAGCACTTGATTGCTATGTCTTTTCAGTCTAAAGCTTCCTTCTCCAGGGGCACCTGGATCGCTCAGTCTGCTCGGCGTCCGACTCTTGATTTCAGCTCAGGTCATGATCTCATGGTTGTGGGACTGAGCCCCGTGTCGAGCTCCGCAAAGTGCAGAGTCTCCTTGAGATTCTCTCTCTCCTCTCCCTCCCCCTCTGCTTCTCACCCCCGCATGCATGCGCACGCTCTCTCTCTCATATAAATAAATCAGTCTTTAAAATAAATAATAAAGTTTCCTTCTCCGCCGTTTTCTTCCTCTTGCAATTTGTTTGTTTTTCCCTTGCAAGTATTGTCCTATTATCTAGAGTTAGCCACATTCTGGAGATTGCTGATTGCAACTCCGAGATGTCACTAAACTCTGAGGCTGGTTCTTTGGTGCCTTTGGTCCAGTGGGGACATCCAGTGCTCAGACAAGGAGGGGGTCATTAGTTCAATGAGATGGGCCGTGCTCTTTTCTCTTTTGCCCCTCTCTGTATCAGCGCCCTGACCACACTTGCCCCCGAAGCGGGCTGGCCCTCCTCAGCAAGTGGGACTCCAGAGAACAGAGTGGCGAGTGAGCAGGTAGAGTATGGGGAAGAAAGTTTTAAATCAGCTTAAGGAAGAAGCTTCTTATGGCGCCGAATAGAATCTGAACCAGGGCAATAATAAAAACTCAGATGTCAGAGTGACTTTACAGTTTATAGAACTTGTCTTATTCAACCCCGTGTGCTCTATGGTCTAGGGGTCATGAAACCCTTTCACAGAGGAAAAGACAAGCTTAGAGAAGGAGAGCAGCATGGCCAATATCACACATTGAGCGGAGGAACCAGAAGTTTTCTGCCCTCTGAAGACATCCGGCAGAGCCTAAACCGCTAGTTGGCAGAGGCATCCAAGAGGAAATTCGGACACCAGATTGTGGAACTCCCTTCCTGCACTGTCCTGATGCTAGAACTCTCTATCCATCCACCCATCCGTCTCTCCCCCTTTTCCTTGGCCATCCACCAGCCACTCAGTGAGAAGACACTATAACCTAGGTGCTGAGCGGTGGATCCCGAGATGTCTATTGAGAAATTCATCAGAATTAGCCAGGCAAGGTGGAGAAAGTGAAGGGTGGGGAAGGAAAAGAGAGAGCATCCAGAGCAGGGGAACGGCAGGTGCCGAGGCCTGGAATCTAGGGAAAGTGAGTGTGTGGGAGGGACAGCAAGGGTCTTGGAGTGGCTGCGGCAGAGAGTGTGAAGGGCAGGCCTGGCTTTAGACCCTGGAGGCCCCAGGCATTGTTATTTTCCGTGGCCCCACCCCCACATCACATCGTGCATATGAAAATTCACCCACATTGCATATTAAATATGAGTAATAGATAGCTAGCTAACAGTTGAGACCAGCTGCAAAGACAGCCGACAGAATGTCACAGTTTGCAGACATTTCATTTCACGTGTCGTAAACTTGGCAGCCTTCTTGTTTTAGAATTTTTGGAGAATGTACACCTATATAGAAAGGGAGGCTCGAAAGAAATCTTTTTGTAGCCACATCGCCAGTACCTGATTGATGAATCAGTCCTGGAGAGTGGGTCCCTGAGAGAAAGGAGCCTAGAAACGCTGGGAACTGCCATCCCAGTGGGTCTTGGCTGTTCTGTGGGGAGCTTGGCCCGAGAAGCCTTGAGGATTTTAAGCAGGGGCTGGTGGGCAGACTAGGAGGGCATCAGTGGGAGAGTTTGGGGGCAGGGAGCCCAGAGAGGAGCCCCTGAAGGGACAAGATTAGAAAGACGAAAGATTACAAAGAATACTCGACATCAGCTCCCGGACGGCATGCATTTGCAGGCCTAGTTTCTTTCTTTTTTTTTTTTTTTTTTTCTGGTTTCTCCATCAGGGGCCAGGGTCAGATGCCTGGGGCCCAGGATTCAAGGTTGAGCACCTGGCGGCGGAGGGAAACCTGCCTCCTCCAGAGGGCGTCGCAGGACCGCTTTTCCAGGGTGGGGGCCAAGGCACTCACCAGGGCAGCAAACAGAAGGGTTGAGAACAGCAGTTTGGCTGGGCTGGAAGCCAGAACCTGGGGAGGTCCCTGGAAGGAGCCAGTCCGGAGGGCTCAGCCTTCTGGAGCCAGGCCGAGACACAAGCTTGACAGATGAAAAGACCCCAAGGCGTCCCGAGACCGGCAGCTTCCTGCTCCGGTGTGAAAATCAGAGACTAAGCCGCAGCCTCATCTTACCTGAGAGGAAGCCCAGGCCAGGGAGTGGTGGGGGCTGCCCAGGGCCCCTGGCATTTGCCCGCCTTTGATTACATATGTGGCTCAGTGCATTGCAGTGGCCAGAGACATTGCAAACAATGCTAACACAGACCCTGTGCTAAACACTTTCCGTGTGTTACCCACTTTCATCTCACGTCTTCCCTGGAAGCTGGGTAATATCACCCCCATTTTCCCCCAGGGACACGGATACCCTGAAGGTTAAGGCCTTGCCTGGCCTAAAGTCACACAGCTGTGCTTAACAGAGCCGGGGACCCCCAAAGCGTCTCTCTGACTCAGCCCCAGCACTCAATTTTAAGTTTGAGAAGAAAACAGCAATGCCACCTTACTATCCTTTCTAAGAATATGTCATTGTATTCAATGCCATGACCTTCTAGAGCTGGGAAATGGATTCATACGCTATTCATATTTTCAGTAAGGAGGCTCTAGTTAGTTGACCCTTAGCCAGGAAGTTAAGGACACCTCTTGCCCCAAGCACTCTGGCTAGTTGGTTAATGGAGACCCTGCCATACCAGCCAAGTGACTTTGGAGTTCAAAACAGGGTGAACTGCCCTTGGCAGTTGCCTAAGTCCAAACAGCCAAATTCTCACCTTTGGGCAAGAAGAACCCCTTGAGATCAGCACTTCAAGGGCGCCAGAGCTCCAAGAAGGCAGTGACCAGGCCAGAGTCATAGGACTGATTGGCAAAACCGAGACCAGAACCTTTGGTGTCTAAAGAAAACTCTCACCCTTGAGGCTCAGTTGCAAACCAGCAAAAGAAAGGACTGTTACAGTCATGCAAATCCACATTGGCTTTCCCATTTCCCAGGACAAGGGAGCAGAAAAGGCAAAACAAAGGATCCATGAGAATGTCCACATCAAGCACAGAGACTAGAATTTTGACTTTTGTTGACTTAGAATTTTGAAGGCAAACGAAGGCACTTGAAGGATCCCTGCATCCACATCAGAGGGGCCCCTCAACATTCATTCAGCAAATATTGACTGTGGGCACCCGGGAGACCACAGTGACCAGCATGCTCAAGGTCTCAGTTCTCAAGGAGTTTACCCTCTAAGGATGAGAGAGACTTGGGGCTGGGGGGGAGGGGCAGGGCGGCAGTGAACAGTACATGTATATAAGAGTATTGAGGGCTATGAAGACAGTAAAATTGGATCATCTTCATCTGATGAAAGGGAGGTGGAGGGGACCCTTTAGTAGTCAGATCTGGAAAATTGAAATTGAGATCAGGGTAAAGAAAGAAGAAAGTCATGCTGAGAAGAAGCACTCCAGGCAAAGAGAAGGACAACAAAGACCCTGGGGCCAGAAGGACATTTGGCATGCTGTTCCCCCAACAGATTAAACGCGAGCCACGTGTGTAAATTTTCTAGTAGCTGCATTCTTAAAACATGAAAAGAAACAGGTAAAATTAATTTTAATATATGCTGTTTAACTCAATAGCCAAAAGAAATATTTGTTTAAAGATTTATTTATTTGAGAGAGAGAGAAAAAAAATGCAAGTGGGAGGAGGGGCAGAAGGAGAGGAAGAGAGAATCCCCACGCTGACTCCGCGCTGAGCAAGGAGCCGCCTGGGGGCTAGATCTCAAGACCCTGAGATCATGACCTGAACCGAAATCGAGAGTCCAGGGCTCAACCCACGAAGCCACCTAGGTGCGCCCCCCCCTCCCGCAAAAAAATTATTAATGAGATATTTACATTCTCTCATTCATACTAAGTCTCTGACATCTGGTGTGGATTAGGAGCACAGCTCAGGTGCTCGATGCTACAGGTACTTAGTAGCTAGCATTGGACAGGTCGGTGGGTGGTGACAGGAGCTTAGGGAGAGCTTCAAGCCAGGGATCAGAACTGAGCGGTTCTAAGGATTCTGAATATCCCAGGACTAATCCCAAGAATCCCTGCCAAAAGCCCACTCTTTGGAGTAGCTGTGTCCTGGTGCGGGTCGGCGCACACGAGGGGAAAGCCCCTAGCTTTCCGCTCCTGGGAGGCTCCTTCTCTGCCCCCCACCCCAGTCTGGTTTGGGGGGGGCCAACACCTGCACACGTGGGAAAGCAGTGCGGCTGGGCCCGCTGGGCCAGGCCTCGTTCCAGATGCCAGTGTCCGCCCAGGTGACGTGGGGCTTCTCCGCCAGCCGCCCAGCCGCGCCCCTTGGACTCGGTTTTGGTTTTCGGGTACGGACAGGTCTACATTCCTCTCAAGAAGCCTTCTCCCTCCAGGCCTCACCAAAGCCAGCGAAGTAACAATAACAGTAAGCCGGGACCTGGGCCTGCAGTGCCTGCAGCTGCCACGAGGGACAGAAGCTGATAAGGCCCCTCTGGCTGCTCCCCAGCCCTCAGGGCGGCCTGGCCTGCCCTCCTTCCCTACGTGGACCCCACGCTGGCTAGCCCAGCAGAGATCCCACTTCCCACCCCGATGTGCCTTCCACCAGCCTCACCCCTAACCTAGCCGGACGTGTCCCCAGTGGTGGCCTGGGTTCCTTGATTTTCTGGGTCTTGGGCCCCAGCCAAGACGGTGGCTAGGGGGCCACAGAGAACAGGCCAGCCTCAGGAGGAGGGAGAGTAGACGGGCGTCAGAAGGCCCTTCTGTTTGGCGTGGTCATAGGTGGAGACAAACAACGGTGAATCCAAAGTCCGCATTCCAAGCTGGAGCCAGGAACAAAAAAGATTCCACTGTTCGGATGTTTTCATCCCTGGGGCTGGAATAACAGCAGAGACCTGCCTAGCCACGTGGTGTCTGTGGCCAGAATAGGACCCACGTAATAATGGCTTAGACCAGGGGAGAGCCTTTCCCATTCTGTGGTGCAATATCGTCATAATGACAACCAACCACAGCGCTCCAGGAGCTGATGTGAAGGCCTTGCCTCTGCCCTCCCCACGGCTCTGTGCAAGCCCGTGGTGTTCTGGCAACACCGTGTGGTAATACCCTGACTACCGGCAAGTGCTAGACCCTAGAGGGACCTGGGGTTGGCTGATCCCTAGAGGACTAAGAGACTAGCCCAGCTGCTTCATCACCTCTGGGGTACCCTCTCTCAGCCGAGTGTCAGGCAGAGAGAGGATGTTCGGGGTGGGCTTTCTGGTAGGGTGGGGCGGTCGTGTTCATATTTCTAGTAAGACCTGGGTTGCTTGTGACCATGCTTTTGTAAGAAAGCACTCAACTTTAAAAGAATAGCTTCCTTCAGAGGGCCCTAGTACAAAGACAAAGTCCAGCTCACAGAGGGGCTTACAGTTTGACATTTCCAAGGTGGAGGATGAGACCCAATGACGGTACATGTCTGGAGAGATTCCAGTTCGGGAGATGAAAAAGCAAGTCTGGGGCTGAGAAGAGCCCATGGAGGAGGTGGGTGATGAACAGGAAAACCAAAGCAGACAGTTTGGAAGGGGCCTGCGGGGAGTGTTGGGTTTGGACAGGGCACCTGCCTCATGCTATGTACCTCTGTTCCTCCAGTGGCCAAGCCTGCACTCAAGAGCGCCTGCATGTACTTTGAGGGTGTGTGGTCCTCGCGGTAAGCTTCTGGGGCAGGTCCAAATCCACAATCTCAATTCCAAATTCCAGAGAGCCCCCTCAAAACGAAAACACTTTTGTCACATCTCTGGTGGTAAAAGTTAATTTGAAAGAACATGCGTCCGTGTGAATATTTATACTTTTGCTGCAAAAAATAGTCACGTGTTCAATTTGGGGGTTCCTCTCAGACTCCAGTGGGGTGTTATGTAATACACTGTATGGGTGCGTGTTGTCTGTCTAAAGTCTGAAAAATGCTGAATTCTGAGACACCTGGCCCAGAGGGTTTTGAGGTAGGAGATTGTGACCCTGGATTATTCCCATTTTCCAAGTGAGAAAACTGAAACTGAGCAAAAGAAGCAAATCATCTTAGACCACAGAGGCACCAAAGCAGATGGAGGACTCCAGCCCTGGTCTGGTCTCAAGTAAGGGACTGTGACTCCATGAGACTGAGCAGAGGCTGAGCCTGGATGACAGCAAGATGGCCCTGATGGAGGAGAAGACTGTGTGGGTCATTTATGGCACCGAAGAAAAGGCCAGCTAGTGGAGAATAGACCCGGGAGGCAGAAGGAACCAGTATTCCCCTGAGCAATGCTATCTCTAGAAAGCTAGGACCTAACCGTGGGGCAGCTCTGAGATCTGAATCCAGGGATCCACGGCTCCTTAGCAAGCTCTTCTGTTTCTCTGTGCATTTAGTTTCTTCTTTTGTGATGTGGAGATAGTAGTAAGATCTGCTTCCTAGAGTTGGTGCCTATATTGAGTAAAATATGTTTGAAAGCACTTAGTCTGGTTCCCCAGGACCTAGTAAGCATTCAGCAAATGTTAGCTGTGATTCTTATGCTCCAAGTGGGGCAAGCATGCCTCTTGGAGAGTTCCAAATCTCAGTGTGGATGTGATGAATCATTTTTGGATTGCCAATTTTGCTTGTTTTCAAGTAATTTGAATCATCCTTTTTCTTCCCATGAAAACTGTCACAGAGTGAGAATACCTGACACCACTGGATCCTTAGAAATGGTTAAGATGGTCAATTTTATGTTCTGTGTATTTGACCAAAATTAAAAAATAAAATTAAAAGAAAACTGGAAGGTACCTGGGTGGCTCAGTTGGTTAAGCATCTGCTTTCTGCTCAGGTCATGATCTCGGGGTCCTGGGATCAAGCCCCGCATCAGGCTCCCTGCTTCTCCCTCTCCCTCTGCTGCTCCTCCCCGCTTGTGCTCTATCTCTCTCAAATAAATAAATAAAATCTTAAAAAAAAAAAAAAAAGCAACACCTGAACTCAGCTGAGTTCATTTTCACTAGACAGTGGTTCTCAAACTTAAGCATGCATCCGAATCCCCTGGAGGACTTGTTAAAACTCAGACTGCTAGTCCCCATGTCCTGTGTTTCTGATTCAGGAGGTCAAGGGTAAGGCCCAAGCATTGGTGTACCCAGCAGGCTCCCTGGTGATGCAGCTGCTGTGATCCAGGGACCACACTTCGAGAACCACCGAGCTAGATCAAGAAGAGGAGAAAGGGCATGCCAGGAGGCCGGGGAAGCTGTGCAGGGACCAGAGGGGTGAAAAGCAACAGATGTTTAGAGAGTGAAGAACAAATCCATGAGGCTCGGGCATGGTGGGTTG
Source organism: Mirounga leonina (assembly GCF_011800145.1). Taxonomy (NCBI): domain Eukaryota; kingdom Metazoa; phylum Chordata; class Mammalia; order Carnivora; family Phocidae; genus Mirounga; species Mirounga leonina. Next base: position 24,772,428 of record NW_023270433.1, on the reverse strand, counting down.
CCACGTGCCGATGATGATGGACTTGGGTGCCAAGCCTCGGAGTTTGGACTTGATCCCGGAAGTGAAGGGCAGCCAAAGGAGGTTTTCTTGCAGAGGGAAGAACGTGAGCAGATTGGCACTTCAGCAAGATCACTTCGAAGGGCAGGTGGAGTGGGGAGGAGAGAAAGGAGGCAGAGGGGTGAGGTAGGAGGCTGTCACAACCAGCCTGTCAGATCCCACTAGCCTTCGTCTTATTGGTAGCCAGGGTCCCGGCAGTGGGAAGTCATCAGAAACTGCGACAAGCAGCAGTTCCTATAAAAATAGCAACATGAACAAGCACTCATCAGGCAGTCAGCAGTAAGCATCACCTCCTCAAATCCTCCTGATGGCCTGTGGTTAGATGCTGCAGTGGAAGCTCGGGGTTCTGGGAACCTGCCTAGGGTAGGACAGAGCCAGAAGCAAACCCAAAGGTGAAGCCCATTCTCTTTCTACCACTCCACATTTCCCCATGTCTAGACTCTTTAGGAGCTTGCCTCGTTCGTCCAGGGGCTTTGTGGCTGTGTGTATTGGGAGCGTGTTGTGTTGTAAGTGCTGAACCCTGTGATGTAGTTGCCTGCCAAACCCTCCTTCCCAGTTGCAACAAGATAAAGGGTCTTCTTGCAAGTCCTTATGGGGATGGAGGGAGCCAGCGAGGGAGGACTCTGCTGGGCATTGTGTTTATCCCCCGGAGCAATAAGTCAGGCACTGGGGAGGAAGGGTGTCACCCTGCCCATCCGCTCCACGGACATAACTTGGAATAATTCTCTGAAGCTCCCAGGTCAGTGGGTGAAAGCGCTGAGCCAGCCCTGCTAACATCCCGAGAACAATGGGAACGATAAGAACAGCTCACTTGCCAGGTGAAAGTGCTCTTTTTTCCCCCTATGGATTTAACTTAGTTAGGAACCAGGCACAGAGGGAGGGGCAGAGGAATGAAAGAGGAAATGATGGCAGAGAGGGCAGGACTCCTTGACCTGGAGTCAGAAAAGCTGGCTTCAGGGGTCCCAGCAGCCACTTGCGGGCTGTGTGACCTTGGGCAAGTCCCTTCCCCTCTCTGGGCCTCAGTTCTTTCAACCAGTAAAATTTTGTAGAGAGATGAGATTATCTCTAAGCTTCCTTCCCACTTTGACACTCTATGCTTTTTCTTTTCAATATACCTGAGTGTGACTTTTCCAGGAAAATGTCAAACATTTCAAAGGGCAAGCTTCTGTGTTTGCCAGACATCTTTGGTCACTCTTCAGCTGGCCTTGCCTATATTCATGTCCAGGGGATTTTCTACGATGTATACATTTTCTAATTTCTCCATCTATATTTCCTTGTTCGCGTTGGTTGACTGTTGCAGAAACAGGGCACTGTTTTTTTAAGCAAATATGCAGTCCCATGCCAACAGGAATATCCTGTTTATAAGAGCCTCCTTTTACAAGGTACCGGCTGTTTGAAAACATTTGTGTATTGCCACATCAGAATAATCTCCTGATAAGCAATTCTTTTTTTCTAGTAACATCATTTTCTCTAATGTCATCATACAGTAGGGTAGAGCTCCTTAAAAATAAATATCCAGTGTGATTACCATGATAACCTGGTTTCTTCCTCCTCTTCTCTATCAACCTGCCAGGGCCGCCATACAAAATATGGCAAACCGAGTGGCTTGCACAACAGAGATGGCTTGTCTCATAGTTCTGGAGACTAGACGTCTGAGATCCAAGTGTTGGTGAGGCTGGTTCCTTCTGAGGGCCTTGAAGGAGAATCTGTTCCATGTCTCTTGCCTTGCTTCTGGTGTCTTGCTAGCACTCTCTGACATTCTTTGGCTTGTAGGAGCATCACCCATCTCTGCCTTCATGTTCATATGGCATTGTCCCTGAATGTAAGTCTGTGTCCAAATTCCCCCATTTTATAAAAACGCCAGCCATGTTGGATTAGAGGCCCACCCTACTCTAGTAGGACCTTATTTAACTTAAACCTCCAACGATGGAAAAGAGTCATTCACCGTAAGTGACCCCGAGCTGCTCTGAAATCCTTCACTGTGTTGGACTGGCTGCACTTGCCACGGGCTGCTCCTCGCCATTGACTGAGTGTGGCAGGCACACCAGGGCAGCCCTGATCCTGGGAGACGCTGGACTCCTCTGCGAGGTGACACTGGCTCAAGGTCTTCCCACTGACCTTGCTGAACCTTCCTGAGACTGCATGGCAGTCTAGGAGGCTTCTACCCAACCTCCTTCCTTGTCTCCTTCCCTCGGGGTCAGGCTTGCAGCCACTTGTTCTGCCTCTTGAGAGGACTCCACAGACCTCTCTGTTCCCCTTTCCACCCCCGGAGCTCCCCCATCTCCCACTGCTCCCTGTGGGTTTTCTCTCACAGGTGTTTCTCCTAAGAAAATCTCTCCACGTCTAATCCCATCTTCCATTGGTGGAGGGCCTGGGCTAACACAGGAGATGACTAAGACTTAGTGTCTTCAAAACCACAGTGAGATACCACCTCACACCCATTAAGATGGCTACCATAAAAAACAAACAAAAATAGAAAATGACAAGTGCGGTTAAGCGACTGCTTTTGGCTCAGGTCATGATCCCAGGGTCCTGGGATCAAGTCCCACATCGGGCTCCCTGCTCGGCGGGGAGCCTGCTTCTCCCTCTCCCCCTCCCCCTGCTGGTGTTCCCTCTCTCGCTGTGTCTCTCTCTGTCAAATAAATAAATAGAATCTTTAAAAAAAAAAAAAGAAAATGACAAGTGTTCGTGAGGATCTGAAGCACTATTAGTAAGAACGTAAAATGGTGTAGCCATTATGGCAAACAGTATGGTGGTTCCTCAAAAAATTAAACCTGGATTTACCATATGATCCCATAATTCCAGTTCTGGGTATATACCTAAAAGAACTGAAGTCAGATCTCAAACAGATACTGTGCACCCATGTTCATAGTATCACTATTCATGGTAGCCAAGAGATGGGCACAACCTAAGTGCCCAACAAAGGATGAGTGGATAAGCAAAATGTGGAATATATATATATATATAATGGAATATCATTCAACCTTAAAAAAGGAAGGGAATTCTGACATATGGTACAACATGGGTGAGCCTGGGGACATCATGCTCAGTAAAATCAGCCAGCCACAAAAAAGAAAAAGATTGCGATTCCACTTGTATGGGGTAGCTAGAGTAGTCAAAGTTCTAGGAACAGAAAGTGGAATGGTGGTTATGAGGGGCTGGGAGGGATCGGGAAAGGGGGAGTTCATGACTGATGGGTGTAGAGTGTCAGTATGAGAAGGTGAAGACGTTCTGGAGATGGCTGGTGGTGGTGGCTGCATGACAATGTGAATGTCCTTAATGCTGCTGAACTGGACACATCAACATGGTTAAGATGGTACATTTTATGTTGCGTGAATTTTATCACAATTAAAAGTAAAGAACAAAAAAATCCTTGCCCCTTTGAGAGCACGAGATGGAAGTTGGGAGCTCAGGGGCAGCGAAGTTTGGCACAGGGAGCCCTGAGCTTGACGTCACAGGACCCCAGCTCTGATCAAGTTATAGGGTCAAAGTCTCAGCACCCGGTGGACCAAGGCCTCATGAAATGCGACCGCCAGGCTGCCGGGCACACCCCCTGAGTCCTCTCAAAGGACTGCTCACATTCTCCCAGCAGCTGGGGCCCCCTCCTGCTCCCTCTGCACCATTGAACAGTGTGGTTGCTAGAGAGTTCTGCTGGGTGCGGAGCCTAAGTGTGCATCCTCAGTCCTTGGTCTGCTTCTCGGCGGCCCTCTGGGCCACTCTGCCCCTCTTCCCAGCTGTGTCCCTCACTACTCCCTCAACCTAGGCTCATCCTCCAGGGAGACCACAGTCAGAAGGGGGAGGCACTTTACGGTTTCCCCCACACCCACCTGTGGGCAGAAACACCCCAAACACCAAATCCTGTGGAAAAGTGCTTAGAATATCTGGATGAAAAGTCCAGGGAAGCCCCAGGCAGTGTTTATTCTTTAAAAGATCTAAATGGTCTGAAGGCTTCTGGGTACCAGTTTATTTACCACTTTAAAACCTGAAGTATCCTAATCCTTTTTTTTTTTTTTAAGTAGGATCTATGCCCAACATGGGGCTTGAACTCACGACCCCAAGATCAAGAGTCACACGCTCTACTGACTGAGCCAGCCAGGCGCCCCTAAAGCCTCCTAATCTTTTCACTGTTGGGATGGTCCTCATTCACACTCATTTCAAGGAGCTTTATGATTCACCAGACAGCTGGTAGTGAATTGGAAAACATGTTTATAGTGTTGGCTTATTGCTTCATAAACTTTTTTTTTTTTTTTTTTTTAAGGTGAGAGAAAGACAGAAAGCAGCAGTGACTCCTGGCAAGGAGGTTCTCCCTGAATGAACCATTGTGACAGTTTAAATGCATCCTTTTGCCCTGCCCTGGCTATGCCAGGAAGGTACTAGATGCAAAAATAGCCAGGCTTCTCTGTCTGAAAATTTTCTTTTTTTAAAAGATTTTATTTATTTATATGACAGAGAGAGACAGCGAGAACAGGAACACAAGCAGGGGGAGTGGGAGAGGGAGAAGCAGGCTTCCCGCGGAGCAGGGAGCCCAACGTGGGACTCGATCCCAGGACCCTGGGATCATGACCTGAGTTGAAGGCAGACGCTTAACGACTGAGCCACCCAGGCGCCCTGAAAGTTTTCATTTTTAAAGAGAGAAAATACACACTTGAGCACCGGCCAGCGGAGTTTAGCCAAATAGTCAACAGGCAGAAAAGGAGAAAATACTTTCTGATTTTAATACTTTCTTTTTAGCCTCTCGTCTTCAAACTGTAGTTATGGAAAGTCATTAGGGGGCTTAGACTTATTATTAAGGTTTAAATCCTAACTCAACCGTATACCTCAAGCAACCTATATAATCTCTGCATGCCTCAGTTTCCTATTCTGTAAACTGGGAACAAAAATAGTGACTCCTTCATAAGTGACTCCTTTATGAGGGCGTGAGTACTAACCACAGCTAGAAATTACTGCACGTTTTCTATGTGCCAGGCATTGTGCTGAGTCTTTTATATACGTTGACTCACTTAATGCTCAAGCCCAGGATGATCTAATTCCAGAGCGTATGACCCTAACAACAACATGATACCACATCGTGTTAATTGCAGAATGCATGTAAAAAAACTAAGCCTGGCCTCAGTAAATATTCAGTAGTCATGGCATGATCCCTCTGTTTTAGGGGTGTGGATCTATGGTTCCGAGATGAAAAAACTTTCTAAAATCACAATTCCATGAGATGGTAGAGCTGGGGCTTAGCAGTGGATGTTTCCTCCCTGAACCCAAGCAAAGAGTGCCGCCGTGCAGAGGAGACTGGCCATCAGGCAGGGAGGTGAGGCTTTGAACTGAACTTTGGGGGGAAGAGAGGAGATGGAGGAGGGGCAGGAAAGGCGCTTCAGGCATGGTCAAAGTCCTAGAGCCGATGACGTGCAGGGCAAATCAGCTTTCTGGGAATGGTGCATGGAGGGTGGCCGCGGGGGGGTGGCGGGAGCAAGGCCGGAGAGTATTCTGGACCAGGTCTCAGACAGCTCTGAATGTCAGGCCATGAATATCCTTCACCAATCCCTAAACCTTCTGAAACATTCCAGCAATCTCCTTCTTGGTATTATACCTGAGATGAAGCCCTAATCATGTGCACCAGAAACTACACACAGAATGTTCACAGCAGCATTGTAAATAATGGCAAACAACTGGAAACAAGCATAATGTGCATCAGTAGGTGAATGAATGAGTGAATGAATGATGGTATATTTACACAATGGAATACTATTCAGAGGTGAGCATGAATGAATTATAGCCACGTTCAATTACATGGAACTAATGAGTAAAGAAAGCAAGGTGCATAAGATTTCAGAGTATTATTCCTTTTTATGAAGCTCAAAACAAGTGAAACAAAATAAACCCAATAATAGATTGTTTTCTTATATACATTTGGAGTGGAGCCATGAAATCATAAACGGAATAACCAACAGAAAGTTGAGGACAGTGGCTGTTAAGAGATGGGCTGTGAGGGTCTGCAAGGGGCGGAGTTAGGAGAGGCTCACCCGGGTGGACGCATTAGTACTAGAAATGGTCCAGTTCTTGAGTTGGCTGGTGGTTTAAGGGTATTCATTTTTAAATTATGTTTCATAATCTACATGTAGCATATAGATCTTGCATCCTAATACTATTAGTACTTTTAATAAGAAAAGGCAGCATTGCCTAATGAAAATGCTCAGATAAATTAAATGAGGGAGTTTTAAATCAGAGCCACTTGTAACTCTTAAATCTTTTTTTTTTTTTTAAGATTTTATTTATTTATCTGAGAGAGAGAATGGGAGACAGAGAGCATGAGAGGGAGGAGGGTCAGAGGGAGAAGCAGACTCCCTGCCGAGCAGGGAGCCCGATGCGGGACTCGATCCCAGGACTCCAGGATCATGACCTGAGCCGAAGGCAGTTGCTTAAGCAACTGAGCCACCCAGGCGCCCACCACTTGTAACTCTTGAGAATGCAAGGCTTCAGGGCAGTGGTGTTCTCCCTCACAGCTCTTCTATCCATTTGTAATGCCATTCCAATCTTGCATTCACTCAACAACCATTCTCAGAGTCCCTACACTGTGCCAGGGATTTGGAGATAATGTGTCACTCCTTGGTCTAGAGGAGCCCAGAGTTGGGAGGATGTGAACGGTAGGGACCCACAAAGTTGTGGCATGGGGCGCTGGCTTGTCCGGCCCCCAGACGGTGGCCCCCCGGGGTGTGCATCAGAGGAAGCCATGACTGGCAGGCAGGGAGCAGCTTTCATTGCTGGCGTGGACCTCATCCTCTGGGAAGGCCTCCCTCGTCACTCTCGGCTTCAGGTATCATCACACTGATCCCCCTTGTGGTCTTACTTGCTGACACATAGCCAGCGCGCACCCTCCGGCCCTCCTCCGGCCCCAGGCCCCACACAGGACGCGGCCAGGCAGTGCTGGCTGGCTGTCAGCATGTGCTGATGTCGACCGCGCATTTATGTGCAGCCTCGAGTGTTGGCGAACATTCTGCTCGCCACTGGGGCCATGCTGGGAAGTACCAGACCCAGGCTCCAGGCCTCAGGACGGCTCAGGACGAAGCTGTGCCTCTCAGTGCCAAACTGTTCTGCTCCCCAAACACTTAGCAATTTAAAAACGCCTCTGAAAAATAAAGACATATTTTTCTGGGGACTTGTGTCTAAGATGATCAGTAAAGTAGTATTGCATTTCTTTCATCTTAAAACAAAGTTTTTCTCATCTGTCTTGCTGGCTCCCCAGGATTTGGGGCTACATCTGGGAATTCCTGCAGGACCCTGTGTGTCATGAGTCGTGGTCCTCATCGCTCAGCATGGAAGTGCTTCTTCACTCTTGGTCCTCCCTGCTGGAATAGATGATCGTCCAGGGCAGAGACACATCCTTATGTCCATGTTGCCAGGGCCCGGCTCAGAGGAGCAACTCAAGCAAGAGCTGGTGAATGTGTGTCCTAATTGTCTTCTCTGAGCTGCTTGCATTTGCTGGATCTCAAAGAGGCCTCAAAACCACATTCTGTAGGCAGGGTGTGTGCACGCACGCACGTATAGATGCACGAACATGCAATCCGGTTATTCTAGTTACACAGCATCACACTGAAAACCCCAGAGCACCAGGCTGTCCTCATTTAGGAGTTTAAAAATAACAACCCCTTCCATTCACTCAAAAGTGCTTATGGTTTACAAAATGCTTCCACAGCCGTTCACTCAGGTCAAAACTCACGGCAACCTTGGGAGGTGGGTATTCCTTCCCTGTCCCATTTTATGGATGGGGACACTGAGGCTCAGAGGGGAAAAATTGATTTGGCTAAATGCAAACAGAACGAGGCCTCCCAGGCCCGAGTTCGGAGACTCTCTGGCACATGGCAACAGGCTGTGTAGACTCGGCTGGGGTACAACGCTACCCAAAGCTCGGTCCCTGTTAGGATGAATGAGGACATGACGTTGAAATGCTCCAGAGCCCTGGCTTGTCGCCAAGGTTCTGTTCTGGTCAGGAGCTCATTTCTGCCTGAACTGGAGGCAGGAAACTCATGGTAAAAAGCCGTGCTTTGTGCCTGCTGGTCCGCAATGGCTCAGAGCCCCCTCCGCTCGGTCTCAGGCTGCACTAGGCAGCTGTGTGTCCTGCCTCTTGGAATTCACAAAGGAAACGCTTGACCGAGTCGGGGCCAGAAGCGGGATGGGGATCATCAGAAAGGCTTCTGGAGGAATAAAATCCTCAGCTGGGTCTTCCAGCCTGAGGAGGCAGGAGCTGGGCGCGCAGCGTGATGGGTTAGGAGGCAAGCTGGGGAGAAGGCAGGGGAAAGGCATCAGGACTGAAAAAGAGCTTGTGTAAAGACACACTTCGGGTCTATTCACACCACCTTCATGATTTTTACCACCACCTGTACAATTTCTAGGTGATATATTTAATTGACTATTTCTAAACTTAAATGCATTCATTTAAAAACCACACACTGGGGGCGCCTGGGTGTCTTAGTCAGTTAAGCATCTGACTTTGGCTCAGGTCATGATCCCGGGGTCCTGGGATCGAGTCCCACATCAGGCCCCCTACTCAGCGGGGAGTCTGCTTCTCCCTCTCCCTCTGCCCCTCTACATGGGTCTTGGTCTCTATCACTCTCTCAAATAAATAAATAAAATCTTTTAAAAAACCAAACACTGTATCATGGGGTTGCTTGCTGGTTTCTTTTCTCCTAATACACAATAAAACAAATACCTACGTATTCAAGTGAAAAACAGTCATCCCTTTATGCCCCTAAAATCAGCTGGTATCCTCAGGTAGAATGGGTACAGATTTGGCCAACAGAGAACAAAGGCATGGCTGTGAGACAGTAGGGGGTGGAGGAAGCCTCGAAAGAGCAAGCGGGAGCTGAGGGAATTGTGATGGGAACTGAACTTGAAAGGGCTTATGTACCTCACTCAGAAGCTGGGTTGGATCATCTCAGAGTCGGGAATGGGAAACCAGTGAGAGTTCGTTGTATGAGCAACTCCTAAGGAAGATTCCACTTCCTTCTTGGGGTTCAGGTTGTCCTTTGAAGGTCATATTTTAAAGGATTGCCGTAAAGCTCAATGATCAGGAAATCTTGAGGAGGCGACCTCTAACAGAGAAGGAGCCTTAGAGTCAAGAGACCATCTCCGCAGCCGCTCAGTGACTTTGGGCAAGCCATATAACCTGTCAAAGCCTCAAGCACTCTGTCTGTAAACTGGGCACAGGCCAACGTGCCTGGGGCAGGACCTGGAGTTTGCAGGCCACCAGCCTCCTTGCCCACTTCCCTCCAGATCAGGTTTCTCAACCTTGGCATTATTGACAATTTGGGCCTGATATTTCTTTGCTGTAAGAATTTGTCTTGAGTGATGTAGAATGTTTATTTAGCAGCATCCCCAGTCTCTACCCAGTAGATGCCAGAGCATCTTCCCAGTTATGACAACCAAAAGTCTCCAGAAATTGCCAAATGTCCCCTGGAGGAGCAAGATCTCAACCAGATTTATCTTTGAAGAGGTGGAGTGTCAGACAGGTCCTGGTAACCTCAGCAGTGTTGGCTCAAGACGGGCCCAGGAGCGTAAGTAGATGGCTTCCTGCAGATGGGCCCATACCTCCGAAGTCCAGAACCCCAGATGGAAAGGAATAGTCAGTGAAGGTGTTTTTTGTCATTGACTTTGTTACTGAAAGGGTGACTCACTGATTCCTTATATAACATCCTCAGGGAGCATCACATGCTCCCAGAACTCAAAGTATGACTCTATGCTTCCCTGCTCAGGCCTGTCCTCATGAAAAAGCAGAAGACAGGGAGAGAAACGACCAGTGGGCTTAGAGCAACTATGGGAACGATGAGCATGACTACCCAACATGGTAGTGGACTCACACACACTTTCCAGGTCCTAGAACCTGGTCAGCCTGTTCTTTGACTCATAAAAATAATTATAGGAATAGCATCACTTGAGCATCTACTGTATACCATTGCACACACTTACCTAACCCTCATAACAATACATTATTCCTGTTTGATACATGAGGAAATCGAAGCTCCACTGGATTGGGAACTTACACGACATGGCGCAACTATTCGGTAGAAGACAGCAAGTGAACCACGTAGATAGGAGGCTTTAGTCCAGGTCTATCTAATTCCAAATCCTCTGTTATTTCTCTTGTGTTGGGCTATAAGTTCTGTTTCTTAGTGGTGCTGTGAGAAGGAAGACAGATGCAGAATTGTGAGGGTTTTAAAGAACTGCTGTTCATTGACACCCTAATTGTTGCATTGGGTGCCAGGGCTTAAAGCCACATGCACATAAAACTGGAGGACACTGCCTCTGATATTTACAACCTTGTAAATAATAAAGCTCAGGTACAGAAAACCACACGGATGGACAGCTTAGTGAATTATTATAAGGCACACATCTTTTTTTAATTTTAATTTTTTTATTTTAGAGAATTTAAAACCTTCGCAGAAGTAGATAGAATGGTATCATAATGAACACCCATGGGCCCATCAAGCAACCCCAAGAATCACCACCCCATGGCCAGTCATGTCCCTGCCATACCACCATCCTCTGGCCCCTCTCCTGTGTTATTGTAAGATAAATCCCAGACATCTGTCTCTCTTTATAAACACAATCCCTCTGCCATCTCTATTGTTAGCACCCAAGACCTTAGAAATTGAATTTCATTTTTATCAAGGCTCCAATAAGGCACACATCTTCTTAAACTCCACCAGAGTAAAGAAACAGAACTTTGTGGGGTGCCTGGGTAGCTCAGTCGGTTAAGTGTCTGACTCTTGGTTTCGGCTCAGGTCATGATCTCAGGGTCGTGGGATAGAGCCCCGAGTTCTGCTCCTCCGTGCTCAGTGGGGAGTTGGCTTGAAAGATTCTAGGGACGCCTGGGTGGCTCAGTCAGTTAAGCGGCTGCCTTCGGCCCGGGTCATGATCCCAGGGTCCTAGGATCGAGTCCCACATCGGGCTCCTTGCTCAGCAGGAAGTCTGCTTCTCCCTCTCTCTCCCTCTGCTTATGCTCTCTCTGTCAAATACATAAAATCTTAAAAAAAAAAAAAAAAGATTCTGTCCCTCTGCCCTTCCCCCCAACTTGCATGCGTTCTCTCTCTCTCAAATAAATCTTTAAAAAAACAAAAGACCTTTGCCATCCCCCCAGAAGCTCTCTACATGCCTTATCCTAGTCACAGCCCTGACCTTCTCTCTAAAAATAGCCACTTCCTTGAATTTATCATCTAATTAGGCATATTTAAACATTATAATAATTTTTGCTTTTTAAAAAACTTGATATAACTCTTAGGTCTATTTCCCTCTGTGGGTTTCCTCTTCATCCTTTTCCTTTCCATATACTTCACATTTTGAAGAACTCTAGAGACTGACTTGTGGTTTCTCACAATCTGAATTTTGCTGGTTGCATACTCTTGGTGCAGCTCAACATTTCCCTCCATCCCCTGTATTCCTTGCAAAGTGGTAGCTGGCCCCAAAGTCTTCATCAGACACAGAAGTGATCCCTTTGGCAATCTTATAGCGGACACTGCATTCTTCCATCAGGGGACACATAATGTCTTGTTTTCATTTCTTTTTTTGATGTCAGCAGCCACTAATGCTCAATGCCTATGTCTGTTAATCCACCAGGGGATGCAATCTGATGATATTCTAATTCCAGTATTTTCTTTTCATACTTTATTTGGAAAATCTTATAAGGAGACACTTTCCTTCATCTGTTAATTGGTTGTATGGTGATGCATTTCACTCATCACAACTGAGTCTACAGGGGAAGTAGGTGCCTTTTTATATGAGGCTGATTCCTCCCAGCCTGCATCTACATATTTCCCCACCTTTCCCCACTTTAATTTCTTCTTTTGTGTCTTCAAGTTCAACCTGTCCATTAGCTAGATCCTCCCATCATTTTCTATGTGCTCAATCTGTCTCGTCTCATATCAACACTCCTTCAAGCAGCCCATGCTACCTTTACTATCCTGGTTCACTCCTGCCTTTTGGAGCCGAGCTTTGGGAAAGCATTTTTACTCACTTTGTCCATGACTTCAGCTCCTCTCATTCTTGGCTCACTGATGGCTGGCTTCCATCCCTAGCCTGCAGGGAACCTGTCCCAGCAAGGTACCAACAACCTCCGTCAAGGGAAATTCATGCAAAACGTGTTTGGCCATGAGGACCTCTCCCCAGTCAAGAGGGAGGGGCATAGGAAGGTTATTTGAATAGGGTCCCACATCACAAATGGCCTCAAATGTAGGCTTCTGATATAATCTCCAAATAAGTGTAATATGTGCAGTCATTGTTATATTTGTATGTTCAGGGCATTGATTTGTTAAATATGATAGTTCTCCTCCTCTTTTGGCACTTCTTCATTTTTTAAAATAAACCAGGACCTCAAGAATGAGAATAACCTTAGCTTCAGTCTCCAAAAAAGCCCTGTGGGGACCATCTGGGATGCTTGGCTGAGATGACACTGGGGACAGCATAAAGTCATGTGAGTTGAAGGGAGGACTCTAGACCCAAACTGTTAGTCCTTTCTTCTGCTTCCTCGACTACCAACATACCTCTCACCTCACAGGGTCATTGCGACCATCCGAAGGGTGCTGAAATCACGCATGCACGAGAACTTTATAAAGGTCATATGTTATTCAGAAAAAGCCACCCGGGATCTCTACCAGCATTTTTTCTTAAATGAAATCAGAATCTACTCAATCAGAAACTCTCAGAAGGCACTGCCTGAAGTAAGGCTGCGAGTATTGTTTCGTGGGATCTGTTGCATTTACACACACATGCACAGACACACGTTTGTCAATGCGTGTACTGGCCCTGATGCAAAATGTATTCCCTACCACAGGCCACATTTTTTAAAGTTTGAAAAACAGTGCATGCACCTTTACCCACATCTCCACAGGGTCATCTTTACCCACGTCTCCCTTGAGAATGGGGATTGTTATCCTCATTACACATGAGCAAACTGAGGCTTCGAGAAGATACATGGTCTGGAATTTATATGCATGTTTTAGACCTAAGGCCTTGGAAATCTACTCAAACTTCCTAAAGTTAAGAATCACTTGGGGGCACCTTTTACATGCTAAGTCCTAGTCCCTCTGCAGAGATCCTGGCTGGGGGTGCTGGTCGTGAATGGACATCTGTAATAAGCCCCTTCAGGTGACCTGATGCTGGCCATCCTGCCTGCCACGCGGCCCTTCGCTGCTCTGGGGCAGTGATCCGGAAGGTCTGCCTGGCCCCCTTTGGGGCTGGAAAAAAAGCAGTTGAACTCCAATTTCTGCTTACTATCATGTCATTCTTTAATAATATCTATGCATTTCATAATGTACGTGCTGTATTAGTACAACAGTTGGTGTATATAATTTACAAATACCATATGGGCGTACACGATACGTATGGCCCCGTGCACACTTGGCTATATGTAAATGCACATAGGGGCTTACAATGTAAATACAAGTTTGGGAACATAATGGGGAGGGTGCATGAACATTTTCACCTGTTGGGGAGCAATGATAAAGGGAAGGAGATTGCGGCTTTGGGCTATAGTCGTCACCGTGTGCATGCTGTTTTCACGAAGATGCTTGTTACTTGTTCAGGCTGCTCATCTGAAGATGTCATGGAGGTGCCGGTCCTATAGAGGTACACAGAATATGATGCTAATGGGCGCTGGTGTTCTGCAATGCCAAGGGTATTTTTGGTCCTGGTGAGGTGGTCAAGAACACGCAGGGAATTTGGAGTTGGCCAGAGTTGAGGCTGGATTGGAGTTCTGTGGAAGACAAGCCATGACACCCCAGGCCTTCAGCTCTCTCCTCTGTGAATGAAAGTAGTAATAGTCCTGATCTCCAAGGGTTGCTGGGGTAAATGAGCTCACAGTAGCAAATAACTCCCCACTCTACGGGGCACCTGACACTGTACTAAGTACTTTAGATGGCTGACCTGGCCACGCTGCTCCCCATTTTACAAACAGGAAACCAAGGTAGAGGGGGGTTGACTTCTTTGCTCCAGATCATAGCTAGTAAATGACAGATCCAGTACTAAGACCCGGGCTAACTCTAGAAGCCACATTCAGCCAGGCTTTTCTCTAGTGTCACTCTAACAGGGTGTGTCGGATGCTCCACACAGTACCTGGCACAGAGTAAGTGTTCAAGGAAAGGTTATTATTGCTAGTACTCTTATTACCCTTACTACAGGTCCTATTGCCGGGTGCCTGCTGTATTCAGTGCGGTTCCTCCCATATCCACCACCTCATGGAGTCTTTGCAGGAAACTGGCCAGGAGCATATTATTAACCCCGACTTATGGGAAGGAAAGTGAGGATCAGAGAATTTGCCCATAAGAATTTCCTTAGAAGACTTTTCATTTGCTTTTGTGCCAGAGATTTATTCTTATGAAGTGTGGATGATCCTGTTTAAAAGCTTCTGGTAAAATAATAATAATAATAATAATTAATAAAAGCAAGCTTCTGGTGAGAGGACCTGAACGGACAATGTCATTTCTGTCAGTCTCTAGAAATCGGCTCCAGCCTCTCTTCAGCTGGATGGTCCTTTTTTTTTTAAAGATTTTATTTATTTATTTATTTGACCGAGAGAGAGAGAGCGCACAAGCAGGGGGAGCAGCAGGCAGAGGGAGAAGCAGACTTCCCGCTGAGCAAGGAGCCCGATGCGGGATTCGATCCCAGGACCCTAGGATCATGACCTGAGCCGAAGGCAGATGCTTAACCAGCTAAGTCACCCAGGCGCCCTGGATGGTCCTTTTTGAGCCAAACAGGATTAATATGGCCCATCCATCATTTGTCCAGAGGAGGTCTGAATTCCCAGGAAAGGGAAACTTGGAATCAATTGTCAGCCAACAGGTGTAGGGATCATGAAAAGGCCCGGCGAGGGCACCTGGGTGGCTCAGTTGTTGGGCGTCTGCCTTCGGCTCGGGTCATGGTCCCAGGGTCCTGGGATCGGGTCCCACATAGGGCTCCCTGCTCCGTGGGAAGCCTGCTTCTCCCTCTCCCGCTCCCCCTGTTTGTGTTCCCTCTCTTGCTGTCTCTCTCTCTGTCAAATAAATAAATAAAATCTTAAAAAAAAGGAGAAGAAAAGGCCCAGCGAGTTTGCTGGGGTCCAAGGAGCAGGCAAAAGAATGATGTAGCGATGTAACAGTGTTTGGGAAGATAAGATACAAAATGGTAAATGTGGTAACAAATGCCAACATATTTCTTTCCTCCTGTGTTTTGGTTTTGAAACGCATCGTTTATAAAACATCTAGGGGTTTCCTTTTAATTGCAGATACAGTCTGCAGAGTTCCTGCTAAAAGCTCAAAAGCCTGTTCTGTGACTGAAATGCACTCCATTTTAATCCTCCTGTAGTGATCCCATTATTTTTACAGCTGTTTCTACAATCCCATATATGATTTATATGCAAGATCTGGTCTCTTTTTTATGTAGGTATGTACTGTCCCCTGGAAACTTAGTAAACTCCCAAAGGGCAGGGCCCATGTTGGCATGTGGTGGAGAAATGGGGGCAATGGCATTAGGGTTTGAAGACAGATATCTCCAGACCCAAAGTAAGGGTCCACC
Organism: Mirounga leonina; assembly: GCF_011800145.1. Classification (NCBI taxonomy): domain Eukaryota; kingdom Metazoa; phylum Chordata; class Mammalia; order Carnivora; family Phocidae; genus Mirounga; species Mirounga leonina. The sequence continues at coordinate 24,756,840 of NW_023270433.1, read as the reverse complement.
ACATGCTGGCTGTGTGACCTTGAGCAAGCCATTTAGTGTGTGAGCCCCTAGAGGTTAATTCAATTATACCTGGCAACTATTAGTAGCAGAAATAGAAGACACTGCGTAAAAGCCCATAGGGTGATTGGCTTGGATAGGATTTGCATACTTCTGGAAAGTTAGGATTTTATAATGGAGTATTTGCTTGCAAACCTTTACTCCAGAACCCCATCTGTTTGCTTTAAAGCACTCATGTTAGCTGGGAAAGGATTAACAAAACAGTCAGGGGTTTCTTGTCCCTTATTGGGTTTTTATTTTTAAATTTTTATTTGGAAATCATTTCCAACTTACAGAAAGTTGCAGGAAAAAAAAAAAACAACAGTACAAATCACCTCATTTACCCTTTACCCAGATTCACCTATTATTAAGATTTGACTCTATTTCAGAATGAGTTACATGCATGATGGTTTTGTACCCCTAAGCACTTCAGCACATAATTACTAGGTTAAGGACATTCAACTCCATTCAACTTCAGTGATTGACTTCATATATTTTACCCTGATATAGGACTTTTGTCTTCTGTACCGTCCATATTCCAAGTTGTGTCAGTCAATTTGTAAGAGGTTTTGACTATATGGAGTCCTTGGGATGCACACACAACTCACAGCCATGGTGAGTACAATTAATTTGGATTCTTTTCTGCTTTCGGGGTAAGGAATTGGAATTGGATAGAAGAAAAATGAATTTTTGCATGTGATCCTTCAAATTGCAGCAAAGAGCATACTCAGCGCTGTTGGACATCTAGACCAGTTCTTTCAAATGACCAGTGAGGGGAGGGGAAGACTAAGGCCTAAAGATGGGGGAGGGGGTCTTAGACCCTAAGGACATGGAGCAAATGGGCAGAGGACCCAGAGCCAGAAATCATCAGATATCTGGGGCCTGAAAAGCTTCACTCCTAAGAGCTCTTCTAAGAGATGGTCTTATCAGCATTAGTGACTGAACGTCAGCTTGCATTCCTTCTCCCAACACCCAGGAAATTTGACCCAGTTAATAATAATACTGATAAAAATAGGCGACACTTATGGCATGCTTACTATGAGGCAGACACGATGTTAAACACTTTATATGCATTATCCCATTTAATTCTTAGTAACAATTTTACTGTTAACAGGCCCTATTATCCTCCCCATTTTACAGGTGATGCAACTGAGGCTTAGCCAGGTTAAGTAACCTAACCAAGTTCCTGCCCTTAGAAAGAAGGTACATCAGCACTTGATTCTAGGCTTCCAGTGTCAAGGTTCTTTAACCACAGTTCCAGGAGGAAGGCAGTGAGCACCAGGGGCCTTTGGGGGTCTGGATTTTGGAGGAGTTGGAGAAAGTCAGGTAGGGCTTCTCAAATATGTTCCAGAATTCATATTCTTAACAGCCAGGTGTTTAGAGACACTTCCCATTGTCCCTCCATCTGCCCATTTGAGAAAGGATGAACATAAGGCTCAGAGTTGTTCAGTGAATTCTACAGGGTCCCATGGCTATTCTGACTGAGTGGAGATATTAATTCCCCTTGCCCCCCACCCCTGCTTAGAGAGGGAGTGGGAGGGGCAGAAGGAAACAGAGACAGAATCCTGAGCAGGCTCCACACCCTGACTGAGTGGAGAGTTGTCCTTGCCTGCCATTTTTAAAAATTCTGCTACCCAAGCAGGCAGATGATATGTGAGCAAGCATAAAATGATATATTTAGGGATTTCAGAATGCATGGTGTTTTGTAAAGAAAGTCAGAACAGCTATGTTACCCGGACAAATTGAAAGCCACCTGCTGATCTAAATTGTACTTCCTGGCGGTGCCTGCGTGGCTCAGTCTGTTAAACATCTGCCTTCGGCTCAGGTCATGATCCCAGGGTCCTGGGATCGAGCCCCGCATCGGGCTCCCTGCTCAGTAGGGAGTCTGCTTCTCCCTCTGCCCCTCCCCCTGCTCATGCTCTTGAACACATGCTCTCTCTCTTCTCAAATAAAGAAAAAAAATCTTTTTAAAAAAACGCTACTTCCTGTATACTAGAACAGGACAGTGGTTACTACTGCTCCCAAGTCCTGAGGTTTTCAGATTATCTCACCTACAACAGATCGCCTCTTCATGTACTAGCTGCCACCATCAGCAACAGTGAGCAGCTGAGGTCAGTACTAGGGAGAGAGAGCTTTCTCGTGGGGGGCTTGGTTGGGGCACACTCACAAGAGGGCTGAGTTCCATCCAAGTGAGAAACTGCTGAGACAACTGATTCTCCCATACTGGTGGCCTTAGTTATTCACCCACCCCTTCCAAGTATTTATTAAGCATCTATTACATGCCAGGCACTGTTCTGGATGCTGATAAAGTAATGAACTGAGGTAACGATACATAACTCTCTTATGTTTGAGTTTATGAAGTGCCAAACACAACTGCAAAAAAACAAATAGAGGTAAGAGTAGTAATGCCATTAATTTTTTCATCTTTTAACTCCTCTATTCATGACATTAATAACTGGAGGGTAGGGGAGTAGAAACTGAGTCTCAGTGACTGCAAGGGACTGGGATTGGTCTGCCGGCCGGCCAGCAGAGCAACAGAACGTAGGTCACATCCCCCAGAAAGCTCATACTATGGGTCACCAGGCAGCCTTGGGGTCCATATCTGTTTAGAATCCCCACGTAGTTCTGATACAGAGCAGAGATTAGAACCTCAGGCTTGCCCTGCCCCCTAAGCCTCAGTTCCCTGAGTTCTAGGAGAGATAATACCTCCTATCCAAGGACTTGTGAGAACTAAATGATAAAAGACCTTCAATTTATGGGGCGCCTGGGTGGCTCAGTCGGTTAAACAGCTGCTTTCAGTTCAGGTCATGATAATGGGGTCCCGTGTTGGGACCTGCTCAGCCGGGAGTCTGCTTCTTCCTCTGCCGCTCCTCGGCTTGTGGTCTCTCTCTCAAATAAATAAATAAAATCTTTTTAAAAAAATACCTTCAATTTATATTAGTTTCTTTATTAATATTTTCCTCTGAGAATATTTTTGAGCCTATGCTTTTAAAGGATAGTAATTAGTAAGAGCTCTTCTCCTTATATACACATGTATTTGTTAAGAGTGATATAAGACAGGGGCGCGTGGGTGGCTCAGTCAGTTAAGCATCTGCCTTCGGGTCAGGTCATGATCCTGGGGTCCTGGAATGGAGCCCTGTATCCCTCTCCCTCTACCTGCCACTCCCCCTCAGGCTTGCTTTCTCTCTGTCAAACAAATAAATAAAATCTTAAAAAAAAAGTGATATAAGACATATACAGAACATTCCACCCATCAGCAGCACAATACACATTCTTCTCAAGTGCACATGTCCCATTCTCTAGGATAGAACACATGTTAGGCCACAAAAGTCTCAAAAATTTAAGAAGATTGAAACCACGTTTTCCAACCACAATGATATGAAACTAGAAATTAATAACAGGATGAAAATGGGAAAATTCAAAAATATGTGGAAATCAAACAATATACACCTAACAATCAATGGATCAAAGAAGAAATCAAAAGGGAAATAAAAAATTATCTTGAGATAAATACAAATGAAAACACAAAATACACAAACTTGTGGGATGCAGCAAAATCAGTACTAAGAGGGAGGTTTATAGCAATAAATGCCTACATTAAGAAAGAAGAAAGATCTCAAATAAACAACCTAACTTTACACCTCAAGGAACTAGAGAAAGAAGAACAAATAAAGCCCCGTACAGGAAATAGGGAGTAGAAAAACAACAGAAAAGATCAATGAATCTAAGAGTTGGTTTTCTGAAAAGATAAACAAAATTGACAAACTTTTAGCTAGAATAAGAAAAAAGAGAAAACTCAAGTTAAAAAAGTAGAAATAAGGGGCTCCTGGGTGGCTCAGTTGTTAGGTGTCTGCCTTCAGCTCAGGTCATGATCCCAGGGTCCTGGGATCGAGCCCCGCATCGGGCTCCCTGCTCCGCGGGAAGCCTGCTTCTCCCTCTCCCTCACCCCCTGCTTGTGTTCCCTCTCTAGCTGTCTCTCTCTCTGTGTCAAATAAATAAATAAATAAATCTTTTTAAAAAAAAGTAGAAATAAAATAGAAGATATTACAAGGGATGACACAGAAATATAAAGGACCATAAGAGACTATTATGAACAACTATATGCCAACAAATTGGATAACCTTGAAGAAATAGATAAACTACTGGAAACATACAATCTACCAAGACTGAATCAGGAAGAAATTGAAAATCTGAACAGATCAATAACAAGTAAGGAGATTGAAGCAGTAATCAAAAATCCCCTACCAAAGAAAAGCTCAGGACCAAATAGCTTCACTGGTGAATTCTACAAAACACTTAAAGAAGAATTAATGCCATCCTTCTCAAACATTTCCAAAAAATTGAAAAGGAGGGAATACTTCTAAACTCATCTTACAAGTATTACCCTGATACCAGAGCCAGTCAAGGGCACTACAAGAAAAGAAAATTATAGGCCAATATCCCTGATGAACAGAGATGCAAAAATCCACAATAAAATACTAGCAAACCAAATTCAACAGCTTATTAAAAGGATCATTCATGATGCTTAAGTGGGATGCAAGAATTGTTTAGTATATGCAAATCAATAAATATGATACACCACATTAGCAGAATGAGGATAAAAAGTATAAATTCAGCTCAACAAATGCAGAAGCATTTAACAAAATTCAACACTCTTTCATGATTAAAAAAAAAAACAATTAACAAACTAGGTATAGAAGGAATGCACCTCGACATAATAAAGGCCATATACGGCAAGCCTATAGCTAACATAATCAACAGTGAAAAACGAAAACCTTTTCTTCTAAGATCAGGAACAAGACAAGGATGCCCACTCTTATCATTTCAATTCAAGAGAGTACTGGAAGTCCTAGCCAGAGCAATGAGGCAAGTAAAAGGAATAAAAAGCATCCAAATCTGAAAGGAAGAAGTCAAATAAGTATCTGTTTGCAGATGACATGATCTTATAAGTAGAAGTTCCTAAAAATTCCACCAAAAAGCTGTTAGAACTAATAAATGAATTCAGTAAAGTTGCAGGATACAAAATCAACATATAGAAATTAACTGCATTCTATATAGTAACAACAAACTATTTGAAAAGAATTAAAACAATTCCATTTGTAATAGCATCAAAAAGAAAAAAATATTTAGAAGATAACTTACCCAAGGAGGTGAAAGACTTATACACTGAAAACTACAAAACATTAATGAAAGAAATCAAAGAAAAAAAAATAAATGAAATGATATCCCATGTTAATGGACTGAAAGATTTAATATTGTTAAAATGTCCATACTGCTCAAAGTGATCTACAGATTCAAAATGCCATCAAAGTCCCAATGGCAGCTGGGGTGTTTTTGTTGTTATTGTTTTTTTGTTTGTTTTTACAGAAATAGAAAAAAATTCCTAAAATTGTTATGGAGCCACAAAAGACCCAGAATAGCCAAGGCGATCTTGAGAAAAAAGAACAAAGCTGGAGTCATCACATTTTCTGATTTTAAAAAAATATTGTAAAGCTATAGTAATTAAAACAGCATGGTACTGGCATTAAGGCAGATATATAAATTGATAGAATGGAATAAAGAGCCCAGAAATAAATCCATACATATACAGTTAACCGGTCTTCAGTAAGGGTTCAAACAATACACAATGCAGAAAGGACCATCTCCTTCCAAACAAATGATGTTTGGAAAATTGGATATCTACATGCAAAAGAATGAAATGAGTCCCCTATGTTACAACATGCACAAAAACTAACTCAAAATGGATTAAAGACTTGGACATAAGACCTGCAACTATAAATTTCTAGAAGAAAACGTAGAAGAAAAGCTTCTTGACATTGGTCTTGGCACTGATTTCCTAGGTATGAGACCACAAGGCAATAAAATAGACACAGGAGATTTCATCATGACTACGTCATAAAAAATTTCTGCACAGTAAAGGAAACAATCAACAGAGTGAAAAAGGAGAAAATGTTTGCAAACCTTTTATCTGATAAGAGGTTAATATCCAAAACACACAAAGAGTTTATAGAACTCAATAGCAAAAGAAGCAAATAGCCCAATTTTTTAAATGGGCAAAGGACTGGAATAGACATATCTCCAAAAATATACACATGTCCACTGGGTATATGAAAAGGTGCTTGGGCGCCTGGGTGGCTCAGACGGTTCAGTGTCTGCCTTCCGCTCAGGTCATGATCCCAGGGTCCTGGGATCGAGTCCTGCATTGGGCTCCCTGCTCAGCAGGGAGTCTGCTTCTCCTTTCCCTCTGTTGTTCCCTCTGCTTGTGCTCTCTTTCTCTCTCTCTGTCAAAAATAAATAAAATCTTTAAAAAAAAAAAAGGTGCTCAACATCACTCATCATTGGAGAAATAAAATCAAAATCACAAGGAGATACCACCTCACACCTGTTAGGGTGGTTATTACCAAAAAAAAAAAAACCAAACTCAACAAAACAAAAGATAACAAGTGTTGGCAAGGATGTGGAGAAATTGCAACCCTTGTATACTGTTGATAGGAATGTAAAATGGTGCAGCCATTATGGAAACCAGTGTAGAGGTTCCACAAAAAATTTAAAATATAACTACAAAATGGTCCAGCAATCCCACTTCTGCATATCTAGCCAAAATATTTGAAATCAGGATCTCTAAGCGGTATCCACCCTCCCATGTTCATTGCAGCATTATTCCCAATAGCCGAGATATGGAAACAACCCAATGTCTATCAACAGATGAATAGATAAAGAAAATGTGTTATATGCATACAATGGGATATTATTCAGCCTTAAGGGAAAGAAGGAAATTCTAACAATTGTGACAATATGGACGAATTTGGAGGACATCATACCAAGTGAAACCAGCCAGTCACAGAAGGATGAATACTGCATGATTCCACTTATATGAGGTATCTAAATTAATCAAACATAGAAGCAGAAAATAGAGTGGTGGTTGCCAACAAGGGCTGGGAGAGGAGGAAATGGGGAGTTGTTGCTCAATGGGTATAAAGTTGCAGTTATGCACAATGAATAAGTTCTAGAGATCTGCTCTATAGCATAGTGCCTAGAGTTAACAGTACGGTGTTGTGTACTTCAAAATTTGTGAACAATGTAGATCTCATGTTAACTATTCTTGTCACAAAAACAACATCATACACACACACACACACACACACAAACACACAGGGGCAAAAGGAAACTTTTGAAGATGATGGATGTGTTTATTACCCTGACTGTGTTGATGGAATCATGGATGTAAGCATATGTCCAACTCATCAAATTTTAAACATTAAATATATGCAGTTTTTGGTGCACAATAATATCTCAGTAAAACAGAATAAGAAACAACAACAACCAAAAAAACCTTGTTTTGTCCCCAAAGAGCTTGAGACACCTGATGTATTTGCTAAATAAAATTAATCCTTTGGGGAGCAAGTGAGAGAAGTTGTTTCATTCAACTTCCAGCATAAAAACAGAGACCAGAAGTCATACTTCTCTTCCAAGAGAACTCTATGGAAAACCAAAACACAGGAGAGGATGGGGTTGCACTGGACATGGTTTAGAAACCTAATAACCCAAAGAGCTAGTATACACTGGGGCAACCTTTAATTCCTACTCCACACAGAGACCAGTTAGAGACAAGGCTTTCCAAATGTGGCGATGACTTGCCCTGGGCTGGAAGAAGACATACAAAATTGCTTTGAATTGGATCCCTGAATTTGAATCTCCTCTGCTCTCAGAGCCTCAGCTTCTCTGTCTGAAAACGAGGCTAACAAAACTATGTGAGCACCTGCCTGGGGCAGGCCCTCCGCAACTGCCTCTCACCCTTACCCATGCCTTCCATGGCCTGACCTCACAAGCCCCCATCAAGCGATTGCTGGGGTTACCCCCGCTTGGCAGAGAGGTCACTCACTGGTAGGCATCTCTCATACCAGACTGAAACATGAGCTGACAGAAACCACATAATATCCCTTCTGTGTTGCCCAGCATAGAAACTGGCACACCGTAATTATTTAACAAATGCTTGGTAAATAGATTTTTTTTTTTTTAATGCCTGACACGAAGAAAAGCTTAAATTTTGAACAGCCTGGTACTTCCTAGTTTGAAGGTGCAGCCCGCTGCCCCCTTCTCAAGGATGACAAACCTTCTCATTTTTGGTTTGGCTTCTAAGTATGACCATCACCTGATAGTAACTTATTTTTGCTTCCTGTGGGTCAGAGAGCCAAAGACACTGTCCCCAAGCCACCAGGACAGCCTTTAAACAAAGGGCCCCATAGTGAATAGTTCTGGTAAAGCAACAGCTTTCAACACACCGTGTCACAATATGGGAAAACTCTAATCTGCCTAGTGCTATGTATTAGTAAAGTTCATGCCCTATTATTTCTATTTCTTTTTTTTTTTTTAAGATTTTATTTGTTTATTTGACAGAGAGAGCGAGAGAGGGAACACAATGGGGGGGAGTGGGAGAGGGAGAAGCAGGCTCCCTGCTGAGCAGGGAACCCAATGCGGGGCTCGATCCCAGGACCCTGGGATCATGACCTGAGTCGAAGGCAGATGCTTAATGACTGAGCCACCCAGGCGCCCCTCTATTTCTTTTTAAAGTAGGCTCCACACTCAATGTGGGGCTTGAACTCACAACCCTAAGATCAAGAGTCACATGCTCTACCGACTGAGCCAGCCAGGCACCCCATATCCAGTCATTTCTAAAGAGCCTCTAAGAACGCTTGCTCAGATGGTCAGTGAGCAGCCCCATGTCATAGACCAGGAGAGCAGCGCAGAAATGCGGCAGGACCAAGAGGCAGCTCTGTGTTGTGGAAATGAGCGCTGCATCAGTCCCTCTGCCTCCATGGGGTCCGTCTGGAAAATGAACTGTGCTAAAGATTAAATGATACAACAGACACAATAGCGCAATGTGACTGCCAAGATCCCAGTAAAGATTGGACGCTGTGTTTTTAGTTTTTTTTCCCATTTGGAAAATGGGACACAATAGGTTTCAGAACAGGCTTGAGAGAGGCAATACCAGTCTTTGAACTCTGGAAAGATCCATCCCTCTTCCTATATGCAAGGCACCAAACTCTAGAAAGCAGGTGGGAAAGGCAGGTCACAGGGCATGACATTTGACAAAGTGGAGGACAGGGAGGACACCTGAAGGGAGGATTTTCCAGGTATAGAACTCTGGAAAGAAGGGAGCTCAGTTCAATGCAATGAATGCTCATGGGGCACCTGCTTGATGCTTGAGACAAATAATAATAAATCAGTATTTGCTGAACACCTATTTTTTTTTTAAGATTTTATTTATTTATTTGACAGAGAGAGACACAGCGAGAGAGGGAATACAAGCAGTGGGAGTGGGAGAGGGAGAAGCAGGCTTCCCGCCGAGCAGGGAGTCCTATGCGGGGCTCGATCCCAGGATCCTGGGACCATGACCTGAGCCGAAGGCAGACGCTTAACGACTGAGCCACCCAGGCGCCCCTTGCTGAACACCTATTATACACATCATACACACATAGCTGTTCACCCTCACACCGGTCCATTCCAGAAGGTGTTGTTGCCTCAGTTTTTGAAGCCAAGGTAACTGAGGCTCAGGGAGGTTGCAGGATAAAGATAGCCAGGAGCTGGTAGACCCACCCTTGACAGCCAGGTCCTCTGACTGTACATTCTATTACTCCATGGTCAGGAGTGTGCATTCTTATTTCTCACACTCCTCATTTCCGGCAAGGATATGAGGCGCCTCTGGAAGGGGGTTTCCAGGGGCGATGAAGCAGAGGAACCCCAGCAGTTAAAGTCTCCTGCAGCCCAAGCTGGCTGGGTCAGACAGGTACATAGTAAGTACTCAGTAAATGGCATACTGCCTGACTGGGGGCGGGGAGCTTGCACGCGGCACCTACTATGTGCTAAGTGTTGTAAGAGAAGAGAACCTGGATGTGTTGGCTGCCTGTGTATACGGGGACAAGAGTTTTGCGCTGTACCTAGCATGGGCTACGGGGACAGGTGTTCTGGCACCTGCTGGCTGCCAGCTAGAAGTGAGGTTTGCCCTGAGCATGCACCATGTGCCAGGATTCTGCCTGTCTTACCTCACAGCAACTCTGTGAGTTGGGTATGATGATTCCTATTTTGCAATGAGGATATTAAGTTCAAAGAGGGGACGCTGAGTCCACAGTTATAAGTGAAGTTAGTGGCACAGGAAGGCTGGATCCCAGCTGGGTGCTCAGGTTCCTTCTCCACTTCAGAGAAGAAACCATCCCTCCCTGTCCTTGCGCAAACCCACCAGAGAAGAGCCGATTTCAGTGAGACCCCCATCCAAGGCCTAGCCAGCTGCTGCTGCTGATGACTGACGATAATATGCCGGCCATTTACTGAGTACTTACTATATACCCAGGTACTTGAGTGCATGGTCTCAAATTTCATTTTTGTCAGGTTATTTATTCACATTTGCCAAAGGGAGGCAGCACCCCAGAGTTCCCGCGAGCAGGAAGCCAGTAAGTGGCACAGCCAGAACGAGGATCCACTTGGACTTGACTTTAACACTGGGTCAGCCTCCGCAGAGGCAGAGGCAGAGGCAGAGGCACAGGCACAGGCAGAGGCAGAGGCAGAGGCAGAGGCAGAGGCAGAGGCAGAGGCACAGGCACAGGCACAGGCACAGGCACAGGCACAGGCACAGGCACAGGCACAGGCAGAGGGGCGCGGGTCTCCCACGCAGGGGCGCGGCGCGGGGAGCGGCGGCCCGGAGCCGTCCTGCGCCCGGCCGTCCGGCGGGGGGCACTGCAGACCGCGCTCGCCTCTGCGCCCGCCTCCAGCCCCAGGCGCCCCGGGGCCGCGGCGCCCGCGCGCGCCGTTCGAGCCCCCAGCCCGCCCCCGCCCGCCCCGGACCCCGAGCGCGGGCCGGCGCCGCACGTGGGTGTCCGCGCGCCCCGCCCAGCGTGCGCTCGCGCCCCCACCTCCACTTGGGCACCCGAAGGCTCCAGGGACAGGGTCTTCCGGGGTGGACGTGGCGCTCCCGGCCCTGGGCCCTGCGCGGCATCTGGGGATTTAGACGCCTCGGGCTCCCACCGGGCGGAGGAGGGGGAAGCCGGCCAAAGAGCCGGGACGCCGGAGGGTCCCCCGAGCGTTTGAATGTCTGTCCGCTGCTTCTCCACCCCACCCGCCCATGCGGTCACCTCCTCTCCTTCTTTGCTGCGGAGTCCACACCCCGCGCAGTCGGTTCACGGAATTCTGACTTTGAACCCAAACGCGGTCCAGAGTGTTTGGGTTGGGCCACAGCCAGCAGGAGCTCTGGGCCTCACTAAAAATCACTGCGAGCTGGCATCGCCGTCCCTGGGGAGGGGACCCCACCTGGGACCAACCAAGGTGAGGTCACGCTTTCTGAAGTTACTCCCAGGCGAGTTGGGAGGCATCATCCACTGACCTTGACCCTTCCCCGTGGTCACCCTGGCATTTAAGGTGGGCAGTTTAACGAGGTGATAACGAAGTGAAAATGGCCTAGTAGCCTCTTGAATTTGAAGGCCGACTGAGGCTTTCTTTAGAAAAGGAATTTTATGCATAGGTCACTCCCGTGGAACTCTGTTACCAGTAACAACCCCTGAACGTTAATTGGTCATAGTTACCTTGTTAAAAGTCTGGTAGACCCCTCCAAGTTCTAAGAGGACAAAGGGAAAGTAAGTTTCTGAGATTTACAACTGGGAGGGAAACATCATATTACTTTCTGCATTAGGTTATACATTAGCATACTTATTCAAGTGAATTTTCCGCTTTCAACTTTTAAATATCTTTCCAATTCCCAACGAGTCTCTGGAAATTTAAAAAGGGGCGGCAGGAGGATTGGTGATGTGTATGCCACAGATGGAGATGGAAAAGCTGCCTAGAACATGTTGACATTAAAAAAAAAGTTAACATCCCCCCACACTTTAAAACTACGATTATTAGGAACAGGGTAGAATGGCAAAAGTTACTCGTAGAACATCTGTTCCTTCCAATGGGAGGATTTCTTTCCTGCCAAGAATTTGTGGATTTTATATAGGAGCTTGGTTCTGTTTGGGGAAGGGAGAAGGAAACTGGCCAACGCAGCCCCCTCCTCAGCATGGAATGCAAGGATGCTTTGCTTCTGACTTTGAGATGGTTTGTGGCGCTGCTGATGGGACAAGACTCGCCTTTCAGAAGGACACGGTTGAGAACGCAAAATCTCAAACTGCCACGCATGGTTTAAACTAGTAGGACAGTACAAAGGAAGGTCAAGGCCATAGGACTTGAAGACAAGATTCCCATTCACAGGAGGCCTAATCCTTTTTAGAGGAGAAAGGGGAGCTTATAATTGGGATAACACATAAACAACTGGTATCTGTTCATTCCAAGTGTTCCTTTCATTTTCACATTGGCCAGATAGGCGGCTATCCATTCATCTCAAAAACTGAGTCAGTCCCTTCATCTGAAGTCAATTGTCCTTTGCTTTTGCCAAATTGAGCCTGGTGACTGGAAGGCTTATCTTCTAAAACCACCAGGGGGGTGCTCAGAAAAGCCATCTAGGTGAATAGGACACTAAATGGATTAGCAGTTGAAACATTAATGAGTCTCTTTTGACTCAAAGCAAGTTTATCTAAGGAGATTTCCAATGGCCTCCTGCAATTGAAAGAACCTTCCACTATGGGGGAGATCAACTTTCTACATTTTGAAGAAGACCATTTTAACTTCTTGATCATTAAGTGGAATGATTTTTTTTTTCTTTTTTACTCAGAGGATTTAAATTGAAACATAAAAAAAAAAAAAAAAAACCCTAATCCACTTAGGTATCAAGAACCTAAATTGTTCTGGGGTGTCTGGCTAGCTCAGTTGGTAGAACATGGACTCCTGATCTCAGGGTCATGAGTTCAAGCCCCACATTGGGTGTGGAGCCTACTTAAAAAGAAAAGAGAATCTAATTTGTTCCTCTTTGACAGTGAGAGGAAAAAACCACCAACATTAAGGGTTTGGTACTCTTACTCGAGTCAACAAATATTTATTGAGTACCTGCAACATGCCAGGCATTTTACTAGAAATTGTCCTACCCCCTCACTCTAGAGGGGAGCTAGGCAATAAATGGATGCAGCATATATTATATCTCAAGTAATGATAAGTGCCGTGAGGAGAGATCGAGCATGTGAATGAGATAAAGAATAACAGGGGCAGGGTGGCATGGCTTTATATGGTCTGGGAAGGCTGCCCCAAGGAACTGATGTTTGAGTGGTCCTTCTAGAGTTTTCTCAATGGAAATATACCCCAAAACACACCAATGTGAATCTATTTTACCAAGTTGGATCCTACTATATAATGTTTCCCATCTCATTAGCTTCAGAACATTCTTCTTTGTGTGTAGAATAATATATGGCTCAAGAACATGGGACTCAGGGGCGCCTGGGTGGCTCAGTCGGTTAAGCGTCTGCCTTCAGCTCAGGTCATGATCCCAGGGTCCTGGGATCGAGCCCTGCATCGGGCTCCCTGCTCAGCAGGAAGCCTGCGTCTCCCTCTCCCACTCCCCCTGCTTGTGTTCCCTCTCGCTGTGTCTCTCTCTGTCAAATAAATAAATAAAATCTTAAAAAAAAAAAAAAGAAAAAGAAAAGAACATGGGACTCAGAATCAGGTTTAAATCCCAGCCTCACTGCTCAATGGTTTTGTGACTCTGGACTCTCTTTGCCTTAGCTTCCTCAGCCTTAAAATGAGGGGAATAATACTGCCTATCTCACAGGGTTATTGTGGGAACTCAATGAAAAAAATGTATGTAAAATGTTGAGTATAGGAACAGCATGCAGTAAACCTCAATAAATGTTAGCTCTTATTTATTATTGTTTACCAGATAATTTTAATGGAGCATGGTAGTCCATTCTAGGACTTACTTAACCATTGCCTTACTGTTGGACACTTAGGAATTGAATACAAACCAAAGTCAGATGATATGAATGAACAAAAGGAGAAACATAAAACAGCAACAAAACCCGAATGTAGAAAATGTGCCCAATCAACACATTTTCTAGGAGAGACTCATTTCCCTTATGACATTCCTGATGCTGAATCACATCCACACATTAAAAATCTGTCCATTTGAGGGATGGGGTAACTGGGTGAGGACATTAAGGAGGGCATGTGATGTAATGAACACTGGGTATTATATAAGACTGATGAATCACAGGCCTGTACCTCCGAAACCAATAATACATTATATGGTAATTAATTGAATTTAAATTTTTAAAATGTTTTTTAAAAATCTGTCCATTTGCCACCTATGCCTAGGTTAGGGGACCCCTGGGTCTTGTCTGTTAATTTATGGTCAATTTATGGCCTCATGTGCAGGCTGAGGATGAGGACCTGGATAAGTCAGGCCAGAATGAGGTCGTGCAGTGACGGAAATGTGGGGTACTTGGGCCTCAGCCGTCTGCCTCCTGCAAAGAAGCCTTCAGGTGACACGTTCTTTGGAACTTCTTCCCAGCTGTCCCTCATTTGTTCCTTGAGTACTAGCTACCTTCCAGACTGTGCCCTTGTGTTCTGAAGAGTCTTCCCTGCCTCTGAGATCTGAAATGGCCCTCTGAGTCATTTGTTCATGCCCTGTGGCACATACTCAGATCTATTTTAGGTTGCGATCCCGTTTAGGGGAAAAGGGATTATCTTTAGATATTGGGAGCATCAGGAGAATGTTGGCAGAGCAGTGTGGAAGATGCCAAAGAGGGAGTGTCTCCCGTGGGACGAGACTGAGAACGTGGGCTCAAAGCACAGCGGACCAACAGGCCCCTCCTCTCGGCTGACCTCACAGTCTGCCGGTATTCTCCGAGTGTGCGCTCTTCAGCAACAAACTTTCTTAGGCTTACCTCCAAGTGGCTGGACTATCAAGAGGGCTGCGAGTCTTTATTCTAATTGATTACATACATAAAGTGCTTTGGAATCAGTGAATGAAATATTGGAGAGGAAAAGCAATGGCTTATTTACTCTTGATGATTTTATAGAGGCTGTGGTGGTGCTGGGATGCAGAAACAGTCTGTCCTTTCTTGAGTCATTCTCCAAACTGGATCATAGAGGAATGTGGTGTCTTTTTAATAGAATGACAGATAAGATTACTTGTTTCTATTAGCAAGAGGGATGGGTTAGGTCAGTCTTGTCCATGTAGCTTCCTGTGCACCAAACATATCCCCTGTTTAGATTAAAAAATAAGCACATTCCAAGGAGGTGAGGAGCAGATAATCCTCCAAATGAAATTAGCTTTACTTCATCTGGGAGGCAGTGTGATGTGGCAGAAAGAGCCTGGGGATAGGAGCCCGTAGACCTGGGTTCTGATCACAGGGGAGGGTGTGACCTCGGGCAAGTCATTTGACTCCTCCGGGTCTCAGTCTTCTCTACTACAAAATGGGTATGAAAACAAATTCTTAAACATCTAGCAAAATTCTGGACATATCATTGGTGCTCAATGAATGTGAATACTTTTCATCAACCTCCAGCTCATTCAACCAGCAATTCCAAGTCCAGGTGCCAAGCACATTCATCCTGACGCACGAGAAATGTTTTCCTGTGGTCAATTTTGATAAAGGAGCAAGAAACTGAAGAGTTAAAAAGAAAACAAACAAATAAACCACGCATCCTAAACCCACAATCTAAGAAATCGTCCCTCCTCACACAGTTTCTATTCTAGGTTTTATGTTGCCAATCTGGGAATATTGTCAAAGCAAATATTAGTTAAAAGTTGTTTACCAAGGGACAGGTAATTAAATAGTGTGTACAGCGGAGACTATTGTTATCACAAACCTAAAATAATTTTTCTCTAACCTTTATTTATAAAAGAAGACGTTGGACAGACGTGTTCAAATGTGTCCCGAGGCGGCCAGGGGATTTTTTTTCTTGTCATTTCCTTTTGTAGACCCAGTGTCTGATTGGACCACTGTAGCGCTCTCTTCTTTGGTTGTTTGTTTTTAAACAAAGTGCCCGTGCATTCTGATTAAGGAAATAAATGAAATATGTGTGTACCTATACCTATGAGTTATTTGTCAGTTCCTAAATAGATTACTCGATCAGTATTGCCGGAGCCCAAGTAGACTCCACCATTCATAGAGAAAATCAATCTATCACACTCCCTTAATCAGTGCAAACATTCGGCCAAGCAGTTTTATCAATTTTTTAACATGTAGTATCGATTGTGTATCAGGACAAGAAAATGAAAATAAAGAACTCTAAACCTGGAAGAGGTCATGCATTTCCAAATGCAAATTGAGATCCAAACATTAAACAATAGGGATCTTCTAATCCTTTTACAAAGGCACAAATTGCAAATCAGACTCCCATGCCGGAGTGGCTTTGCCTAACAAAGTCTTTAATGCAAAGAATCCCTTAGGCAAAGACTCCTCTGTTTCTACAAGCTTTGGCACCAAAAGAGCCTTAGATGTCAGTTATGCTCCCTACCTATAAAGTTAATTGTGCCTACAACAAAATCAGGTTGTCCCCCTGGTCTAGATATACAATCGCCAAAACCGTAGAAAGGTGTCTTGGTTTGCAGATTGTTTCATTTTGCCTGAATCATTAATTCCAACAGAAGTTCGAAATATTTTGTTGAATAAGGCTGAAACCTTCATGCTAAACCTGAATAACACGTTTTAACATGCTTTAACATGCACCTGATAAACAAGTTGGATGTATCTAAGATAATAAGCAATCAAGAAAATTGTAGGGGGAAAAAATGGTGTATGTCATTATAGTTAACGTGGTTGAGTCTGTTAAAGAACTATCCAATCACTTTCTAAGAGAGGTAAACAATTTTTACTGGCTAGGATGCTGATTTTGACTTAAGTTACATTTTATACCCCCTATGGGGCAATGATACCAGGAAAAAAATATCTGCAGACTTGCATATTTATATATTCTTGTTCATCTTTGGTTCTCCTGCCCTTTGCACCAGTGGCTGGTCAAGTAGGTCTTTGAGCAGATTATATATGTTTGAACGGAATTGCAGGGGAAGAGAAAGAAGCAGAACAAAACCAGAAATATATATTAACACTTTTATGGAATGGCTCCTATGTTCTCCATAGAAGGGAACAGTGGTAAGTATTGTAGTAACTGACTTAGGGGCTGATAGCACAACACTAATAGAAGTACTATAGAGAACAATGAAATACTTTTTTTGGACATCAGCTCACAATGTGACCCTGAATTTAGAATGTTTTTTATTCCCTCTGTTTTTTTCCTTCCTTCCTTCCTTCCTTTCTTTTTTTTTATTATATGGAACACTTCATGAATTTGCATGTCATCCTCACATGGGGGGGGGGCATGCTAATCTTCCCTGTATTGTTCCAGTTTTAATGTATGGGCTGCCAAAGCAAGCACCAGAACTTTCCTTTTAAAACCATCCTTTTTGCATGGTGTTTTTTAAAATTCTTTATGCCCCTCTAATCTTCCCTTGGGTTCTCAGGATACAGCCGTCAGCTGCTGGCCTGTTAACCGAGACTGAGGTAGTGGTTGGTGTTCTGATCTGAACTTGATGTGACCTTGGGCAAGCTAGTTTAGATGGGCCTCCATTTTCTCCTGGAGTTAAATGATCTTTTTTTTTTAAAAGGATTTTTTTTTTGAAGATTTTCTTTATTTATTTGACAGAGAGAGACACAGCGAGAGAGGGAACACAAGCAGGGGGAGCTGGAGAGGGAGAAGCAGGCTTCCTGCTGAGCAGAGAGCCCAATGCGGGGCTGGATCCCGGGACTCCCGGGATCATGACCGGAGCCAAAGGCAGACGCTTAAGGACTGAGCCACCCAGGCGCCCCTGGAGTTAGATGATCTTGAAGACACTTTCCTGCTCAGAAAGTCTATGTAATTTTATTTATTTATTTATTTCAACGTCTGTGTAATTTTATAGCTTTACAGCTTGCAGTCTGTTCCCCATTCCTCTGTGAGGCAGAGAGGAGGCATTTGTCAACTTCATGCACTGTTTTCTAGATTCAGTTTACTTAGACATGTTCAGAAGTCAGAAAACTGCTGTCATGCAAGCAGCAAGGAGAGTTTCAAGCTTGAAGAGTGGCAAACCAGGTGGGTGGTGGTTTCACAGCCACCGATGGATGACCCTTTCTTATTCAGGTAGACTGGCTCACCTAGGAACCTACAGTGTAAAGTGCCTTTGTTAAGCTTTTATTTTTTTTATTTTTTAAAGATTTTATTTATTAATTTGCCAGAGAGAGAGCAACAGAGAGAGAGAGAACAAGCAGGGGGAGTGGCAGGCAGAGGGAGAAGCAGACTCCCCATTGAGCAAGTAGCCCAATGCGGGGCTCCATCCCAGGACCCTGGGATCATGAACTGAGCCAAAGGCAGACGCTTAAGCGACTAAGCCACCCAGGCATCCCTTTGTTAAGCTTTTAAAGTATGATTTAAAAAAAAACAAAAACAAAAAAACCCTTAATTGTCATAGGCATACAGGACACATAATTTTGCCCTTGAAAGAAGGCACAATAGACCTCCAAGGATGAGGATAAAACATTGCCTTTTGGGGGACTTTTTCCAAATTCTGGCTTCCTGAAGGCCATGCCCAGTGGTCCCCTGTTTCCTGTGGGTCACCTGACACCCATCTGCCTCCCCCAAACCACAACAAACCCCCTAAATGAACAAAATTCTTTCCAGAATCAATGCAGAAATTCACCTGGCAAGAAAGAGTCCTCTGAAAAGAGATGCCAGGATTGGGGGCTAACTATTCAATAACTGATTAATTTTTTTTCAATTAAATCCAGTAGCATTGGGTATTTAAGGGCAAATAAGGAAAGTTTCCAGTGCCCTCCAGGAACTCCTATCTATTGGAGGAGCCAGACCCATGAAACCTTGCAATACGTGAGGATAAGAGTTTAATGAAAGATCTAGATGGACTGAAATGAAGGAGACTTTTAATAAAAGCTGGGCTTTGAAGGATATATAGGAGCTGTCAGGGGACTATGGTTTTTTCCAGAAGCAGCAGAGACCCACCTCTGTAAGCAAAGGCTCAGAGGCTGAAACAGGCATGGTGCTTTGGGGGTCAATTAAGGAGTGATTGGTTATTTAAGGAGAGAATACTGGACACTAGGTAGGGGCCATAGTTGGAAGGTTGACCGTGTTAAATCTTTATCCCCTAGGAACTGGGGACCATGGCAGGTTAAGGAGTAGGGGACAGAGTGGCCAGATCTGTTTGACCAGGAGAGCCGTGTGCTAGGCCAGAGCTGGGGATCAAAACAGGAACTTTTTCTTCTACCTCGAACTCCAAGGATAGATTGTGCTCCTGGTATAGTGGCCGGCTTAAGAAACATCTGTGGGAAACTCGGGTTTCCCTGTTAGTCTGCCTCGAAATAGCACATTGGTCGGGAGGCAGAAAGTCTGGGGCTTTTTGACTCTTTATTTATTTATTTTTTTCTGGGAGGTATTTTATTTTATTTATTTATTTTTTAATTTTTTATTGTTATGTTACTCACCATACATTACATCATTAGTTTTTGATGTAGTGTTCCATGATTCATTGGCTTTTTGACTCTTTAGAGGGTTTATTGGAAGAATCTGGATATTGGCAAATCCTTCTAAATTGGGGAATATCCATTTTGCTTGTAACTTACCTGCCCAGCAGACTGAAGACGGGAGTATTAGGAGAAAAATGCCTTGAGTATGTCAGCAAGAATGAGAAACAAAAACCAAACACTAACTCGTAAAGGGAACCTCAGTTTCCCATTTCATCCCTACCTTCGTCGTGAGGATCTACTGGAGGTAAAGGAGAGTGTACAGGCTTCAGAGGTCTCACCAGCGTGTGCAGAAGGGATTACTATACACCAGCGAAGTGACCTGGTCAAACAGGAGACATGCTTCCTGAAACAGTCCCTTCTATCTGTCATGTCTAGGGTCTCTGCTTGTGGCTGACCCTGATTCACTTACCTCCTAGCTTTCAGCAAGTGTGTCTAGAGTTCCTTCAATATCTCTGTAAGTTATTTACCAATTTTAGCTTTTAAGTGGGTATGCAGATACAGCACCTGAGTGTCGCAGTGGTTTGGTCACCATTCAGTAACCTGTTGATCCAGTGCCAGTGAGTACAGATTCAAATATCATAGGTGACATGGGTTTTAGAACCCCACTCAACCCCCCTGGGCTGGACAGGTTTGACTGTTGGCCCTCATTGACTTTAGATCATTGCCAAACCTCCACCTGAGGCACCATCCATATATCGGTTGGTCTATCTACCTACCTACCTACCTACCTATCTACCTATGTCTCCATAAAGAGCTATTTCTCTTGTCTTTTGCTCTGCTTAGATGATATCATGTATGATGGACATGAAAAGAAACATAAAAGGATGACACATGGTCCTCACACTTTAGGGTATCATTATAATTATTGTGCGGTATCGGTGAAAAATGCTCTGCTAGGTATAATCAGATGTCAAAGGGATCCTGGAAATGTGAAGTTGCTTTTTGTGGTTGTGAGGTTGTATTTATTTCCTCCTTTTCCTTTAAGAACAAGTGGAGGACATTTGGGAGGGCAGGTTGCAACATGCTGAATTGTCTAGGGTGCCGGAGAAGACCGAAGCGATTCGAAGAAGTATTACATCAACGGTATCATGGAAAACAATTAAAAAGGTGGACTCCCAGTGTACGTGATTCCAGAGAAGCGGTTTGATTGATACTCCTACCCTAGGCGCCCTCCTTTTGCCCAGCTAAGCTAACTGGCTCTGGGATCCTCCTAGAT
Source organism: Mirounga leonina (assembly GCF_011800145.1). Taxonomy (NCBI): domain Eukaryota; kingdom Metazoa; phylum Chordata; class Mammalia; order Carnivora; family Phocidae; genus Mirounga; species Mirounga leonina. The sequence goes on along the minus strand of NW_023270433.1, from coordinate 24,736,158 downwards.
ATTAGCCCGAAAGAGTTTCTCTGTTTATGCTAACATGGCAGTAGTTGGTTTCCTCTGGGTTTTGACTGCAACCAGGGCATTGAAGCTCTAGGTACCTGCATCAGGATTTAAGAATATTAGTTTTTCAGGAGATGGTAAGAAATTTACTCAAGATTTACTTTTTTGTTCTAAGGTAAAGGCTTCCGAAGGGTGTTTGTTTCCAACTTTCGTTTTAGTTTCACTTAATATGAAAAAAAAAAAAAGAGGCTTTATTTTCATACAGCATTCTGATTTAACAGTAGTTCCTTTGCATTTTCACAGGTAGAACATTCCATGATATATTCCACAGCATTCATTAGGTAGAGAGCTCTTGGTAGTTTTATATGAAATATTGTTGAATGACTCTGCATGTGAACAGTGAATGATAGTTTCATAAACAAACTTTAGGAAGCATAGATTCAGTTTAGCCCTATAAAAACATGTCACTATGGGCGCCTGGGTGGCTCAGTCAGTTAAGCGTCTGCCTTCAGCTCAGGTCATGATCCCATAGTCTTGGAATTGAGTACTGCATCCGGGCTCCCTGCTCAGTGGGGAGTCTGCTTCTCCCTCTCCCTCTGCCGCCCTCCCTGCTTGTGTTCTCTCTCTGACAAATAAAATCTTAAAAAAAAACCAAAAAACATATCACTATACACTAGCCTCTAGAAGGTGCTAAGAAAATATGAAGAAATAGAATACATAAAATATATAAGTAAAATGATAGAAGAATGGAATACATAAACTAAAAAGGTTTATGTAGGACTGGATTGTGTCTGTGTGTTTGAGAGAGGAAGAAGGGTGGGGGGGAGAAACTAGAATATGGACTACAAATTCACTTAGGTATGTGTGGTGGTGTGTTGAATGGGGCTTCAGAAGCCAGAACATACAATAGAACAGGTGGCTGACATAGCTATTAAATTTAGATACTCCCATATATCAAAATACAGTAGGTACCATCACTCACTGATTGTTTTAATAGTTTCCCTGTGGACTCACTTCCAAGGCAAAAGGACTGCCTCACCTGGGCTTCCTTATATGTAAAGCAATTATATGTAAAAATTGTTAATCTCCAAATATGAAATAACTTTGCATGTTTCTAAAAACTGGAACAATTTTGGAATGGAAAAGAATTATTCCCTCAACCGTCCTACTTGAGATGGTGAAGGTTCCTTTTTTAACAAACCGAAACAATTAATTGTAGGAAGTTAAGCAGATTTTCAGGTAGAAAGAATATTTTGCTGGAAAGGGAATTTTGCTGGACAAGAAGAGAGAGACTGAAAAAGTCTGTTGATGTGTAGTAAACACTATTGTTCATCTTGTGTCTGTGTGTGCGCGCAAGTTAAAATCCAGGACATATAAAATTAAATGTCATAAGAAAATGTAGTTAAGAAGGCATCTCAATTGTTAGGTGCTTTTTATTATACAGTATAAACGGCTCTGTAATGTGGTAATGACAGGACACCTCGGCACTCAGAACTGATAGGTATGAGAGTAAATAGTGTTAGCTGTTTGTGCATGTTGATAGTTTTGTCCTGTGCCATTTTTGGAAAATCTTCCTTATTCATTGTGGATATTGAAGCTTGTTTTTTCAGGCTAGAAAAGGTTAATGCAAGTGATGGTTCCCTATGACATCAGAAAAATTTTAATTAATATGTTCTGGTATTTGGGGATGTTTCTCCTATTTGAGGGAATAGGTACTTAGCAAACATGAAGATGGTATCAGCCATTCAGTAAACACTTTTCATACACAACCGTGTGCCAGAAGTCTCTGTTTAAGAGAAAAGTGGATTACAAGAGCAAAAACCACAAGGTTAACACAAAAATGCATTTCCAGTGTAGGGTTTTTAAATGGCTTTAATTTCTCTTTTAAAAATCAAGCCTAAATATTTGCACCTGCATTCTTAAAGTTTTCCCATGTTAAATACTTATTTGGAAACTGTAGAAAATTTAAATGGAGAAAACCAGTATTAATATTTTGGCATTTCCTTCCAGTCCTTCCTCTTAAAGCTTCTGGTGCTTCCCTCTCTCCTTCAATGCACACACACCAACTTATACAATTGGAATTGCGTTTATACTCCTAGATCCTGCTTTTTCCACTTAACATACCATGAGCATTTTTCCATGTCATTAAATATGCCTTGAATATGTTCTTGGCCACATAAAATTCCATCCTATCGATGCACCTGTTTTCTTTTAAGCTAAGGCACATGCCATGTTTTCCAGTCATGCTGGACTCTTAAAAGCCAAGGATAATACTTTGTGTTGATCCACCATGAGGCTCTTATGAATTTTCTATTTGTAAGATGCACCCACACTTCTGGATACTCCATATAATGTATAGTTAATAAGCAGCCTAAAGATGTCAGCTTGACAATGTTGGTCACCATATCACCATTACAAATGTATCAAGTGCCAACAAGGGTCACAAATGCTTTTTCCATTTTGTAACCCCCACAAACAAAATTCAAACTCTTGTGTACTGACCTCAAAGAAGGATCAGTGCAGTTTTAAAGCTGAGTAACTTCAGAAATATGCAACCAGCTTACAAAAACACCACTTAAAAGATGTACTTAAATTTACTTTACACTTAAGTTTTGTGACTGAGTGGTTTCTAATTAACACGTTTCAGTCTGCTCAATCTAGAGGACAGATGAAGTTTTAAAACATTCTGCCAGAAAATTTGGGTCTAACCTCGAGGACTACAGCACGTATCTGTAACACACAGGAAGCATAAATGAATACTTAAATCCTCAGGAGGGCACTGTGGAACTACATTCTTAGGGTTCTCTGCTGTGGGAAGGTTCTTTTGTTCCTCAAACTGTTCTGAGTGCAAGGCCCAGCCCCTGAGAAAGATTTTTGTATTTTCTTTTAAAGAGAAACCCTAAGGATCTTTTAAAATATGAAACTGGAATGTTGCATATTTTATACTTTCCTATAAAAAACTGAGCATACTGAAGAATGAGCAGTCTGTAACTGGAAATTCATATTCAGGTAAGGAAATTGCTTTCATGTACTTTTTATGCACATTTGGAAAGAGCAAACTGAACCAGGTGATGTTTACTTCTATGATCTCCAATATTCAGCTTTCAGTGTCACAACTTTGATAGTACTGTAAAACTAGCCTTAAAAACGTCTTCTTTTAATCTCTTGCTGAGATAAAAGTTTGGCCTTTCAGTGTGCTGATTTTCACATGCCCTGTGTTTAAACTGAAATTTCTATGACATGCTTTTCCAGGGGAGAAACAGAACAAAAACAATGTTCAGATAAAATATTATAGGTTTATTTAAAACTTAATTCTCACCTTGAGTATGCAAAATACAAACTCCACAAAATGTTCATTTTTTTACTTTGTAGTTTACAAATATACAAAATAGAAGTTTGCTTAAATTTATATTACATATTTATTAAGGCAAGGAACTATATAGAAAAAAACATTTGTTCTGCTTAAGGCATACTTGGGAATAAACCATTGTACAAATTATTGCACATCTGAAACCACAGTGCATAACAGACTGTCTGCATAAAAATGTTAAAAGAAATAAACCAGGCGTATTTACCTGACTTAGGTCATAAATGTAGATCGGAAGACAAAAATAGATTTTCCTTGTCAAAGTATGCAGCAGTTTGAGAACTTTGGCTTCCTCATTTGGTACCTTTAGAACCAAGACTCACCAAGCACCATCGTTTAGGTTATTAAAAACATTTTCTGTACCTGAATTTCTTCCTCTTCTAATATCGTAATAATGGCTTTTAGAAGGCAAAGAGAATACAAGGTGATCTTTATGCTTATATTGCATCGAAACACAATTCAAGGGAATTCTGGTCTTCCCTCCCCCCAACTCATGGATCTAATTTATACCCTGATATCCACACCTTCCAGTCACCCCCTTGGTGTTTTCTAAGTCCAAGAATATTCAAGTTGGCTTTAGCATTGGAATGATAGAAGATCCAGTCACAGACCCCATCGGTTCTTTGATTTGTCTTCTGGTTTCTTTGCGTCTCCTGATTATCCATTCACAAGTTGGCTTGTTGGGAACTTGACCATGATTGTAGTGCTTTCCAGCTGGGTTCCTCCCCCCGCCGCCCCCCACCCCGGGGAGTGGGGGGGAAGACTGTGAAAGGTCAAAAAAAAAATACTGAATTCTCTTCTGGCAGTGTGGGTCATATCCACTGTTTGGGGATTTAAAAGTGCCTCTTCATGTGTAAGGCGAGGTGGTCCGACCTGGAGAAGGCCCGGTCGCACTTCTGGCACTGGAAGGGGCGGTGCCCGGTATGCTTGCGGTAGTGCCTGGTCAGTTCGTCTGAGCGGGCGAATTTCCACCCGCAGCCGTCCCAGTCACAGTGGTAGGGCTTCTCACCTGGGGGAGGGAAAGAAACCCAGGTGAAGCCATCGCTACCTAACGCGGAATTGGCCAAACTGGAGGCCGAGTATCAGACCAATTCCCCAAGCACCCCACTCTGAAAGGGGCCAGCCATGTTTTTAGACCACTTCAAGGCCATCTTCAATTTCAGATCATAAATAGAAATATTAAAAGTATTCTTTTTGCCCTTTTTTGGGGGGGGAACAGACCTACACTTCCTACACTTATATATCGCTAACATTTTCATTCTTTTGAGCCGAAGTACCATGGTGATGGAAGTGAATTTAGAACTCTCTCTCCCGTCCAAACCAAGTGATCACATCCTCTATCCCACTACAACTGGGTCGAAAAAGCCATAGGCGGTACTTTTTTTGCATCAGCATTTCTATTATTTTAATGAATCCTACACCTAAATGACCTTATGTACCTATACTTACATGACATGAAATTCTCTGCAAGTGACCATCTTAAACCACAATCTTGGGCAAATCATAACCATTCAATTCTTGAAATTCAAACAGAACCTACTTATGAAGGCTAGAACTAAAAATAAAAAAGGAGTGTGCATCTGGGAACAACCAGTGAAAATTGCCTAAAAATTAAAAACTGATAAGAAGACCTAACATACTTTTGCACTGCAACGTGTAATTTAAGATTTTATTTTTAAGTAATCTCTACACCCAACTTGGGGCCAGAACCCGGAACCCGCAACCTCGGGAACCCACAACCTCGTGATAAGAGTTGCACCCTCCACTGAGCCAGCCAGGCGCCCCCGAAGTATAATTTCTTGATTACAAGGGCAATGCCTTGCTCAAAACGAGGAGAGGGCCCACAAGTGGCCTGGAATCTCCCTGCCTTTCAAAAGCCTTACGCCTAACAGAACTGCACATTCAAGCACTTGATACCATCCATCAAGCAAAAGGCTCTTGGGCAAAAAAGGAGGCGCCAGTTTGGTCTGCTGTTCTCTCCTGTGATCCAAGAGATGGAGGAGATAGACTGTGCCCCACATCCCAAGGGAGGCCCTGAGAAGTGTCCACAGTTAGCCAATGGGCTGCACACCAACCTCCCCGCCCCTTTTGCAGCTTCTGTTCTCCTACCTGTGTGGGTTCGCAGGTGCGCCTTGAGATGAGAACTCTTCGTGTAGGTTTTGCCGCAGCCCGCATAATCACAAGTATGAGTGGCTGTCCTTTTCCGGGGCCACGACCTTCTCCCCCTCTTTGGTTTCGGCTCCTCTGGCATGCAGGAACCAGGAGGCATGAGCTCTAGGGGTGAAGAAGGTGGAGTCAGCATCGGCCCCTGCGCCCGGGAGAGCCGGCACACGCAGGGCTCCCCAGCCCGAGCTATGAATCCCCAGGACTGACCTTGGTAATGGAGCGGTGGGACCTGAGGCTGCATCTGGTCCGGCAAAAAGGGTGGGTAGTTGGGCCCCGGGTGGGGATGAAAGCCCGGGGGTAGCGGTAGGGCAGGGTGACAGTCCCTGCTGCTCAGCAGTTCCTCGGCACCCAGGGTCGGGGTAGTCCTGCTGGGGAGCTGCCGCCCCAGGGGGAAGTCGTGCGCTGGTGGCCGGTGGCCATTGCTGAGAGGAGGTCCAGTGCCCAAGTGGGCCTCTAGGGGCCGACCGACGGTGCACGACGAGACCGCCTCCTGCTTGATCTTGGGGCACATGCGCGGTGGCCCGCCGCTGTAGGGCGCCACCACGACCGGGTGGCTGCCATCCGGGCTGCCTTTGCTAACACTGATGACCGACGGGCTGCCGTACTCGCTGCCAGGGGCACTCAGCGACGCCTTCAACACAAACTTGCCCATCAGCCCGCCACCTGGCGGCTGCGGCTGCTGCGGCGGAATGTACACTGGGTCCAACTCGGGCCGAAGGAGCTCAGCCACGAAGCCGCCCGAGGGGCTCACGTCGTTGATGTCCGCCAGGTTGAAGGGAGCTGTGGGAGGGGGCACGGACTCCCGGCCATAGAGGAGGCCGCCGCCGCCAGTGCTGCCCGGCGCCACGCCCGGGTCCCCTCCGGGCCGGATCGGATAGCTGAAGCTGCAGGTGGAGGGCGCGCTGGCAGGACCGCTGCTCGATGGGGAGGACGAGGACGAGGCTGATGCCGACGAGGACACGGTGGCGGCCACTGACTCCGGATGGGACAGTGAATTGGAGAGGATAAAGTCCAGGTCCAGGAGATCGTTGAACTCCTCCGTCTCCCTCCGGGGTAGGAGAGCAGGGTTGTTGCCGCCACAAGCCGCGCCGACTCCGCCACTTTCCAGGTCGGTGGCCACGGTCGCGGCCGCCAGGTCATAGGGGCGGCCGGGAAGCACCGGAGGAAGTCGCTTCATGTGGGAGAGCTCCTCCCGCCAGCGCTGCGGGAACAGGACGGGAGAGAGACCGTCGGTGCTGGTCCCCTGCTGCCACACTACGTACCGGCGGGCCGGCCGCGCCTATACCGCCCAGGCACCGGGACTGGGCAGACATAAAGCGCCGGGGTACTCCGGGTGCCAGCGCTGCAATCTCGGCCCACCCCCGGGCCCCAGGAGAGGCGGTGCGTCGGTTTGGAGGATGTTATGTTCTGTGTGCCCGATGGCGTGTGAGCAAGGGCCGCGGCTCGGCAGCCCGGGTCCTTCCCCAGCCAGATCCCGGGGACGCTCCAGCCACCCCTGGAATTGGGACACCGAGGATCTCCCTATGCGCCCTCGCCACGGGTACGCCTACGCGCCAAGCTCACTCGGGCCCAGCCCGTGTGCAGGGACACATCCACCTCCCGCCCGGTGGCCCCCGCGCCAGCCCTGCCGCCTGCGAGCTAGGAGACGTGTGCGGACCGAGCGTGCGCCCCCCGCGGCTCCGCAGTGTCCGGACCACACGCATGTACAACTAAGCCAAGGGCGCGGAAGCCATCCTAGGAAGACTGCGGGGCCAGTGCGGTGGCCACTCCTTCCCCTCGCCGGATAAGGTTTTGGGTGACCCCTGGGCTCCGTCCGTCCCCACCCCACCCACAGAAGCCCACTGAACGTTCCCGACCTTTCGCGGCAATACTCACGTTATTCGGGGCACCTGCTGGACGCAGTGTCTTCTCCCTTCCCGCCGGGCCGGACGCGAACGTGGAGAAGGACGGGAGCAGTGCGTCGCTGACAGCCATGTCAGACTCGCCAGGTGGCTGCCTGCGGGCCGGGCGGGGCACAGAGGCAGGAGTCAGGGGGCCACTCTCGACCGCCGCTCAGGCGCGTCCCACCGGCCTCCCGCCTTCGCCCCTCCCTGCGCCCCGCGCCGCACCTACCTCATTAATGTGGGGGCCCGGAAGGTCCTCGGGAGTCCGAAGCAGTGGGGGTACCCAAACCCCAAAGTCAACGAAGAGGAAAAAAAAAACTTAAAAACGAAGCCAAAACCCAAACCCCCAAAATTGCCCGAGATCCTTCTTTGGATTAAATATAAACGGGAGATGCCTTTTTAAAAAGTTCCTTTGTATCAAAAGTTCTTAGAAAAGTTGTAAACTCGTAAAAACAGACAATCAGCAAGGCGAGTAAGTAGGTCCGGTGGCCGAGCTGCGCTCTCTTCGACTCAGCAGCGTCCTCCACCACTGTCGCGGTCGCCGCGGCTGTCGCCGTGGGCGCTGGGGCTGTGGCCGGGTTGGCGGGCGGGCGGCGCCGCCAGGTGAGACTGGCCGCGGTGGCGCGGATCTGCGGACTGGGCGGCGGCGCGGGGCGCGGAGTCCGGGGGGCTGCGCGGGGCGCGCGCGGCCATGGGCGCTGGCCGCGGGCGGGTGGGTGGGTGGGGGGCCTGAGGGGCGGGGAGGGGCACTTGGCGGCTCCCGGTGCCGCCGCCGCCGCCGCCCGCCACCGCCTCTGCTCCCCGCGCGCCCACAGCCGCGCTCGCTCTCTCGGGCCGGGGAACTGCCGGCGGCCGCCGCGCGCTCCTTACTTAACTTCTCGGCTCCCGCCCTACCCCCGCCTCCTACCCGCTGTGCGCCGCGGCCCGCCGCCAGGCCCCGCCCCTCCCTTTCTTCTCCCCTCCCTCCTGCGGCCCCCCCGCGCGTTGCCATGGCAGCTAAATAAACAAACTCGGCGCACGTGGGGGCGGGGGGAGGGAGGGGCGCGGGCGGGGCCGGCCGAGCCGTGACGCCAGCCCAGCAGCTGGCGGGCAGGAGCCGCGCTGACGCCGGCGGCGGCGGCGGCGGCGGGCGGCCGGGGCGCGGGGTTTTGGGCGCAAGTCCGGTCGCCCTGCGACCGGGGCAGCCTGCGTCGCGGTGGTCAGCTCCGTGGGTTCGAAGCCCGTGTCGGAGGAGTCTGGTAGGGGCTGAGGGGTCGGTTTCGCTCCCCCACCCCCGCTCCCGTCCGCGCCGTCTGCGCGCTAGAGAAAAGCGCGATTATCCGCGTGACTCATCCAGCCTTCCGTCCCTCTCCGGCGCACGCAGCGGCCCGGCGCTGGTCTCGCAGCGCCAGTGCGGGTGCTTGGCCTGGCCTCGCGGGGTTCTTCGTGGGTTCTCCGGCCGGGTGGGGTGGGGGGAGAGGCGGGGAGAGGTGGGTGCCAGGCTCTGTGGCGGGACTGGGAGCCCGAGAAGGCCTGGAAGGGCGCAACGATGTTGGGGCGGGTAGCGGAGTTACGGTTTTGATATTTCGGGGAGCCGGGAAAGGAGTGAGAGGGCTCAAGACTGACTTTGTGGGGTGGAGGAGGGCAGAGGGGCTGTGAGGCGCAGACACCTTTCAACCGGGGACTCTCAGGCAGTTGACAAGCCACGCACCCTCCTTTCCACTTTATGGATGGGCAAACTGAGTCATAAAGAGGTGAAGTGTGGAGGTAAAGGTCAGACGGGGAGCTAGCTCCCTTGGCTCAGGTTCCGAGCGGTCAAGCCCACCGAGAGGCACTTAGCTGGAAAGTGGCCACGTACCGGGAAGTGGAGCGGTGCGGTGGGACCCCGGTTCCCGAAAAAGGCACAACGAGCTCGGCGGCAGTCGTTCCTGCCCACCGGGAAGAGAAGAGGAAACGGCGATCGTTATTTCAGTCTTATAACTTTGCCTCCCCACCCCCACACTCCCCTAAGTTTGTGATCAGTAATTTTCCAGCCGGGAAATGTTTTCGCCCTCATCTCTACAAACAGTGACTTTTTTTTTTTCTTCTTTCCCAAACGTGAGTGTGGTGTTCGGTTTCGCCTGCTAAACGTAGGCTTGCGAGGTGTTTGGTTTGGATTGAGGCGCACAGAGCCGGGCTCCACGAGCCTCCTCACCAGTAAACGCTGTCGATCCCAGGAAAGGCAAGGGGAGGAGGAAAAGGGTCCAAGCCCCAACGCTGGGCGGAGTGTCCGCTCACTGTCATTGAGCTCTCTAGTTGCTTCATACTTTAAGTCGTTGTCACCTGTTTGAGTTCTGCGATTCTGGTACCTATTAGGTTTCCTCAGAGTATTTGTTAGCCCTGAGTTTTTCACTTCTTGCCGACCACAGAAGCATTCTTGGAATGCACCTCATCCCGAATGAATCCACTCGGCCCTCTCTGCCAACGACAGGAATCCCTCTGGGTCTAGAGAGTTGGACGAATTTGAAGATGACTTCCATCCTTCGGCCAAGGCCTCCAGCGGGAGGGGGGGGTAGGGGATGCTTTGGCAGGGAAAGCCCGACCTGGAGGGTTCAACCTCACTCCATAGGAGCAGGCCAGTTACTTTAACTCTGAAAACATTGCCCTTTCAAAGGGAGAAAGCAAGAAAGGAAAACACCTGCTACTCCTCCCACCGCTCCTTTCATTGTGATGGCAAAAATTTCTTGGTATGCTAGAACTCGAGGATTGCATGAAAATGTTACACACTTTTCCATCAAGGCCTAAGTTCCTAAACCCCAGTGGACTTGGATGAGCCCTTGATTGGTGGCCATTTCCCTAGGCATGTAAACACCTAAATCAGGACTTGGAGTTTCTAAGTAGCGAGTGCATGAGGTTTTTTTTTTTTCTGCTTTGCTCTTCTTTATCTAAAGCAGTAACCCTTCCCCTTCAACAAAAGTAACACCCACAATGAAAAAACAATATTACGCAGATGAATTGGAAAGACTATTCTTATGTCATAAAATCAAGATTCTGAAATTCAATTAAAAAGATGAACTTGTGGTTTCCAAACAGCCTTCAGGAGGAGTAAAGCGAGTGTCGCTTTGTGGCAGGCAACGATCTAGTTATTACTCTGATTGCATCATAAAGTGAGATCTCTATATTTGCCCTGGATTTCTAAAAGTGGTAAGGAACTCCAAGTTCACAAATCATCTCCTTTCAAGGCAGGTGCCTGGTGTGACAACAGGGTTATGACCCTCCCTCGTTTCAGAACAGGTAGGTCCAGAAGAGTTAAATTCCTGCCCTGTATAATTTATAAACATGAGGCTGAGTAAACCTTTGATGACTAAATTGCACTCTAAAATAATAATAATAGAAGACACCCTTTAAAGAAGAATTACATACTTACTGGTGACTTTATTTCAGCAAACTGATACTACAAGTTTTGTGGTATGGATGTTAATTATTAATGTCCTTGGAGTTATAAAATAGATTTTGTTTTTCCAAGCACGAACTGCATTAGTTGGCAGAAGATGTGATGGAAGCTGTCAGTGTTAGGGGATTGGCATGGAGACTTGGAGGGGTGTGATAGATTGAAGAGGCTCAACATGCTTCAAATGAAGGACTCCGCACCCAGGACTGAACACCAGATCGGGGCAAATAGAGCTCCCCAGGGAGCCTGGCTGCACCCTGGCCTGGGGTATCTGCAGAACTGCCACAGGACTCAGGAAGAGCTGGGGTTTTTGTTTGTTTGTTTTTTGATATTTCAGAAGGTGGCAAGGCTTTTCTCAGCCTTCACTTTCTTTTCTTGGAAACTCCAGCCTCTTTTTCACCTCGGTCACTTGTGAGATGTTAAGAAAGTGGGCTTTAGCACGAAATTGCCTGGGTTTGTGTTCTGGCTCTGCTGCTTTCAGCTGTTCAGGTTATTTGACCTCTCCTGTTTCTTCTATAAAATGGGGATAGTTACGGTACCTACTTCTTAAAGTGATGAGGATTATAAGTGGAATTATCCAAATAAAGTATTTAACGTAGGCCCCGGTGCTCAGTGAATGATAGGTATTACCGTCACCGGTATTCTCCAGGGCACCATAGGCTTCATAAGGGCAGGAGCTATTGTTTTGTTCACTGCCATATCCCCACGTCCTGGTACAGTGCCTGCCTGGTACACAGTAAAGCTCTGTGTTTGTTGAATGAATAATGGACTTTAGCAGGAAGGTGGTCTTTCTTTTCAGCTCTCCCTTGGAGGCTTATGAATCCCCTTTTTTGTCAAGAGCTTCCATCCACCCAGAGTCTTATCCTGATTTTTCCTCCGTTGTTTGATCACCCTTGTCCAGCTTCCCAAACTAGAAACCTAGATTCTCCTCATTTTCTTTGGCCTGGGCATTTAGGCTTCCCCAGAGCTCAGCCACTTCCATTCCTAAATGACTCCGCTACCTTTGACAACATTGGGCCGCCTTGGTTCAAGCCCTCCTCATTTATGGCTTTTAATTATTATGGTGGCTTCCCCCAACTGTTGTCCTCCTCCTCCCTTTTCTCCACCGCCTCCCGCATAGCCCCCCTGGAATTTCCCTGCTAGATGGAATCCATTTTTATCACAAATCCCTTCTTAGTCTCAGGGACCACACTCCTTGTACTAGGGCCCTCGACAAACTTTGCAAACTCATCTCTAGAGACTGACCGTACCCTCCCTAAACTTTAACTGGATGGTCTCTCAAGTCTGAATACACAGTGTGTTTTTCTCCATTGGCTCTTTTTCCCTCTGCGGCCCTCATCATCCTCAAACTGCAGAGCCCCTTTTAATTGTCCCGTGGTCTGTCCATCCCCATCTAGGTTAGTCCTCTTCCCTCTGAGCTCCAATAAAGCTGGGTGGTGACTCTGCTACGCCATTTACCCAGGGGACTCCGTGATCTGGTGACTTGTTCGTGGGGCTCCTATTCCACTGTGGCATCTTTAGGACAAATGTCCAGTAAGTATGCATTTTAGAATGAAAGGACCAAAGCTGCCTTGGTAAAGTGATTCATCTGGAAACCCTGCTCTCTCCTATCTTGTCAGTAACGTTTCTTTCTGGTTCAGAGTTCACTGGCTTGGTTTTCTGTTTTCCAATCCCTCTCTTCCCTCCACCCCCTTCTTTTCTTCCTTTGAAAAGCACTATGAAGGAGACAGAAAATAAAGTCCTTCATAACTCTGCCCTCACAAAACAGACAAACAGGGAGAGAACAGTCCTGGCCAAGGCATTGTAATAAAACAAACTAGAAAACACAAACAAAAATAACCAAAAGCCAAACCAAAACCAAATGGAGAAAGAGTCAGCTCTTTTCTGTAGCCAAATCCATTGCCTTTCAAAACCCAAACATTGGGTATTGAAGTTTTTAGAGCAGAAAATGAGTCACAGACATTTAAAAATCAATTCTCAGAAATTTAAAATCTTTCTCATGAACCTTTAGGTTTGATCACTTAAGTTACATTTTTAGCCCCCAAATTTTAAGCTCTACTGTCTTTAAGCTATTCAAAAAGAAATTCTGAACCTAATGGGATTATCTTAAAGCTGTTTGAACTGGCGGCAGTTGGCTAAAATCAGGTTTTCAGTGTCCTCATCTTGTTCTGAGACGTTAAGAAGATACAAACAAACCCTCCTCTCTTTAGGTTATTTCTGTTTAGTAGAGAGAAATATCTTTTTTTTTTTTAATTTTTAAGCTTTTATTTTATTTTTATTTTATATATTTTTTAAGATTTTATTTATTTATTCATGAGAGACAGAGAGAGAGAGAGAGAGAGGCAGAGGGAGAAGCAGGCCTGATGCGGGACTTGATCCCAGGACCCTGAGATCATGACCTGAGCCGAAGGCAGACACTTAACCATCTGAGCCACCCAGGCGCCCGAGAGAAATATCTTTTAAGAGTAAGATACATGGTAATATTTTTCTTAACAAAAAAATTAGGGTCTAATATTTACATTCTTCATCTAGCATGATTGTTTTTAAGGCCACCAGAAGAATCTTCTGATACTATATGCATTTGAAAATAAAAATATCATCTAAAAGTAAAAGAACTAGCAAACAAGGCAAATCAGCAGAAAAAACCTATTGCTGGAATTTTCTCCTTGACTTGGTTCACCCTGGCTTGTTAAACTCTTTCCTGGAGAAAATTAGCATTGAGAGAACTAAGACATATTCTCAATATTCTATTGTTCTATTTTCTTAAATTAAAAGGCTCAGTACCTCAGATTCTTAGTGTAGGACAATGTTGTTTCTCTGCAAAAAACATGGTTCCCTGGCTTAAATCAGAATGGAGGTAAAAATTTTGCATTATGGAAAGTGTAGGGATTTTGAGGGTTCAATAATGACTGCTTCACACCCTGAGAAATGCAAACAAGAAACAATTCTGTGTTTAATTTTCTTCTCAGTTTGTGGGCCGGACAAGAGGATAGGTTATTTTTGCCAATTTGACATTATGTACTTTGAGCCAAGGAAATGATTTAAAAAAAAAAAAAAATAATAACAATGCATTTGATTACCCTGCGGTTGACTCTTTTTCACAAACATTGTGTTTGTTAATCAATTTTAATGTACTGGGTGGCTGGTGGGGATAGTGCTAGGAGGATGGCCAGTGCCAATGTTAAAAAAAAAAAAGGGCCAAAATTAATTTCTGGCAGCACTAAATATCTCATTGTGTTTGATGCATTTTTCAAAGTCGATAGCTCAAATCTAGACACATGCTCTTATATCAAGGGATGACCAGAAGCTTTTTGAAAGAGGAAACCCTAGCATAGTTACCTAACCTGAGAGGAATTCCCAGCATTTTAATAGAGATTCAAGAAGGTAATCTATTCAGACTGCATTCAGTCTATGTTGTCAGTTAACTGATGAATTTTTCTGGTTGCTACATTTACCCAACAAAGTTCTCAGAGCCAAGTGTTTATGGGAAACAGTGGACTGTTGAATTTCAATGTTCTCTGTTTCATTCAGCAAACTCAGTTTTCCATTCAAATAGCAACTCATTCGGGCTTCTTAAAGGACTGGCCACTATCTTTGGGCTATCTGGATGCAGAGTACAGGGTCAATATCTGAGTTGAATTCTCTGTGCCTTCTTGCTATAACGTGAAGCGGGGCGGTTTGGCAGAATTCACGGGGTTATGGGCGAGGAAGGAAGGGCTTGAATTCAAAGTAGTGAGCGTAGCTATTCTGGGGGAGATGGTTGGGACTGCCACCCAAGAATTTGGATTCCAGGCCTCTTACCACCTCCTACGAGCTGCGTGACCTTGGGCGAGTGATATCACCCAGCTACACTCTACTTTCCTGGTCTGTGTCATGGGGCTGTGAATATACCTGCCTCACAAAGCTGAGGATTTGGTTATGAGAGCTACCATGAATGTTTGTTTCTCCCCTCTGGCCACGAAACCTGACACAGTTCTCCCAGTTTGATAAACTTGAAATGGGTTCTGCAGTACCCAACATGGGGAGCTGATGCATTATCTTGATTTGAAAACTAAAACGCTGGGGCTCCTGGCTGGCTCAGTCAGTGGTGCTCGTGACTCTTGACCTCGGGGTCCCGAGTTCGAGCCCCACCCTGGGCGTAGAGATTCCTTTAAAAAGAAGACTAAAATGTTTTTTTCCCACAGTATCTTATTTCCCCCCAAATCACCCAGCATCACTGCAGATGCAACAACTAAGGAGCATCCTCAGCTGAAACCTCACAAAGATGCTGTCGTTAAGTTGAGCCGTGTCTCAGCATGGGTTCACATCATCACTTGCAAAGGGCTTCTTTGCGTAAAATCTAGAAAGACAAGTGATGGCTGACCCTTCATAAGCCAGGCAAGAGCTATAGGGGACAGAGGAGAGTTTCAAGGTCAAGTTCATAATTGAAGGATTATGTCCTGGCTGATAATGTTGGCAAAATTCTAACCTTGTCTTTCCTGGAAGAGTACTAGAAGGCTCTTCTGTGTTCTCCCTTCAGGATTCAGAGGGAGTAACAACTCTCAATAATTAACATCACGACTGTGCGACACCATAGCTTGTACTGTGCTGAGGCCCTGTTATACAGTAAGTCATGTCCCCCTCACATCACCCCTGTGAGGCGGACGATGCCCCTGGTGCTCTAGTATGTAGGCTTTCCCGGGCCGAGGACCCAGCCTGACTTACTCTAATTTCAGAACATAGTACAGTTATAAAATGAATCATAGGTGCTCCATACACATTTGTTTAATAAGTGAACCCCGTTTTGCAGTTTTAGACAGTGCAGTGTAGAGTGGTTAAGTGACTAGCCCAGGGTTATGCAGCTAAGTAAGTGAGACAGTCAGGTGTTCTTAGAGCCCACACAGGGAAGGAGGCCTGTGGTATCAGGACTCTATGTAGCCTGCCCCTTAGTCATCCTTGTTTGTTCCTGCCCTCAGCTGTGTGGGGCTTCCCTGAATCCAGAGTTCTGACATCAAGTTCTACAGAGAGTAAACCTCTAATCTCCTGTCCAAGTTGGGAGAGAAGCAGTTACCCAGCTGCCTGGGGTTAGGGAAGAATCTTAGGGCCTAACTGCTTGGATAGATGGAAAGGTGGATGGGTAGGTGGGTGGGTGGATGGATTTTCCAACTGCTGCTTATATAGGCTTTCAAGAAATAATTCCTGTGTAATTCTGTTTTCATTCCCATATGCACTTTACTTTCTGAGTAACTTGGTGTCTCCACTTCCTGAGCCTTCCAAGGGACCTGTATCTTGGAATCAGTCTGCTTTATTTTCCACTTTCTGTGATCTAAATTTGTGGTCACTTGTCCATTTGCTTCCCAATTCTGACCCTCTGTCCTCGTTGGTTTTGCCTTTTCAATTCTTTTAGCGTATCTTAAATGGGGTTTCAGAGGGAGCATCAGAAAACGTGTTTAGCACACCATACTTAACCAAAAATCCCTTGCTCCTTTTACTATTTTACCTTTAAAAAAAAAAAAATTATTTATTTATTTATTTATTTGACAGAGAGAGACACAGCGAGACAGGGCATACAAGCAGGGGGCGTGGGAGAGGGAGAAGCAGGCTTCCAGCTGAGCAAGGAGTCCAATGTGCGGCTTGATCTCAGGACCCTGGGATCATGACCTGAGCGGAAGGCAGACACTTAATGACTGAGCTACCCAGGCGCCCTATTTTACTTTTTTTTTTTTTTTAAGTAAGCGCCAGGCCTTATGTGGGGCCAGAACTCACGACCCCAAGATTAGGAGTTGCATGCTCCACTGACTGAGCCAGCCAAGTGTCTCTTATTATTTTACTTTTTAAAGTTAGATTTTTTTTCTGATTTCAAAAATTAATGCTATTTTAAAAAATCAATAAATGTATGTTTCAAGTAAAAAAAAAAAAAAATCCACATCCTACCAATCCAGATATGACTGTGATTAACAGTTTGGTGTATACATTTTCAGAATTTTTATGCCTATATAAAAATACTAAAATTTATTTTTCAAACGTGTGTTATCATTTGCACACAGCTTTGTAAATTTGCTTTGATTTTCACTTAGCAATATACCATAGATATCTATTCATGTTAATATAAATATACCTTATACTTTTAAACACATCATAGTTTTCCTAATACTGGTATTAATCAATCCCTTTTGATGGGCATTTAGATTGTTTCCACTTTTTCACTATTACAAAATTCTTATGTGCACCCTTAGACATACTTGCTTATTTCCTTAGGCTCAATTTGTAGAAATTGTTTCATTAGGTTTACATCATCAGATATTATCAAGTTGTTCCTCAAAAAATGCCCATTCCAGGGGCGCCTGGGTGGCTCAGACGGTTGAGCGTCTGCCTTTGGCTTGGGTCATGGTCCCAGGGTCCTGGGAATGAGGCCCATGTCGGGCTCCCTGCTCAGTGGGGAGCCTGTTTCCCCCTCTCCCTCTACTGCTCCCCATGCTTGTGTGTTCACTCTCTCTCTCTGTCAAATAAATTAATAAAATCTTTAAAAAAAAATGCCCATTCCCATCAGCAGTTTATATTCCCATCTGCAAAGTATCAAGGTACTGCTTTCCTAACACGCTTGCAGCACTGAGTGTTATGATCTCATTCCTCTGCTACTCCTTTTAAACACTGGTATTGACGTATATCAGCTTTGGGGCTAGTCAGCCTCTTCTGGCAGTTAGTTGCTTCCTTCAGATTCTGAAGGTGTGGAAATTGTACAGTGTTAGAATGTCATCAGAGGCTTCCACTGTGCACATATGGAAGCAGAGGCCTAGGGAGTGGAGGTGACTTGCCCATGCCACACACTGGCAGATCTGTGACCACAGAACACTTGTCCCAACTCCCGCCAAGTCCAAGAGTTCCCTGCGTCAGACTGCTTGGACAGAGGCACCCCAGAACCTGCCCTTCCCGGAGCCCCTTCCCTTCTGAAGCCAGAAGCATGCACCTCAGGTGAGGGATGGGAAATAGCATTTTCAGGGCACCTTCTAAGAGCCTCAGCCCGCCCCAGGTACTTTGCAGAGGTTATGCCCACAATCATGCCATGAGATGTAGGTATTATTAACTCCGTTACACAAGGAGGAAATGGAAGAACTAGAGATTCAGCTAATCAAATTAGTAATCTGTGCCCAATCCCGGGGGATTTAGCTCGGGCGACTAGATGAGATTCATTAGAGTGAATACTGTGGCAGCATGGGAGTCGGGTTTAAAGGGAGGAAGAGTGGTATCAGCGAGGCCAGTGGGCCCTGTGTGGGGAACGGGGACGTTTCCGGGGAAGCCTGAAGAGCCTCTGATCCTTCCTCCCATAGCAAGCGCTCATTCAGGCTAAGAGTAAAGACTGGCAGCATCAGCGACTGTCAAGGCGGTGTCTCGCTGTCTTGGGATCCTGTTGTTGCTCAGGGTTGAGCCCAAGTCCAGCACAATGCCTGCTGGCCGAGTCCCTGTGCTGGAACGACTGAACAGTCCAGCATGGCCGGTGTGTAAATGTCAAGTAAACACCAAATTCAAGTGCAATCTAACTATTGTGCTGGGACTATTTGCTTTAGATATAATAGTCAGCAGGAAAGGAGAAGGAGAGGGAAGGAGGAAAATGTATGTCACTTCACAAGGCAAATCATGAACGTGTGAGCCCTCCCTGGGCTGGCTGGAATGTCACAGGAACCAACGTCAAATAAATAAAGGGCCTGCACTCCATGTTGCAAAAATAAGCATGTCCATTTGCTTGAAAAAAAATAAAAAAGTTCAGATGAGGGAACATTTTCCAGTCAATCACTCTGCAGCAAAGTCATCCTGTTGAATTTGTGACTCACAGGCTCTCTGTGTCAATAGACAGAGAGTAAGCCCATCTTTATGACTTCACTGGGAGATGAAGCAGAAGTCGGGGATGAGGCTGGGCCAGCTCTCACCCAGGGCTCGAAGCTCTGACAATAAATAGCCAAGGAAAGTCTGACCACTCAGAGGCTGGGCAATTACATTTGTTGTTCCCTTTTCTTTATTTCTCCCTTGTCTCCTAGAAAAAAACCAACGTAACATTTGACTGACTTCATCCTTTCCTTGCCTCCACATGGATGGAGGGCTGTGATTGGAGGGCGTTTCCTGCATTTGGTGTTCTGCACACAGTGCTATCTCATTCTGCCCTCATAGCCGTTTTGGAGGATAGTTGGTATTTGTGTTCTTTTCTGGGGGAGGATACTGAGGCCCGCAGGGTTAGGTACCTTTGCCAGCTTCTGGCCGAGGGTTCTACCACAGTTCTTTCCGGCTTCAATTTCAGGCTCTGTGCATTTTCCTTCCTTCCTTCCTTCCTTCCTTCCTTCCTTCCTTCCTTCCTTC
>NW_023270433.1:24614196-24716998 GCF_011800145.1 Mirounga leonina | reverse complement strand
CTTTCTTCCTTCCTTTCTTTCTTTTCTTTCTTTCTGCGGACAACCTCCCATTTTGCTGTTTTACCGTAAGCCAGACGGTAGCCTTGACACTGGGGCTCCCTGGAGAAATAAAAAGAGGTTCCTGCCCTCAAAGAGCTCCAGGACCAGCCAAAGTCCTCTGGTCTGGTATCCAAGACCCCCTGGGACAGGATCAGTTCAGGTGGCCTGAAACCAGTAGATATTTAAGAAAAGGTGGTACCAAGAGACTCCCGGCTTGTTTTCCAAATTGGCACCATTTGTAGATGCCTCAGGAATGCCTGAGGGATAGAAAACCCATGCAGAGATCATAGACCATAGATGAGCTAAAGCTTGGTGCTAAAGCGGCTGACCTGGAAGCAAAGCCTGCAGCCTGTCAGCTTTGTTTGGCAAACCAGCTGAGGAGGGGCAGAGGCTCGATGTTCCATCTTGTGTTGCCACAGAGCAGGGTGGGTGCGCAGGGGCGCGAGCCCCGAGAGGGCCTGGCCTCTGGTCTGGACTCGGCTACCACACTCATGAGCTTGGGTCAGTCATTCCCTCAGCCCACGCCTTGGCCTCTTCCGCTATAACCTGAAGGCTGGAAGGTGCAAATCCCCTGTGGCTCAAAAGCATCAGGATTAACCTGGAGGGTTGGATCTGCTCTTGACTTTGGATGGCCTCAGCCTTACCTATTTGCAATGTTCAGAAATGAAAAAAGAAAAAAAAAAAAAGCAAGGAACCTGCTAGTTCTCAGGA
This sequence comes from Mirounga leonina, assembly GCF_011800145.1. Lineage (NCBI taxonomy): Eukaryota > Metazoa > Chordata > Mammalia > Carnivora > Phocidae > Mirounga > Mirounga leonina. The sequence goes on along the minus strand of NW_023270433.1, from coordinate 24,716,248 downwards.
CTGAGACATTTCGTCTTCACTCTCCCTGCAGCCCTGCTGAAAAGGAACTTTGATCTTTTAAAACATCTGGTGTCTGCCCAAACCAAAGCAGTTCTTAGAGTGGCTTTGCCTTCATTTTCATATAACCCCGATTTTTTTCTTCTCCTTTCTTTCTGCGGTCCTGGGTGTTTGCCCAGCTCCGCGAAGCTGTCGGTGTGTGGACTGGATTCCCTGGTTGCCTTCGTCCTCCTGAAGTTCCAGTCCTTAAAGTTTTTCTTCTTGATGGCTGGGGAAATTCTTGAAAGCTCACGGTCAATACTCTTTCGCTGGAGTATACTTTTAAAAAATTTATTTTGGCTCTGTGTTGTTTGTCGAGCCCTCACGGAACCCTGTGAGGAGACTGCTCCGTTTACCATTTTGAATTTCTCCCCCTTCTCTCTGGCAAGCCTCATGTTTCCGCTGTAATCTGCCTGAAAAACAAACAGGAGAGTTTACACTGGTCTCTGTGTCAACCATCTGCCCACTCAATGATCTCTCCAACAATGTAAGTGCTAGAAGACCAACTGTGTGTGTGTATGTGTGTGTGTGTAGGGAGAAAAATTCATTCATTCCTTCATACAGCTGATTTTTAGGGAGCACCAGCTATGTGTCTGGCTCAGCGCTGGGCACTGGGAACTTCAATGGTGAACAAAGACAGATGTGACCCTTCCCCAGAGCGAGCTTACAGAGCTTATAGTCTATTGTCAGGAGAAATACATTAATCAAATAATCACAAAGGGAATAGCAAACTGTAGAAACCACGATGAAAGAGGATGCACGGTGTAGGAGAGCTTGTAAGAGGGGCAGCTGGTCTGGTTGGGGTGTCCAAGGAGTGTAGATGAAAGTCATGTTCTCCTTGTGAACTATGATCCCTGATGAATGATTAAGACTAAGTATTTAGGCCTTAAATTTCGAGAACTAGCATGGCCTCAGTGGTATTTTTAGATTATTTAAATTTTCAAGTTATTTAAAGCCCCAGGCAAGGGACTTAGGGCACAGAGATGAACAGGACATTGCCTAGGAGATACACCCCTGAAAGAAATTGTAGTACAAGGTGTGAATGAAGTGTCATAATAGCAAGCAGGATGCAACAGTTTGCCCGGGAGCCCAGAAGAGAGAGGGACTGATTCTGCTTGAGGTGTCCCGGGCAGGGAGGGCACCCCACATCTCCTGAGTGGGGTTCAGGCAGCACAAAGCATGGTGACGGGATTGTGCAGAGTGTAGGTGGAATGGTGTGAAATCCGGGGGCGGGGGGAGGCAAAGTGGAGTGAATGGGTGGGATTGGTGATCTCTGGAAAAGTCATTTGGGGGAAAAAAATTGAGGGGCCCAGTGTCATGATTTCCCTTAAATCAGATGGTTACTCAAGACCCACATATTAAACTTGTACTTTATATGCTTTCAGTGATCCTAGAACTTTGTTAAATTTTTTGTCATAGATTTATTCTACCATAGTATGATTAATATTTTCTTTAAACCCGCTCATTTTTAAAACTTTAAAACATATTTAATAATAATAGGTATAGTATCACAATTTGGATATACTAGCCCAATGTTTTATAACATAACATATAATAAATGCACAACAATTAAAATATTCAGTGTTTCTCCGTGTGCCACTTAAAGTCTTCTTGAGTCCTGGGAGTGGTACTTATACTCCATTTTTATAAAAACCATTCTGCCTTAACTCTAGGGCAATTTAGATGTTAAAAACTGAAGCTTACTTCTTTCTTCCATCACTCACGTTACTTTGAGCAACTGAGCAGAATCTTTTCTATCTAAACTGGTTTCTCTGACTAGCAGTTCAAGGCCATTTCATCCTTCCGCTTTTGGGCTTGGATTCTCTCTCTTTTAAAATTTCATTTTTGGGGGGCCTGGGTGGCTCAGTCATTAAGCGTCTGCCTTCAGCTCAGGTCATGGTCCCAGGGTCCTGGGATTGAGCCCTGCATCGGGCTCCCTGCTCCGCGGGAGGCCTGCTTCTCCCTCTCCCACTCCCCCTGCTTGTGTTCCCTCTCTCACTGTGTCTCTCTCTGTCAAATAAATAAAATCTTTAAAAAAATTTTTTATTGTTATGTTAATCCCCATACATTACATCATTAGTTTTAGATATAGTGTTCCATGATTCATTGTTTGTGCATAACACCCCGTGCTCCATGCAGAACGTGCCCTCTTTAACACCCATCACCAGGCTAACCCATCCTCCCACCCCCCTCTAGAACCCTCAGTTTGTTTTTCAGAGTCCATCAACTCTCATGGTTTGTCTACCCCTCCGATTTTCCCCCCTTCATTCTTCCCCTCCTGCTATCTTCTTTTTTTTTTTTCTTAACATATATTGCATTATTTGTTTCATAGGTACAGATCTGAGATTCAACAGTCTTGCACAATTCACAGCGCTTACCAGAGCACATACCTTCCCCAGTGTCTATCACCCAGTCACCCCATCCCTCCCACCCCACCCCCCACTCCAGCAACCCTCAGTTTGTTTCCTGAGATTAAGAATTCCTCATATCAGTGAGGTCATATGATACATGTCTTTCTCTGTTTGACTTATTTCGCTCAGCATAATACCCTCCAGTTCCATCCATGTCGTTGCAAATGGCAAGATCTCATTCCTTTTGATGGCTGCATAATATTCCATTGTATATATATACCACATCTTCTTTATCCATTCATCTGTCGATGGACATCTTGGATAAATAAAATCTTTTAAAAAAATAATAAAATTTCATTTTCTCCCATTTATCTGGTTCTGAAGAGCATGCCTTGTCCATCCAATGATGGTCTGTCCATATACCTCCTCTTGTACTCCCCAGAGATGAAACTTTTGGTGGTCAGTTGCCTGTTTAAAAATATAGAATGTATTTTGGGTGCCTGGGTGGCTCAGTCGTTAAGCGTCTGCCTTCGGCTCAGGTTATGATCCCAGGGTCCTGGGATCGAGCCCCACATTGGGCTTCCTGCTCAGCGGGAAGCCTACTTCTCCCTCTCCCACTCCCCCTGCTTGTGTTCCCTCTCTCGCTGTGTCTCTCTCTGTCAAATAAATAAATAAAATATTTAAAAAATATATAGAATGTATTTCCTGCCCATGAATACTCATAAATAGAAAAAAAAAAGTAAAATACTCATCAGTAGGGAATTTGCCCTAATTAAGCATCTTCTCTTTGAATCAATCCTCAAAACAACCCTGAAACAGTAGTAGTTAAAGCTTCATTTTACAGATGGGGAAACAGGGGGTTGAGATGGATCTGCGTATAGGCTGGCCTCAGGGCTATGCAGCCAGCTGGAGCCAGGCTTTGTATTCAGGACTGTCTAGAGATCCAGAGCCTGGGGGCTCTCTCTTTGGCTTCTAAATTCACTTGGGTGAACTTTGTTCCTCATCCACTTAACAGACGTTTGGTAATGTCAAGTTCTGTACAAACTGTCCTGCTATATTGAAGAGAGATTGAGAGAAGAATATGAATGACAAAGGCTGTGTTCCTTGGGGGGGTGGTTAGAATTGAAACGATTATGTTTTTAACAGTCAAGTTTAATTAATTTTTAAGTTTAAAAAATTATGTCTGTATCAACTAAAACATGCACATGGTAAAAGAGTCAAATAGTTTATGAAAAAGATCTAAGATTAAAAGCAAAACCTTTTCCTGTTGCTCCTCAATACCAGATCTGTTCTATGGATGAAACCATCATGAATAGCTTCTTATTATGTTTACTTTTTACTTTTCTCTGCCACTCTGCAAAGACTTTGAAGTAACTAACAGTGAATGATATGCTTTCTTTTCCTTTATAACATTAATACAGAAACAGAAAACCAAATTCATGAAAAAAGAAGGAAGCTAGCATGCAATGCAATGGCTATGACTGAACATCAGATCTGCTTCTCAGCTTCCTGGTAGCCAAGGCAAAAAGAGAACAAGCTGAATTCCATAGCTCTCATTATCACAGAGGAAGAAGCCTTATTGTGATTTTGGGTCTCCAAGCCTCAAGTCCACTTCTCACCTGGAAGCCCACATAGGGACAATGTCAGATGCAAGACTTTTGGCAATAGCTTTAACTACAAATGCCAATTTCTGCCTGCCATCTCTTGCAAAGGCTTTTAATTAAGGTCAAGGGCTTCACAATGAAGCAGACATCAGTGAGGGCTTGGCTGACCTGGCTTAACAACAGACTGTAACACAAAGTGGGATGAATACCCATATAGCGGGAGCTCATAGGACCATGCAATTATTTGCAAGTTAGGCAAGGGAGAAAGACTTCCCAGAGGAGAAAAAGGTTTTGCACTGGGCTTGGAGGAGTAGCGAGCGTCAAAAGGCAGAGAAAGGGGCAAAAGGGAAGGGCATTCCAGTTTAGGGAGCAAGCGCAATGGCACAGAGAAGTGAAAATGCTTGGCCTGTTAGGAGAATGTCAAACGGTCAGGGGGGTTGAGAGAAAGAGATTCTAATAAGACTTCCATGAAAGAGGCTGGATTTGCTGCTTGGACATTTTCTAGCTCTTCCGAGACAACTTTTTGTTGAGTTAAGCGAAAACGAATAAGAATCAGATGGACCACATTTCTCTTGAATGCACACGGGTTTAAAAACGAAGGGGGAAAAGAACTTGACAAAATGTGTCTTGGCTTTTGCCAAACCCAAAGTATTTGAAAAATCACACAAGACTCATCTCGAACCCAAACACATGCCTGGATTCTCCCACTCTTAATTGCAGCTGCAGCCGGTTAATAAAATGAATTGTGTACAAGAAAATGGGGTCTGAATGGAGGAGCCTCGTTAAAGAGAATGAGTGATGCAGGGCGGTTAGCTGGTTTACCCTCGAGGGTGTCTACAGCTCATGCCCTTGTAGAGGAAGAGAGACGGCCAATGGACACACGCTAACCAAGCTATTGACGCAGCTCTCCCATAGAACAATTAAAACCCCATATTATTTAACTCGATTGTATCATGTGTAGAAAGAATTCAGCATCTCTTGTTCCTCTCCCTGGCTGTCTCTCAGTTTTACATCTCGGAGTGTAAAAAATGAAAAGAAAAGAAATATGTTTTGCATCAGGCCCTATTCACTTGAGTGGAGACCAAATGGGAGACGGTGGAAATAGAAGAATAAGATCTCTAACACACTATTTATTATGATTCTAAATTCTTGGCTTCAGGATCATGGACATTTGAAAAATGGAAGGAATCTGAGGCTCAGAGAAGTTAACTAATTTTGTCTGTGATCCGCAGTTGGTCAGTTATAGAGTTCAGACTCAGACCCGGGCCTCTGATTCCCCTCCTTCCACGGCTGCTCAAAGTCCATCCTCCTGAAATGAGGGTTCACAGAAAGGAGTCTGGCTTCATTTTCATGTTATGTGTGTGTGTGTGCGCACACACATGCAGGCCTGTGTGTATTATGAAGGTCTTTAATATGCTTTAATACGCTTTCGATTCATGTACTTTTCAGTATGCAGGCTCCACCTCAATAACAAAGGGGGAAAGATGACATGTTGGGCAGAATCCTCACCAACTTTTTAAACTACAAGCTGAGCTCATTAAAACAAAGATCAAGGTAAAGAAATTGGAATCCGTAGAATTACCTTGGCCCATGGCTCAGAAAGTGTGGCCCAAAGCAAATCTTGGGAAGACCAGTGGGGCTGTGAAGACGACTCACCCATCTGGATGTCCCAGAGAATCCTCATTCCTGATCTTGGTAACACTATCATCTCTGGTCACTCAGCCCAGAAACCTAGGAGTTCCCCTTGATTACGCTCTCCCTTACCCATCCTAAAGAGTCTCCCTGTCCTACTAACCTTCCCACCAAGGCTGTCTTTAATATGTCACTTTCTCTCCAGCCCTAGATTCGCCCATCCTGTTTTGGCCCCCTTTCCCCCTCTCACTCTTCTACTTCACAAAAAGAACACAACCAAAATACTTCCTATTTTTTACTTACTCTACCAGTTTTTATTGGGCTGTATCATCATTGCCTGGATCATGGCAATTCCTCTCTAAGTGGCCTCAGTGCCTCCATTCTGAGTCCCTGGGACCCTTCTCACACTGCTGCCGGAGGGACTATTTTCATGTGAAAACACTTCCCTCCCCCACGAAGCAATGCTTGGCTCCTTCAAGACTGGCCATCGCTTATGTCTCCATGAGCTCCACATCTTGCTACTTCCAGCCTCAAGCTTTATGTTGACCACAATGACAGCTTGTAGCTTCTGAGACAAGGTAAGCTGCTTTTTGTTTGTTACCTTGCTTGTGTTTTTTTGGTCACTCGCTTCTGCTTTCTTTTGGTTTTTGCTTTTGTGCCTTTGCTCTGAACTAGGTTCCCAGCACTAGGGAATGCCCTTTCCCACGCTCATCACTTCCCAAGGGGGACTCTCGGAAGAAGAATTCGTTTTGAATTGGCTTTTCATCTTCAGCACCTGGCCCCCAAATTGGCCCACTGTGGATGTTCAGTAAATATTTCCTGGATGAGAGTATTCTTAACTCCTGAGCACAGTCCCAGATGCCCATTCACTCATTCGGGCACTTGTTCATTCATCCGCACGATCACATTTAATCCTTGAGGTCCATAGACACAGTGCCATTCATATGATATTATATCAATATCATAGCAGTTGGTAAATAAATAGCAACTGTCCTGAGTGCTCCTCACCACGCTGGTCCCTCCCTTGGAATCCCCTGGTCCTCCCTATGATTCAGCAATGGAAGTGTTAACTCAGGTCCTGTGGGGGGCCCCCCTGGTCTAAGGGTTGCTGTATGATGGTGCACTGTCACCCCTGCCCAGAGGGAAGGTTTTCCAGGCCCATTTTACACAGGAAGCCCCAGCAGACTCATGATGCCCCTGTCTGTAGATCCAGGGCTCTTCCCAGGACACAGTTAAGCCTCCTTCTCCTGCCTCTCCTGTGAAGGCAGGTATCTGGGCTGGTGGAACCCCGTTGAGTTTTGGCAAATTCCTCTGTGCACAGAGTGAGGCTCCAGGATAGCCAAGCATGAGTTGCAAATTCAAAATTGGCCAAAGTGAATTTAGTTCAACTCATTCAAACAAAATTACATTCACATGGAGGCACAGTGTGTTGTTTATGGCCTGAACGCATAATTCTTTTCCTTAGGTTATAACTGTTTCTCTGTCTTTCACTACCCAAAAAACAGTCCCATTTCCAACTCACACTTCACTAAGGGAGAGAGGGGCAGCCTGAGACAGAGCACAGAGCATGATATTTGTTGCCGTTTCTGGACATGGGGTCCAAAATTTACACTAAAATCATGCTTCTAAGAGCTAAGGTTTTGTGCTCTGAAGTCCATAGTTCAGCTGGACTCTGCTGAACATCTAGGGATTTGAAGAACTTCACATTCACCTGCTATCTCCCTAGGACCATCTCATTCCTGGACCTTTTTTTCACCAGGAAACTAGGACCTCCTCCGAGAACCCCAGTACTGTTCCCCTGCCTCCAGCCCTTTCCTGAGTGACCTTCTGTAGCATAGTTTTGGTGCCAACCTGTCCTCTGGAAGCCTTGAACACACATGAGAGGTCCAGGGTAATATAGAAATGACCACTCTCACTCTAGATTGGGCAGAAGCATGTCATAAACCAATATAGCAAGCCTACCATCATTGACTGAACATCTACTCTGTGCCAGGCACTAGTCCATGAGAAAGGGCTAGTTCGTATTTTCTTGAGTTTAGGACACAGTTGTTTTTTGTTTTTGTTTTCGTTTTTGTATTTTAACATCTTTAAAACTGGGATAGGCATTATAGTCAATGGCTCTTACAATTGCTACTGGATAGGTGCTAGTCACATTGTGTTAATGCCTTAATCAAGTGATTTTATTTATAAGTATGTATAATATGCACAAGAGTGATAAGTGATATTAAAATCTATTTCTAAGTAAGTTCAAAAGAGCTCTTTCACCGAGTTCTCACTGATAAGAAGGCAATGTGTCATGGTGGAGTTGGCAACATTTTTTCTTTCTGAGTGGTACATGAAATAATGGTAACACTAAAAATTTGTTGGGGGCACCTGGCTGGCTCAGGAGGTAGAGCATGTGACTCTTGGTCTCGGGGTCGTGAATTTAAGGTCCATGTTGGATGTAGAGATTACTTAAATAAAGAAAACTTTAAAAATACACAAAATCTTAAATAAATAAATAAAAATTTGTTGGTGGACTAAATTTGATGAAATATGGTGTATGAGAAGATGATCCTTCTTTGTCCTCAGGGAGCTCATGTTTGAGTAGGGGGAAAACACCTAAGTCATTAAAGACAGGATAGGAGTGCTATGAGAGAAGAAAGCTCAGGGCAGACAGGTGAGAACTGACCAGGCAGAAAGATGCTTTAAAGGGAAGGTGGCCTTGGAACTAGAACTTGAAGGATGCCTGGCAGTTCACCAGGCAGAGAAGAGGAAGGGCATTCTAACCAGCGGGAAATGTGCAAAGACAGGGATGCACATCCCACTGGGGACAGGATGAATATTCTGTTTCCAAGTCAGGGCTAGAGAGTGAGGGCTCCGAGGTGCACACTAAAGGAGTTTGGTTTTATTCAGGGGAGAGACATGATCAAGGCTTCCTTTTAGAATAGAGTCTGTCTGCTGTGTGCCAGATGGGCATGAGGACAAGAGCTGGGAGGCTGGGGAGGTGCTGCTGGGAGCGGTCCCACAAAGGAGGGACAAGGGTCTGTGTGAGGAAAGGAAGGGTGGGATGGGAAGTCATGAGTCTTGCTGTCTTTTGAACCCCACAGCCATGCTTGGAGGTTAGAAGTATCATGCCCATTTTACAGCTGAGTAAACTGAGTCCAGATGACGCACAGTAGTTGGATCAAAAGTTGAGTGGTAAAATCAGAATAGTACCAAGGGAAGTGCAGCTGGCTGACTGTTGAGTGGCCTGATTGTGGAGAGGACGCTGTGGCCTTGGGGAATAGTCCAGGGTCCTGGCAGGTTTAGAGACTGGGTTAATCCATCCATTTAGGACTGCTTCAACTCTTGGGGCTAGAATCACATTATCCAAGTTCCGGGGTATGGATACTTATGGATACTTACATCATACTGGTTTATACCATGCCATAGCATGCCATATTACAGATTGATTTACAGTGAAAAGTAGAAATATCACAGTAAGGACAATGTCCTAGTTGCTAGCATTCTCTCCCTCTGAAGACCTGTCCGTGGGCAGGCAGGGTATGACTAGAAGGTTACCTCGTGAGTCTGGAAACCAAGCAGGAGGTCAGTTATGGGCCTTTACTCTTTTTTTTTTTTTTTTTTTTTAAAGATTTTATTTATTTACTTGACAGAGAGAGACACAGCGAGAGAGGGAACACAAGCAGAGGAAGTGGGAGAGGGAGAAGCAGGCCTCCTGCGGAGCAGGGAGCCCCATGCGGGGCTCGATCCCAGGACCCCGGGACCATGACCCGAGCCGAAGGCAGACACCTAAGGACTGAGCCACCTAGGCGCCCCTGGGCCTTTACTCTTTAAAGGGTTCAGCCCCAGATAGCCTGGTGTATCTAATGGGCCCTTGGGAGGGGAAGGCTCAAAATCCAATGGTGTGGACCTCTCCCTGAATAGTGCTGGGATCTACCTCTGAGTCTTACCAAGTCTGCCTTGGTCTGCAAGGGGCTAGACAACCTAGCTCCCTGCTTCCTGACTCCGAACCCTACTCCCCACCTGCGAACTCCCTTCCAGCACCACCTCCTTGCATCTTTTGCATCTGCAGTTTCCTTTCCCCAGGACACTCTTCCCCAGACATCCAAATGGTAGATTCTCTCCATTTCAGGTCTTTGCTCAAGTACCAACTTCTTGGCATAACAGGCCTTTAAAATATTGCAATCCCTGGGGTGCCTGGGTGGCTCAGTCGGTTAAGCGTCTGCCTTCTGCTCAGGTCATGATCCTGGGTTCCTGAGATCAAGCCCCATGTCAGGCTCTCTGCTCAGTGGGGAGTCTGCTTCTCCCTCTCCCTGCCACTCCCCCTGCTTGTGCTCTCTCTCTCTGTCAAATAAATAAATAAAATCTTTAAAAAAAGATTTTTTTAAATCCCCACTTCTCAGAACTGGAAATCTCCATTCCTCTTGCTGACTTTATTTTTTCCACATCACTTGTCATCATCTGACATATCATTTATTTTTCTTAGGGTTTTATTTATTATTTTTTAAATTGCCTGACTCCCTCCCTAGAATATAAGCTACACAAGAGCAGGACTCCTGTCCGTTTGGTTCACTCTTTGTCCTCCTACCTAAAACAGCTCTTGGTACTTGGTAAGGTTTAGTTACCCTTTGTTAATTGAATGAATGAATCTGCTTTTTCTCTAAGTCCCAGGCAGACCCTCCTTTCCTTCTTGCCCCCAGCCACTTCTAATGGGCACATTCCTTCTTTAGATTATCTTAATCCTGAATCAAATTTAACTTTGCTCTGGAAGAGCCATCCTATCTCCTCTGGGTTTTGCATATCTTGTCCCTAAAGCTGCAGGGCATCTTACTCTCACTTCTGACTCCAGCCCTGTGACTGGCCTGGGTGAGTTAAATGGCTTATTAGAATCAGGTCCTGCTGACACCCATGCAGCCCTCCCTGCCTAGGGCCCTGGAAGAGGGTAAGAAAAGGTCAAGATAGATTTGAGAGCTTTAGAAAGAAGGTAGGAGGAGGTTGGGTGAAAAGAGGAAGCAGGGCCATTGTCTAGGTTAGAAATTCAGGAGCAATAGTAGGTCATTGTGGAGTGTGGGGAGTGCCAGAGTCCATGACATTCATTTTGGTTAAGGTCAAAGCTCACTTAACAGAAGTGAATTCCAGTTGAGGAGCTGATAGCTACCAGGGTGGGAAAGGTTGGGGCCCACAGGCCGACCAGTCTTATTGGAAGGGAGTTCTCCAACGACGGTCAGGGACGCCCCGAGATGGCCACACCCAGGCTGCAGGCCTCCCCACTCAGGACTCCCAGCCTCCAGAAAACCTTCTGCCCTCTGGGCTGGAGAAAGGCCAGCAGACACCTGTAGCCACCTGTGTAACCAAGATCTCTTAACACATGGCTTTGTAACTGCCGGCTTATCTGTCTATCCCAACCAGACGGAGATCTCTGGGAGCAGGAAGGTTCCCATTTGCATCCCCTCCCACCCCCTTTTTAAAGAATGTGTTGTTAGAGCAGTTTTAGGCTCACAGTAAAATTGAAAGAGGGTATAGATATTTCTCATATACCCCTGCCCCTACATGTGCACAGGCTCCCTCCCCTATTACCAACATTCCCCCACTGGAGTGGCATATTTGTAACAATTGATTCTACATTGACACACGATCACCCAAAGTCCATGGTTTACATTATGTTCACCGTCGCTGGTGTACATGCCATGGATTTGGACAAAAGTATAATGACATGTATCCACCATTGTGGTATCCTACAGAGTATATTCACTGCCCTAAAAATCCTCTGTGCTCAGCCTATTCATTTCTCTCCTCTCCCCTGACCTCTGGCAACCACTGATCCTTTTACTGTCTCCAGGGTTTTGCCTTTCCCAGAATATCAGGTAGTTGGAGCTATATAGTATGTAGCCTTTCCCCATTGGCTTCTTATGCTTACCAACATCCATTTAAGGTTCCTCCATGTCTTTTCATGGCTTGATAGCTTCATTTCTTTTTACCATTTGAATAATATTCCACTGCCTGGATGTACTGCAGTTTATTTATCCAATCAGCTACTAAAAGACATAAATTTTTTTTTAAAATTATGGTAAAATACACACAACATAAAATTCGCCATTTTAAGCCATATTAACTGTACAGTTCAGAGTTCTTAAGTTTATTTACATTGTTGTGTAACCATCACTGCCATCCATCTCCAGAACTTTTTCATTTTTCCAAATGGAAACTCTACACCCATTAAACACTAACCTCCCTTTCCCCACTCCCCCTAGCCCCTGGTGACCTCTACGCTCCTTTCTGTAAGAATTTGGCTACTCTGTGTACCCTGCATGGGTGGAATCATACAATATTTGTCCTCTTGTGATGGGCTTATTGTATTTAGTATAATGTCTTCAAGGTTCATTCATGATGTAGCAGGGTGTCAGAATTTCATTCCTTTCTAAGGCTGAGTAATATTCCACTGTATTTCTATACCACATTTTGTTTATCTGTTATTTATCCATGGATATTTAGGCTGTTTTTCCATTGGCCTTTGAGTTATCTTGTGCCCAGCATTTTGGGTAGGCATTCAGCAAGCAGTTAATGGATGAACAATGGTGCTTGAGAAAGTCTGGGGTGGAGGAGAGCTGAAGGAAGCTCACCACCTTGAAGTAATGGGTACAGTCCAAAGAAGGATGCTATCACCAGAGCGGGAAGAAGCTGATGAGTAAATTTATTTCTTTAAAAAAATTTTTTAAAGTTTATTTATTTAAGTACTCTATACCCAACATGGGGCTTGAACGCATGACCCTGAGATCAAGAACTGCACGCTCTTCTGACTGAGCCAGCCTGGTGTCTCTGATGAGTGACTTTATATCGGTTCTGAGAACTTCGTCACTCCCCACGTTATTCCTTTTATATCCTGTTCCTAGCACTGCTTAGGAGTGACATTCTCAACGCTCAAAGGGCCTTTGGATCTGTTTTTAGGGAAGATAAGGAACCAAGGTCTGGGCCGGGTCTATTTACTTTCAGCCTGCTCCAAAAAGAAGAGAAGTTTCAAGATCAAGTGCAGGAATTCAGCATTTATTAAGCACCTGTGGGCTCCAGGCATTGTGCTGGCCCTCATCCATGGGGTTTTGCAGATTCTTAAGGCCACAAGGTCAGGATGATCCCTCCAGGTGCTCCCTAGAGTCCAGAGAGGGTCAGAGCTGGCCCCAGACCCCCACAGCTCTTGGAGCCAGACTTGGGCTGCTGTGGCACCTTGTGCTCTCACCTCCAAGTCCACTGCCCCACAGCTGTGGGTGGCATTTGGAAAATATTTGCCAGAGTCTAGGACTAAGGTCCAAGGCCTGGCGCTATAGGGCCCCTGGGGCTGGTGTAAGATGTCAGGATGGGTTCCTGGACATTGTGGTGTCAGAGTGAGCCAGACAGCTGCTGTGGCCCTTCATCCAAGACCCTTTAGCTCAGTCCATCCAGTCCTGGTGGCCTCTGGAAGGTCTCATGGCAGGCCCAGAGGCCAGTGGGTCTGGGTCCTGACCCTCACTGAGTAGTCCTTGCCTACGTCCGGAGGCCCAAGATGGCCAGGGAAGAGCCTGGGGTCAATTGGAACTTGACCTGTCCTAGAAAAAAAAATCTATCTTCTACTCCCTCATCCTCCACCCTAGCCCCCATTGCTGACCCCTGGGTCTTCCCTCAGGTGTCGAGAATGCAGGAGTCGCTGCAGCTGGCATTCTCATTCTGGAGCTGTCATTTCCCAGCTGTGTGTCCTTGGGCAAGTCACTTATCCCTTGTGTCTCAATTTCCCTTTCTCTGAAATGGGGATAATTTTTGTCCTACCTTATAGTGTTGATCGGGGGTTTAGAGGAATTAATACATATAAGGCATTTAGTGTAGAATCTGCATGGCTCAACTTAATAAATGTTAGCTTTCATTATTAGTAGCCCATTCTAGGTGTGCCTTCTCCATCTGGAATATCCTTCCTGTCATTTGTGCTGCAGACCCAGTTCTCCTACAACCTCCTCCAGGAAGTCTTCCCGGATTCTGGCCAGAGGGACTTCAAGTGCTTTTCACCTTTTCATTCATTGTGTTTGCTGTTTGTGGGCCCGAATTCTCTCCCTGGCTGATTTGCCAACTTCTTTGGGCCAGGACCATGTCTTCTTCACTGTGCACGCTGTGAAGCACCAAGCATGTTTCCACTCCATCTCTGGGCCTTTGATCTTGAGGCCATGCAGAGATTACAAGCACTGCACAGGGTGAAGAGACCCAGGGCTCTAGTGGAGGGTCAGGGAACAGTTGGCTGGGGCACAGCTCTTTGTTCTGGGCTCTAGGTTCTCCATCTGTACAAGGAGGAAACAGAATTAAATGACTTCCAAAGTCATTCCAGACTTGACCAGTTTATACATAAATAGAAGGCACTAAATCCTTCAGAAAGGAATTTCTCCCATCTGTCAAGCTGGACTTCCCAGTCTCCAAAATTCCTTCTCAACAATCATGTGTTCATTGTTGGCTTTAAAGCCTTGGGTGTTGGAGTCACTGAAACCCGGGATTGAATCTTTGTCGTTAGTAATGGTGGCTGCATGCATATTACTTCCTCATTTTTAGGAAACTCCCTTTCCTGGTCTGTATACTGCAGATGGTAATAACCTCAGAGTTATTACAGAGGGCGTGTTATATGAGATAATTTTTAAAGGGCTTAGTACTCTACCTCTGATGGAGTCAATCAACTGTAGCTATTATCTTATTCACCTGACTTCTGACTGAAGCTTTACACAGATAAGGGGTTGTGTTAAAAAATAGGGTGGGGGGAGGGAATATAGCCCATTGTTAATTAATATGCTAATTTATTTTACTCATGGTAGTCCTTAGTTCTTAGGCTTTATTATGTAAGTATATCTTAAAGAATAGAGGCCTCCCAAATAAAGCATTTTTTAGACCAATGCCTTCAACCATTGGAATTGGAATCTTTTCTACCATCTTGCCCCCTTCCACTTGTTCCTCTCACTGCTCTGTTTCACGCTCAGACCTCCAAACCCATCCAAAGGTAGGACTGAAGTTTTGTTCCATTGAGAAAAGTGATGGTCACAATTTTCCTTTAAAATGAACTGTTAACATTATGGACAAGTAGAGATTAGTCTGTGCCAGGCAGTAGGATAAAAGCCTCATATGAATTAGCTCCTTACATCCTTCTTGATGTGCTCGGCAATCAGTGTTCCTATTATCTCCACTTCACAGGTGGGAAAACCGAGGACCAGAAATATCAGGACACTTTCTTGAGATCACAAAACTAATGTGAGTGGTAAAGTCAGGATTTAAATGCAGTAATCCTGATTCCAGATTCTCTAAGATTAGCTACCCAGGCTTTATTCCCTCCCTTGATGGTGGATGAAGCTTACAGACTGGAGAAGGGCAGCCAGGTGAGGGATATGGGGAGAAGAAACGGAAGACAATGGTTATCAGTCCTCTCTCCACAACTGAACCTCCTGGTCCACAGTTCCACCCTGGCCACCCTAGGTCAATCTGTCCTTCCGGATGGCCAGGCAGATACTTTTGATGCCAAATTTCATTACTCAATTACATCATCCAAACACGTACAAATGAGTAGGGGAAGTGCATATTCTTCAGTAAATGGTGCTGGAACAATTGGCTAGCGTTCAGAAAAAAGTTTACACACACACACACACACACATACCCCCCACACCCCACTGGAGCTGTCTCACACCTCATGTAAAATAAACTCCAAGCGGGGCGCCTGGGTGGCTCAGTTGGTTAAGCGACTGCCTTCGGCCCAGGTCATGATCCTGGAGTCCCAGGATCGAGTCCCGCATCGGGCTCCCTGCTCGGCAGGGAGTCTGCTTCTCCCTCTGACCCTCCTCCCTCTCATGCTCTCTGTCTCTCATTCTCTCTCTCGCAAATAAATAAAATTTAAAAACAAACAAACAAACAAAAAAAACTCCAAGCAATTTAAATATATAAAGATAACAAATGAAACCATATTAGAAAAAAAATATATAACCATTTTGATAATGCTGAAATGGAAAGAGCTTTCCTAAGTATGCTGCAAAAATACAGAAGTTACAACAGATGGACAGATTTTACTACATAAACACTTAAAATTCACATATGTAGGGAAAAACCCATCACAAATAAAATTAAAGGGGAAAAATATTGGGGAAAATATTTGCAATGTATGTAACAAGTGAAAAGTTGATATCCTTGCTACACAGAGCCTTCTTTTAAAATTATAAGAAAAATCTAATGGCAAAGTGGACAATATGTGTGAACTGCCAATTAGTAATGAAATAAAAATCACCAATAAATGCATTTTAAAAATGTAGTTTCACTGGAGATCAAAGAGATAAGTAAAACAAGTTACTATTTTTCATCAACCAAGTTGAAAAACAGGGCATGTGTATACACCTCTGGTGGAAGTGTACATTGGTCCAACCTTTCAGGAAGGCAACTTTGCAACTAGAACCTGTAAAGAAAGAAAAATGAGCATGGCTTCGAATTCTAGGAATTCATTTTGGGAACATATTTAGGAATAGTTAAAAAGTTAGGGTCTTTAGATGAGATAAAGGATCAAATGTTTAGAGCGTGTGCCTGTTCGTTTCTCCAGGAGCTTGTGAGCCCAGCCTGATCAGAAATGAATCTTATTCCCAATCTTATTCCTTATCTCTCTCAAGCAGAAAATACAGTCTTCCCCTTCTACCTGCGGTTTCGCTCCCCGCAGTTTCACTGCCCGCCTCATCCCTGGTCAGGAAGCGGATGCCCTCCTTCTGACCGATCAGCGGTCGGTGGATAGTAGCCTCCGGTGACGTCATGTCACAACACCTGCGTCATCCACCTCACTCGTCTCACCATGTGGGTATCTTATTGCCTCATATCGTCACAAGAAGGGTGAGTACAGCACAGTAAGATAGTTGGAGAGAGAGACCACACTCACATGATTTTCATTACAGTATATTGTTGCAACTGTTCTCTCTTATTATTGTTAATCTCTTGCTGTGCCTAATTTATACATTCAACTTTCATAGGTGTGTCCGTGTAGGAAGACCTTACGTAGGGTTCAGGACCATCTGGGGTTTCAGGCATCTCCTGAGGATCTTGGAACACATTCCTTGTGGATAAGGGGCGGGGGCTACTATAAGGCTCTGGGAGTGCTTGATGCCTGAGTGAGTGGCTAGGAAAGAAGAAGAAGAATAGAGGTCTGCACGTGCTTGGTGTTAACAGTTGTGGAGACTGCCTAGCCAACCCTCCCCCCCAACTCCAGTCCATTCCCCTGGGAGCTGGGGAGAGAGAAAAATTGGAACAGGTCCTGGTAAACAAGATTCAGTGGCCAGGTGGATATTTACAACCAGCAGCGGTGTGTGAGAGCTTGAGTTACTCCACATTCTTGTCAACACTATTACCTGACTTTTCCATTTTAGCCATTCTCTGAAGCATCCTTGGTGTTTTAATTTGCATTTCTTAGGCACCTTTTCATATGTTTATTGACCCTTTGGGTGTATATACACACACACACACACACACAGTGTGTGTGTATGTAACTGCCCATTCAAGTTTCTTCTCTTCCTCTTCCTCCTTCTTGAGCACATTTTTTTTCTGTTGGATTGTCTAGCTTTCTGTAATTGATGGGTTGTTCTGTATACATTTTGTTTGCAACTCCTTTGTTGGATATATTGTTGCAAATACCTTTTCTCAATTTGTGCTCTGTGTTTTCAACCCTTTAATGGTGTCTTCTGATGAACAGTTCTTATTTTTAGAGTAGTCTAATTAAAAAAAAAAAGACAGGACTAGAAAAAAATAAAGTAGTCCGATTTATCACATTTTTCCTTTATGATTAATGCTTTTTATATGTCCTGTGTATACGAAATTTTTGTCTACCCCAAATCATATTGTATTGTGTCTTTTTTCCTTCCTTCCTTTTCTTTCTATCTTTCTTTCTTTCTTTCTTTCTTTCTTTTTTTTACAAAGCCTTATTGTTGCTTTTAACATTTAGATCTATAATCCATCTGGAGTTGATTTTAATGTGTGGTTAAATTTTTTTTCATGTGTTTGTCCAATTGATCTGGCACCATTTATTGAAAACATCATTCTTTCCCCTCTGCATTGCAATGTCACCTATTTCATACATCAAGTAACCTATATTTATGAATCTGTTTCTGAATTCTCTCTTCCAACCCATTGGTCTATTTGTGTCCAAACTACACTGTCTTAATTACTGTGGTTTTATAATATGTAGTAGTGTGAGACCTCCAGCTTTGTTCAAGATTGTCTTGGATATTTTTTGGCCTTTCATATTTTCATATAAATTTTTGAATCAGTTTGTCAATTTCCACAACCACCATAAAAACTGTTTGGCAGTATCCACTAAGCTGAACAATTGTACTCTTAGGTAAATACTTAACAGAAAGAAATATCCAAGAATGTTCCTAGCAACTCTATTCATAAGAGCTCCCAATTAGAAACAACCCAAATGTCCATCATCAGTAGAATGGTTAAATAAATAACTGCACAGAGTGGAATGCTATGTAGCAAATGAGAATAAAGGAACCAGTGCTACACAAAACAGCATAGTGTTTAATACAATAAGCCAAAACCAAGAGACTTCGTGTGATTCCATTTATACAAAGTTCAAAACCAAGCAAAGCTGACATACAGTGTTAGGAGTCAGGAAAGTCATGTCATTTGGGGAGGAAGGATCATGGTGCAGGCCTTTTTGGGTGCTGGGTATATTCTCTTTCACTTTGTGAACATGCAAACATGATTGTGCACCTTTTTATACTTCACATTATACTTCAACAAAAAGCTAATTTAGAAATTAATTCAATGCAACAATGAATTTTGAAGGCTTACTGTGTGCAGGGAGGTTTGTCCTGCCCAAGTTGGGGGTAAATATCAGGACAGAAATGAATACAGTACTGCCCTGGGGGAAGTTTAGGGTTTGGGGGGCTGGTAAGAGATGGAGGAACAAGCCTGTAAAGCTTTACAAAGCATTGTGGGAGCAAAAGGATCACTCAATTAGTCTTGCCTGGGGGCTGGGGAAGTTGTGTCAGTTATTGAGTGCTAAGTAGGATTTCAACTACTGTAGTCAAGGAGCTGTTAGTGTTTTTGAGGCCAGGAAATAGAAACATATGAAACTAATGTGGTAAATTGTATTTTTAATTTGAAACAAGGTTAAAGTTTAATTTAAGGCCTGACTAATTTCCTTGGAACTCTGGTGTAGTAGGTATGTTGTAATCTGGATGGTGAATCTAAAAGCTCTAAAATCTCTAATATGAAGAAAATTGATACATGGATTCCTTTAACCTCTATTCTTGGGTACACTGAACAAGTTATTGACCAATGCCGTTGGTTAGATGTGGCTTCATCAATGAAGTCATGAAATGTAGTTATATTTAATAGAAAAACAAAAACAAGAAATCTCAAATTTCTCTGGATAGTTTAGAGTTGCCAGAGGAGCCCAAGAAGGAGATATACTCATAGGTAAGGTCTGGGGAAAATGCTGGATACTATGAAGGAAACAGGGAGAGGGAGATGGAATTTTCTGTCTAATCGTTGGCAATTTGGGGAACTCCCCGAGGACCAAATGTTCTGGAAGAAATTTTGTGCAGTAAGAATGTCCCCATAAATTAGACCTCTCAGTGTAATTCAGGCTTTCTGGAACCTTCTGGCTTCATGAGGACATTTGATTGCTTCCTGAGAAATGTAAACCAGCTCACTTCCACCAAGTGTGGGTGAAAGCCAGGCCAGGGAGGACTGTAGTACTTGTACAATGCCCACTGACTGGGCAGGCATGGAACCAACTGCTATTTCATAGCTACTTTGTTGCAGAGGAGCTCAGCCCTGTGGAAGAAGTGTGTAATGGAAAGGACTCTGGAGGCGGACCGATAACGGTTCCAACCCTGCCTCGGCTGTTCTCAGGTTCTGTGACCTTGGGATGTCCTATCACAACTTCTCTGTTGCCTCAGTTTCCTTTCCTGAAAAATGAGGATAATGCTTATCCTTGAATCACATATAACTTGTGGAATGAACTCAAAATATTTTCCCATCACTTAGCACAGAGTTTGGTACATAACAGGCTTTGGTTCAATAATCATAATATTATTATTTTTGCAATGCTTTTTGGCTGACGTCATGCTGGACAATAAACGCAGCATTGAACATCTCCTTTGCTAGGTCACTCTGTCCACAGTTAAGAGTTCACACCGTGATTCCATTTATTTTATTTATTTATTTATTCATTTATTTATTTATTTATTTTTTATTTGAGAGAGAGAGAATGAGAGACAGAGAGCATGAGAGGGAAGAGGGCAGAGGGAGAAGCAGACCCCCTGCTGAGCAGGGAGCCTGATATGGGACTCGATCCCGGGACTCCAGGATCATGACCTGAGCCGAAGGCAGTCGCTTAACCAACTGAGCCACCCAGGCGCCCCGCGATTCCATTTAGACAGAGTTCAAAAAACAAGCAAGGCTAGTGTATGGTGTTAGAAGTCAGGAAAGTCTTGTCATTTGAGGAGGAGGGGTCATGGAGCAGGCCTTCTGGGTGCATTCCCTTTGACTTTGGATTTGTTCTCTTTGAATAAGCCTAATCCCATGTTCACCTGGAGCAGGGCTCAGTCCTCAAGCAAACAATGGGCAATTGCCAATCAGGGAGTAGTACTCACTGCTTGGTCTATCTCTGCTACTAGCCTGCGAAACTCTACATAACATGTTTTGAACTTAAAAACAAAACAAAACAGTAATCCACAGTGAGAAATACATTTTTATTGATTTCAGCACATGTTTTATTGTTTCTGTTTTTGTTTTTTTAGTAGGCTCCATGCCCAGCATGGAGCCCAATGCGGGGCTTGACCTCATAACCCTGAGATCAAGACCTGAGATGAGATCAAGAGTCAGACACTTGACTGGCTGAGCCAACCAGGCATCCCAGTACATACGTGTTTATAGATGAAGTAAAAATTTCAGTGGTAATACTTATCTATTAACTGCAATGTACCCAGATATTTTATATTCTAAACTCTTCTATTTCACTTTTAAAATATGTTGATTGCAATCCCCTGTATTGATTTTATTACCTACTAATAGACCACAACTTGTAGTTTGAAAGAGACTGTTGTCATCAGGTTCCTCAGACTGAAGATGAGGGAACTGAGGTATAGAGAAGGGAGAGGGAGTTGCTAGGGAAGGTGCCGTGTGGTACGGGACTGAAGCCACAAACCTGGACCCGAACCTCTGGCTATTTCCACAAACCACTGCATGGAGGTGCACCCCAGGTATGTGAAAGCAGCACTCCTAACATGATAGGCTGCAAGGTCATTTCTATTTCTTCTTCTCCTTCCCCTCCTCCTCCACCTCCTCCTCTACCTCCTCCTCCTCCTCTTCCTTCTTCCCCTTCTTCTTCTCCTTCTTCTTTGTTTTTATTATTATGAAAAGGGTCCACAAGGCTCTTAGGTACAGCCTTTTCTGGAGCAGACTCATTGCTAAAAGGAGACACTAGATTACCTTCTCCTGGAGCTCAGAGGCCTGCCTTCACCGGCTTCCAGGCAGTCTCAAGAACTACCCAAGCTGTGGTGTTAAAATGCCTGAGTGGTTCAAGATCTTGTCCTGCTTTCTGCAAACAGAGGGAGCAGTTTGTCAGCCTGCCCCCAGGCTTGCTCCTGTTTGCAAGGCCAGGAAAAGGATAAAAGGGTGTCAGACCTTATGGGGCATCTTTGTGGTGAGAGCCGGGAAGGCTGGTGAGATTCTCATGGGCTGTTCTGTCGTGGATTTGTCTGTGGGTCCCCCTTGCACCTCTGCAGGTGCAGAATGCCTGGCTGTATTTTAGCAGGGGCTTCTCAATCCCTCCTTCAGGGCTTCTGGAGAATTTTGAACTTCGTGTCATTTCATTACTCTTTCCTCATTCTGCTTTGTTCTTATTTCTGGTCATACTATGCTAGGGAGACATGCTCTGAATCTTGTTCATCGTGCTGTAGGACTTGGCCCAGTAAATGTGGGCTGAATCAAAGTGAGCTGTGCTTTTCCCCCAAAATTTGTTTCTCTTGAGCTGGATTTTGTCTTTTATTTTTAATTCAGGTAAGGACATGGACTGTTTGGCCTTATATTCATGGCTGCGCTGAAGCCCAGACATCTAATTGGCCATGTCTAATCAGCAGGTTTATGCCTAAAGATGCAGAGGCTGGTGTTGCTGGAGTCATATTTACAGGTTTCTGCTATGGCAGGAGCCTCTTGTGCCAATTGCTACCTATTCTTTGGCTTTGGCTGCTATCTGCTCTTTGGCTAAAATGCCTGAAATTCTGCCCAAGTGTGTGTGCGTGCACAAATCAGTCAGCTGGGAGGTGGGGCACTGCTGATTTGCCCCCTTACTAATCCTCTCATCGTTAGCAATTGACATGTAATCACTTGTTCCTTTATTCTTAAATGCTTAATTGAGTGCCTTGACAGTGTTCCATTGCTGAAAATATAGTGGCCCAAGTGAGATAGGTAAGGTCCCTAATCTTATGGTGTTTATATTCCAGAGAAAGAAAGGCACATAATAAACATGTAAATATGCAAACAAAACATCTAAATAATTTTAGATAGCATATGAGTATTATAAAGAAGAGGAAAGAAAACGGATAATGAAATGGAATGATTTGGGCTGGTTCCCGGAAGGAGATAACATTGACCAGAGGCCTGACTTGCAAACAGGCAAGTCTCTGGCTCAGGTGAAAGGAGCCCTGGGGGGTGTGAGAGGCCAAAGGGGCTAGCCCAGTGCTGGAGGAGACTGTGGGGAGAAAGCCAAGTGGACCTTGCAAACCTCCTATATTCAGGGAGGTGCTTTTAGGCTCCAGGAAGGAACACGGGTTTTCTTTCAAATTCTGTGGGAATCTGTCATTTTTAATAGCTTTCTGACCTTTCTTCCTGCAAGCTGCAGACTTCTGTCTCCACCTGTCTAAGACTTGTGGTCTTGAAGGCATCCTCAGAGCCCACTGCTACTACTCTTCAGGGCAAGGCTTGCTTTTTCTTTTTCCACTCCCCCCAGCATATAATAAAACTGTATCGTCTGTGCAAAAGCAATATGGTGACAAGAGAGAAAGAAGTGGTCACCTTCCCATCTATCCAGCATCGTTAGCAATACAGTTCTCATCTTTCATGGTCCAGTTCTTGCCAATATGCACACTTTTTGTGTATTTCGTAAGCTGAGAATGACCTGTGGTATGGAGCAAAATACAAATCATTCACCAGTTAATACATTCCACGGCCTTCCGTCTTCCTTTCTCTAACCTATCTACCTCCTGAAACTGACATTGTTAACCATTGCAAGGAGCTGGTCATTGTGTGAATTGTTTTGAGCACATTATCTCGAATAATCAACATAACAACGCTGTGAGGTAAGTGCTATTATTATTCTCTTTTTTACAGAGGAAAAACTGGAGGATCACAAAGATTAAATAAATTGCTTACGATTATGCAAATTGTCATCTCTAGTGACACAGGCAGGCTTTAAACCTAAAAATCCCCGAGTTGCTGAGCTCTTGACTCTGATTGATACCCTCTCCCTGCGGCTCCATTAATTACAAGGAGGCTTCACCAAACCAGGTTCCTTTAAAAGAAACTTCTGCCTAGTTGGGTTGAGAAATGGACTGTCATTAGGCTTCCTTCATATGTATCTCACATGCTTACTGTAAATAATGCTGATCATTAACATGGTAAACAGCTTGGTAAACAGTTAAATATTTACCAGTGACCTCACTTGATGCCCATACAGTAACCGTGTGGCAAGGGCTCTCTCAGTGTGCCCAGGTGACAGATGAAGAGGGAGGGAGGACAGGAAACTGAAGTGACCAGCCCAAGGTCATCTATGTTGGAGGCATCTTCAGCTGCCAGACTAGGAGGATGAGGATGGGCGGGGAATGGCCAGTGGCTCATGTTATGGATAGATATGAATTTCTTTTTTCCTTGTCAGTGAATCTTCCTGTGGCAGATACTACCGCCAGAGAGGAGGTGGGGATAAATGCTCATAATTTGCTTCTGCATAAAGAGTTAATGCTATTGAGTGCCTCAAGACTTGCCCCAGACTCTTGACTTTTGGAAACGATTTACCATTTCCTCTGTCTCTAACTTCCAAAGAATCCTATGAAGTAATGCAGGCATCTTATGTCCAAAGTGACCCAGTTGGGTGAGGGCAAAGGTGGGCTGCTTGATTCTTCTCAGTCCCAGTTATTCTTTCTAGCACAAAACATCAATGCTGCCGGCCAAAACTACTCTGTTGCCCACTTGAGTAATAGTTTATAGTTCACAAAAGGCTTTCAGATCTGTTATCCCAACCATCCCCAGAGACGTAGGCAGTATTACTGTCATTTGTACCCATTGTACAGGTGATGAAACTGAGTCCCAGAGAGTACAAGGCTAGTAAGTGCTGCTGTCAGGACTAGAGTTCAACTTTGTCCAAGATGAATCCAAGTTTTCTCCATGCTTTTTCTCCATGTCTTTCTTTTTATATTAAAGAAAATAGATACGAAACATTCAGCTGCCCTAAAACTGTTTATTTACTGCAACCCTCCTGCTCCCATCTCCCCCCCTACGAATAATGCGCATTATAGATATGTTCTCTAGGCAGCATCTGAGCATCTGGCAAATGGTAGGATCTCTCCCCATGGCAGCTGGAAACCAGCAAGTGAAACATTTACCCGCTTATTGACATAATAATGCCGAGTGTTTGTGTAGGTATCAAGCAAAGTTGTAATTGCTTTTTAACATTCTGTTTAAAAATGAAAATAAATGTGACAGTAAGCCCCAAATGGCTCCGTAGAATGTCAAGAATAATCAGTACTCCAATAGGGTAAGTTTGTGGTTGTGGGAGGGAACCCTGGGGGGCTTCTGTCTGAACACAGGATGGGGCTGGGGCTTGCAGGATGGGAGGGAGTTCAGGAGGCCTTTGAGGAGCACTGAAGGAGGGGGCTGGGCCAGAGGTGAGGGGGAAAGGGAGCTAGGAGGTGGAAAGATCCCTGACTTGGGTGATGATCTCGTGCCAGTCACAGGATCCTTGTTGGTGATACCTGGGGGCAACAGCACATCAGTGTGTTAGCCACTTGTAAATGAGGTAGACTTCTAAGGGGCCAGCTATAAACTAGCAAAGCAGAGATGGGACCAGAGATATGCACATCCGAAAAGGGATGGACATCTGACCAGAGCAAGGCTATCTGGAGTTTTAACATATCTAAAGAAGGATTGTGTCATTCTAAAGGGGACTAGGTCATTCCCGGAATCTTGGAAAACAGAACTGCAGAGGTTGATGGGTTCTTGGTACCAGACCTGGGAGATTTTTTCCCTATTACAGGTGAGGACAGATGGGGATGCTCTGGAATGTGTTAGCTCAAACCTGCTAACCTTTCAGGTCACATGACTATACCTTCCACCCTCCCAGATTCTACTGTACCTTCCCACGGGCAGGTCTGTTGATAAAGAAGGCTTGTGCTGGTTATGCCTGGGGGTGAAGGTGAGGGTGGATGGTGGGGTGGCTGCAGAGGTCAGGAACCTATGGGAGCATTCGGGGTTGGGGATGAAGTGTTGGGGGCTGGTGGAGTGGGCAGTGGCAGGGGGTGGAATGGGCACTCCGACCAACCACTGGGATTGGCCAACAAAGGCCACGGTGACCCTGGGGAGACTATTTCAGTAGCAGAATGGGCCTGGTGCCAGTATGGGCTGTGCAGGTCCACAGAAGAAGAGGCTTGAGCCTGGTGCAGTGAAAGCTAAGGCAATAGCTGGAGGGGAGTTGGGCGGAGTATTGTTTTGCAGTGTGAGAGGTGGGAGCATGAATGAATGCTCATGGTGCAAAAGACGGGATTACTATGGGGAGAGGAGCCTGGGACAGAGTGGGCCTCTGGGGTGCAGGTGGGAGAAGAGAGGCAGGCCTGGAGTGTGGTGGAAACGTGAGCATGCAGGATCCAAGTCTTCCTTGCTGGGGCTGAGTGAGCCAGTTTGGGGTGGGCGCAGCTCATATTTGAGGAGGAGGTGGAGGTTTGGAACCCGCTACTGAGAGGAAAGGGGGGGCATCCTCAGCAGGGGTTGAGGAAAAATCTTCCCGAATCAAAGTTTCAGACCCAGCAGGACCCGCCAAGCCCAGCAACACAGCTGTGAGGGCCAGTCAGGGTGAGGATGCAATCTCACTCTGCCCTCAGTGATGCAACTATGAGTAAGAGTCACCAAATCCTGTCTGCGATGTAAAAATGAAAGTGATGTTAGAGACAGAGCCATTATGAAATCTAAACACATCTTTCTTTCCCTGTTTATCACCTAGCACACAACTTTGCCAGCCCTGTGTCTTTTCCGTAAGGGAGCAACTCATTGGAGGGTCCAAGACTCCTCTTCAGCTTACCAGCTGGGACCTCATGTCTACACACCCATTTTGGGAGCAAAGGGAAGCAGAGTGAGCATGTGAAGCTCCAATACCAGGCAGTGGGGAACCTGGAAAGATCACTTTTCTAAGAACTTCAGTCTTGGAAGTGGCAGCTGGTGGGTGCTTCTTTAAGCAAACCCAGTAGGTACGGATGAGTTACTCTGGGATCAGCTTTCCTCTTCACTTTGGTTAATAATGGCCAGCAGGGTTCCTCTAGATACCAAGGTTCCTAGTGCATTCCAAGTAGGATTGTACTGTCCGCCAAGACAATTCCAGGAACACCTCCTGGGCAGGATGAGCATAGGCCATGTGAACGAGCCACTTCCTTGGGAGGCAGCCTAAGATTAGGGTGGGGTTCTTATACCTGGAGGTGTGTGGGAAGGCGTTTTTCTGAATTGAGATCTTCCTTCTCTAGTAGGCAGGATTTTGCACTTCCCCTCCCCAGGACTTGCTCTGGGCATGGGTAGAAGGAGAGCAGGTGCCCAGATAGTCCCAGTTTATGGAAAGAGATGAGCACGGTCCAGGAATGCAGTCTCTTGGGGACAGCAAATCAGAAATAGCAGTGGGATGGCAAGGCTATTTTCTGGTGAGAGTACATGGTACATGTTCTCTAGACTGGCCTTGTGGTGTGCATGGTGGTGACACGTGAAAAATCCCATAGCGTAGACTTTGCGACTGACCCTCAAGGCCCAGCAGAGTGGTGGAGAGGGAAGGCCCAGGAGGCCCAGATGCTAGTCCTACCACTTCTCACAGTGTGACGTTAGGCCATTGTCACTCTCTGAGCTTTAGTTTCTCCATCTGAGCTGGGTTATGATGATTCCCATATCGTAGAGCTGTTCTGAGGGTCCGGGGTGGTAATGTAATTTGAAGTTCTGTGAAAATGTTGGCACCCATTACAAACATAAATTCTCATAAGCAGAGGATTCGGATAGGTAGAAACTTGGAAGAATTGAAGCGTGGACCACATTCATTTTACTCTGCAGACTTCTGATGTTGCCCGGTGTGTGAGAAGCTCCACGCTAGGCACTTGGGACACAAAAACAGTAAGATGTAAATCTCTGGTCTGGAAAATGCCCAGTATAGTGAGGGAGGTGGGAAGCAGTGATTTCAGTAGAATGCGGTAAGTGCTGTGTGGGCAAGAGGAAGCTGTGCTCTAGTTTTGGGGTGGGATCCCATGTGAACTGAGCTGCCTTTTGAGAGGGTGGACTGCAGGCTGAGGAGGGAAGAGAGGCTTTCAAGGCAGAGGGAACAGCGTAGGGGCGTGCAATGGCAGTCTGTTCGGAGACCTTGCAAGAAAACCTGTGGCCTACATCCCCACATGACCTCCTGAAGTGTGACAGGGAGCTGTGAGTCTGTTTGCTTCTCTTCTACTCTTTTCAAGGCCTCCCCAAGGTGGTGATTAAGAGGAGACAGGGAGACGAGGAATTTGAGGTGTTGAAAGAGAGACCAGGAGCTTGGGTAGGATGGTAGTGGGTCTATGTACATGTCAGATCCCAAACCCAATTGCTTAAGGCCAGACATATGAATGAGAGGAGAGGAGGTTCAGCTGTACTTGTTGTAAAAAAACCTTTCATTTTAGTTGAGTGCACATTTAGCTAAGGGTTAATACTATACACACAAAAAGTAGTACTTTTGCTTGAATCCAAACACCATTGCTAGTTGGTGTGGGCGCTTCCTTCCTTATACCCTCTTAGGATCAGCATTCAATTCACATCAGCCAGCATAAAGGCCCAGCTCCTTCTTGTTCATCTATTCCAAAATATTCCTGACCTCTGTATATGTACACCCTCTATTTCTATCCTAAATATTTGGAATATGCACAAATAATTATTTGTCATGGTTAAAACACCATCTCATTAGGTGGCACTAGGCTGAGGGTGTGAGGAGGTCACAGTTGTGCAGTGAAAAAGGCATAGTGCACGTTCTCTGGAAAGAGGTGGGCTTCGGCCATCCAGGTGCCATCACCAGAGATGGTTGTATCATTTGATCTCCTTGGGCTGAGTCTCCTTATCTGGAAGGCAGAAGAACTACAACTTACTCTACAGGCTTTTGTTTATTTATTTATTTTAAAGATTTTATTCATTTATTTGACAGAGAGAGAGAGCGCAAGAAGGGGGAGCTGCAGGCAGAGGGAGAGGGAGAAGCAGGCTCCCCGTTGAGCAGGTGAGCCCGACACGGGGCTTGATCCCAGGACCCTGGGATCAGGACCTGAGCCAGAGGCAGATGCTTAACTGACTGAGCCCCTAGGTGTCCCCTCTACAGGCTTTTAGAGTTAAATGACACAACAGATGTGGAAAATCACTTGGTACACTTGAAGGGAGGAGGCATTTGTGACTGAATGAGGAGTTCAGTGCTTTATGCAATATATGTATTCACATATATCATAAATCATATACATACACATCCTCCCCTCTATAGTATGCCTCCTCCTACTATGTGGCTCCAGAATGAAGAAGCTATCTAAGGAATCAGCAAGGTGAAAAAAGGGTCATATTTAAATGAACTTTTACAAATCTCATGTCCTGAATACATGACCAAGTTATAGAGGTGGTATCATATTTTCAAAAACATCCATGGAAGTACAGCGTGGTGATGAAGAACATGGACTGTAGCAACAGGCAGACTAGGGTCCGAACCCCAACACTTCCTAGTGGGGCTTAAGCTGTTCTGAGCCTCCACTTCTTCATGTGTGAAATGAGTATAATAATACAGGCTTCCTGGATTACTAATACATGCTGTTTTGCACTGTGCTTTGTACAGGCGTGGTGCTGGTAAGACTGCCATGCACATGAGCTACTCATCATCATCATCATCATCATCATCATCTTTTTGGGGACGATTTTTATTGTCTCAAGTTTTCTATTAACTGAAGTTTCTTTGATGACCAGGAATGATACTTGCCTTCATTTATTCAACAAATATTTGTGGAGTTCCTATCCTATGTCAGGCACTGTGCTAAGCTCTGTAAAGTTTTGAATGAGAGAGTGTTTGTAGGAGATCATACCTCTAATGTGAGTAAAGCACTTACTCTGTTCTCATAGCCCTCTGTCAAATACAGATGCTCAAAATCAGCAATTTCCAATCCTCTATTAAATTCAGAAGGCAAATGTGATTGCATTTGAAGAAAAGGGTTGGGCACTGGTATCTTCTTTGTCACTAAATTATTATGCTCTGCTTTTTTTTTCCTCCCAAAGAGATTTGAGGTGGCATAAAATAAAACTGTCAAAATAAGGAAGACAGATCAAGAGCCATGAAATATAATGAGAGAGTTAGTTGATCCAGATACATAGTTTAAGAATATCTGTTGCAATAATGCACAAAAGTTAGAACTGAGCTTCTTAGCAATCAAGGGGAAAATGGAATATGATGAATTACAGTTCATATTGGACAGTAAATAAAAGTGACCAAGTGCATCAATAGTCACTTTCTTTTTCTTTCAATGGTAAACTCTAAGTGAGGTTATGAGAGAAAACTTTAAGGTACATTGAAATGAAAAGTACCTCCAAAATAGAACTGTTACCAAAGAAATAGGAGTGTTCTTCATGTGACCGACTCCTACACCAAGCAATGACAGGTGTGGGTGCATTTAAATGATGAAATAAAGCATCACAGTCAAATTTTGAGGCTTTCTGGTGCTCTGGATGATACAGAAACACCTTGAAGAGACTCCAGGGAAATGAAGTGTTTGCATTGTCTTAGATTGTTTTCTTTAAGTATCCATCGTCTCAACTGGGCTTTTGGCAATGGACAGCAAGCAGAAAATGGCACCCCTGATTATAGATCAGGTATCTTAATGCTGCCGAAATAGACAAAAACATGGTAGCAGAAAAACACTAAGAAAGAAACAAAAATCAGACGAGCAACTAATCTTGATTGACGAAGCTTCCTCTTCCCAACCGCATGACTTTTATGGTGTTGTTAGCAGCCAGAAAACTGAAAGACTTTCATACTGCCTATGTTTATTATGATTAATTTTGGTTCATTATGTATAATGGATCATTACCGAGGCTTTGTTCTGATCCTAAAGGACAGTTCTTCAAAATATCAAGTTGAAGCTGTAGGCACGTATTCTCCCAGAAACGCTGACTTGTACTTGGAGATCAGAGGACGGAAGCATTCTACGTTATATGCAGACTTGTGTGGGATGCTACAGCCCAGATTTTACCAATTCCAATAGGACATTCATGGACTTGCCACACTCCAGGAATGATTGAGTGAGTTAGGGAAGCCTGGAAAGTATTCTGAAAGATGACAGTAAACGGTTCCTGAGAACCTTCTGCATGATCAGCAGTGGTTTTCTGTAGTGAAATAATGCTTCCTTTATCCACAAATATTCATTAAGCAAGCGTTACAGCACATCCAGCATCAACTATGTGCCAGGCCCAGGGTAGGGAGTGGTTGTGGTACTGGATACAAATTCAGTCTAGTGGGAGATGCAGGGAGATAAATGAGTAGCCTTGTGCCAGATGACACAGTGCAAGGCAGCAGCTAAGGGTTCCTGGAATCCAGAGGGAGAAGCTCGAGGAGGTGTACCAAGAAGGGAAGGGAGGAAGGGCATTCCAAGCCAGAGGAATAGCAGGCACCAAAAGTGCTGCAATGTGAAATAGTATGACGCAAATAGGAAACAATAAAGAGTCCATGTGGTGTGAGTAGAGGGACCCATAGTGGAAAATGAGGCTGGAGCCTCGATCTATAAATGTATGGGTTTCATGGGAGCTGTTGCTGCTGTTCCACGGTGGCCCTTAGGAGGTGGCTCTTAGGACTCTAGTGCAGATGGGAAGTTGGTAATATTTCCACTTATACCAGGGTCCCCTTTTCTAGGGCTGATATCATCCTCTTATATTCAGACTCTTGGCCAACGTCTTTTCTTGGCTATTGGCCAAAGAACTTAAGTTCTTTGTATGCAAGAAGGTTTAGCGTACCTTGAAAACCAAATGAGGGGTTTGGATAATTGTCCTTTTGGAAGCCATTGGAGACAACCATAGGAGTGTCATGAGCAGAACTGTTTTAGAGTCATCAGTCAGATGACTGATGTGGGTGAGGAGAGACTAAGGCAAAGTAGCCATTTGGGATAACACTCCCATGTGTAGTATGGGGATGACGGCATGAGTGGGACAGTGGTCAAGAGGAAGGAGTGAATAGGAAAGGCTACTCGTTGGTTATGGGGAATGAAGGAAATGATAGATTCAAAGGCGACAGTCATTTCTGGCTTGAGCAAAGGTGTGGTTGGTAGTCCAGTTCTCTGAGAGTGGTGGCATGTGAAGAATGAGGATTTTGGGGAACATGATTTTTGAAACTGTTCATTTTGTGGTGCTCAAAGTACATAGCTCAATGGTGGTTGGATGTAAAGGGTTGGGACTCAGGAGAGAAATATGGGCTGAAGACAATGATTTGGGAATGTCTAGTCAGAAGATGGCCATGGGAAGACATGAGGTCTCTGGGAGTGCAGAGTCTGAGAAGAGGGCCTAGGACAAAGTCCTGGGGAACAGGGACACTTCCTGCTGGCCAAAGGAGATCCTTAAATGGCAGCTCCTCTTACTGTGTGATATTAAGTAAGGGCCTGAACTCTCTGTGCCTCAGTTTTTTTTTGTCTGTAAACTAGAGATAATTGTGATAAAGGTTTCTCCCCTATCTAAAAGTACAGCATTCCTATGAAACCTTCTGTAAGCCAAAATGCATAGAGCAAAGAAGCCAAGACCATTTCATAACAGTAAAAATCCTCTTTGGGTTTCTTTCTTTTAGGGAAAACAGGTATTAATGTAGGTCTTTCATAGAAGTGAAGTAGTGTAAAGTGAACTATCGGACAGCAGGGACTCCTGGAACTACCCAGGTGTTATGTGGGGGATGAAATGAGTTAACACATACGAACTGTGTACCAGGGTATTTGCATGCAGTAAGATATCAGTATGTTAGGAACTGTTTTTCTCATATGGCTGTGGGAGCCACACCTGGGAAAACATGGAGGGTGATAGGTCTGAGAGTGAGCAGCAGACTGGATTTTTTTTTTTTTTTAATTATTATGTTATGTTAGTCACCATATAATACATCATTAGTTTTTTATGTAGTGATCCACGATTGATTGTTTCCATATAACACCCAGTGCTCCATGCAGTACGTGCCCTCCTTATTACCCATCATCGGGCTAATCCATCCCCCCACCCCCCTCCCCTCTAAAACCCTCAGTTTGTTTCTCAGAGTCCATAGTCTCTCATGGTTCATCTCTCCCTCTGATTCCCCCCCTTCTTTTTTCCCTTCCTTCTCCTAATGTCCTCCATGCTATTCCTTATGTTCCACAAAAAGTGAAATCATATGATAATTGACTTTCTCTGCTTGACTTATTTGACTTAGCATAATCTCCTCCAGTCCCATCCATGTTGATGTAAAAGTTGGGTATTCATCCTTTCTGCTGGCTGAGTAATATTCCACTGTATATATGGGCCACATCTTCTTTATCCATTCATCTGTTGAAGGGCATCTCGGCTCTTTCCACAGTTTGGCTATTGTGGACATTGCTGCTATGAACATTGGGGTGCATATGGCCCTTCTTTTCACTACATCTGTGTCTTTGGGGTAAATACCTTGTAGTGCAATTGCTGGGTCATAGGGTAGCTCTATTTTTTTTTTTTTTTTTAAGATTTTCTTTATTTGACAGACAGATCGCGAGAGCAGGAATGCAAGCAGGGGGAGTGGGAGAGGGAGAAACAGCCTCCCCGCCAAGCAGGGTGCCCAATGCGGGGCTCGATCCCAGCACCCTGGGATCATGACCTGAGCTGAAGGCAGATGCTTAATGACTGAGCCACCCAGGCACCCTGAGTAGCTCTATTTTTAATTTTTTGAGGCACCTCCACACTGTTTTCCAAAGTGGCTGTACCAACTTGCATTCCCACCAACAGTGTAAGAGGGTTCCCCTTTCTCCACAACCTCTCCAACATTTGTTGTTTCTTGCCTTGTCAATTTTTGCCATTCTAACTTCGTGTAAGGTGGTATCTCAGTGTGGTTTTGATTTGAATTTCCCTGATGGCTAATGATGATGAACATTTTTTCATGTGTCTGTTAGCCATTTGTATGTCTTCTTTGGAGTAGTGTCTGTTCATGTCTTCTGTCCATTTTTTGACTTAATTATTTGTTTTTTGAGTGTTGAGTTTGAGAAGTTCTTAACAGATCTTGGATACTAGACCTTTATCTGTAGTGAGAAGACTGGATTTTGAAACTCACCTCTATAGGCTGTGAGACCTGGAACCAACTTACTTCCCTCCTCTGGAGGCTCCCAAGCCTTGGCAAATGGAGATAGTACCCAGAATACTTGTCTTTACCTGGGCTGACATTGGAATTAACCATGGCCTGGAACCACTCCATCCCTGAGATTCTTAAATACATGTTCTGGGATCTGACCAAGGCATCAGAATTTTAAATAAGTCTCCAGGTGATTCTGTAGTGCTGCCAAAGGAGAGAACCTCCTCAGAAGGATGTGTGGAAGGGCTTGGTCAATGCTAAGGTACTTCTGAAAACTTCTCTTTGTTTTCTTCACGAATTCTGAATTCTCTCTCTCTTTAACTTTAAAAGTATGTCTTGTACTTAAAAGAAAAAAAATCCCATTCAATGCAGGCCATCATAGAAAGCAGACTCTTGTGGATGCTCTATCTTTGGCTGCGAAGCATACCCAGACCCACCTTAATAATTCTGGGCTCAGCAGCATTGGTTTGGTCTCCAGAGGCTCTCTCCAGCACTCTGGAAGCTCTGGGAGGCACAGATTTGACAAGCACTGAATAGCCTCTATGTGGGGAAGACCGCAGGGACTGAAGTGGTGGAGCACAGGTTCCCAAGGAGCAGTGCAATGTGGGACTTGCCTGTCAGAACACTTCGGGATTCATGAAAGCCCACGAAAGGGGAGCCCGCTGAAGACTCTGAGGGGGAGGCATGCTGGTTGAGGACCTGGTGCTCTGTGTCCAGAATTGCATGTAGAAGCTCTGGACACTAGGAGAGAATTTCCACCTTGATTTAACGGCAGCTTGTGCACCTGTCCATCTTCTCCCGTCTACTTCATTGTTGGCTTATCACAGGAATCACTGTGGTTTTTGTCAGCTCCCATACTCTGAAAGGTCAGATTTCTATATCTAGACCTAACCTCAGTGGGCTTCCGGCACATGCGGTCTGTCATTTGGTCAACAGACATTCATGGCTGGCATTATCCTCAGGGATACACCTGGAACGTCATATTCTGATCTACTGAGGGCTTTGTGCTAATGGTTACTTGTCCACAAGCAGACTTTACATTTGCTAGTGAGATTCCTGATATTCTTTTAATACCAAGTTCCACAGTCCCAAACTCACCAGTTAGATTTCTGCCCTTTCTCACCGTCTCGAGACTGGGTCCCCAAATTCCTATGGCTCAAGTTCATGCAAGCCATACCATCCATCCAACTATCCATTCACGAAGCAACTCATCTCCCTGATTCCCCCTCTATCCACCTTCTCTCACTCACCTATCCTTAATTCATCCATCCATTCATCCACCATCCACCTATCCAAACATCCACTTACTTTACTCCACAACAAAGTTCAAGTTTCTAGCCTCCAGAAAGGTTGTTTGGTATTTCAGTTATTATCCCACGGAGACAAAATACACTCACCATATACTAACTATTTTATTATTATTACGAAATTAATTGAATTATTAATTCCAAAACATTAGGGGCTTTCTCTGTGACTGGTATTGTGCTAGTTACTACTAAAGATGCAGTAAGGAGCCTGAATTGAATCTTGAAGATTGAGTGAGCATATTCCAGGTAAAGAAAGTGGGTTGAGGAGGAGAGAAAAGCCTTTCAGGCACAGGGAAGAGCTAGTGCAAAGTTTTGCAGGTGAGAGAGGCAGTGCAGCTTATGGGGAACTGCAGGTAGCCTCTAATGCCAGGGTGAAAGGTAGGAGGCACAGAGCCTCCCGCAGTGAGACTGGAAAGGTAAGCACGGGCTGGGTGATGAAGGGTCTCGGATGTCATGTTAAAATGTCTAGAGCTGGTAAAGGGATTTCAGCTTTGCAGTTGCACCTGACATTGATTTGACTGTTCTGTTTAAAACCAGAGCAGAGCCACCACTCATTGACTTGGTCTGGGAGCCAGGTCTGATCCCAGGGCCACCGCTCTCTGTCCACCACCCTGTGGGCCACCCCTTCTCCTCTGACTCATTCTCTTTCTCCCCATATCTAATCTTCATTTGTCAGCTTTTAATACAGGTCTGCAAACCCCGTCAGAGCTCAATAAATGTTTGTTGAATGAATCACCAATTCCTGATGAAGGTACGTGTATTTGTAAGTGAAAGACCTCTTGAATCTCTTTCTCCATTTTAGACCTACTTGGAGTTGTGTTGGTAGAAAGGGATTGGATTAGTATTAAAAAAATCAGGTGGCAGGCCCTGGCTCTCTCACTGACCAGCTTCACTGACCAGCCGTGCCTCGGGCCTCTGCTATCGCCATCAGTGAGATGTGATCAGTAGATCTGACTTGCCGGTGCTTTCAGGGTAGTTGTGAGCTGTGAATAAGTCCATGCCTATGAGAAGTCCTTACTAACTGTTGAGTGCTGCATGTTCGGAAGGTAGTGTCCCTGCTTCTCCCATAGTTTAGGGGATTGTCATATTGTATCTAGATAATGGAAAATCTCCATGCCTACTATATCAGTCATGGTGGTAGCAGAACACAGATTGTACACGTGGGGGGTATTTAATAAAGTGACTTTTACAAAGGGTTGGGTGGGATTTGGGGAAAACAAAAAGCATTAGGGCAGTACTCTGAGACTAGTAATAGTGGGCATCTTGCCCACTCCCCTGGGACCTGAAGGGTCAAGGGGTGAGAGACAGAGGATCAATATATCAACCCCTCTCTCCATTTCCTCCCATCTCCTGCCAGTGCCTCCCGTACGCTGAACCTGACCAGAAGTCAGGGTCAGGATTATCACATTGATATAGTCCATAAAGGTCAGCCTCCTGGGGCAGAGAGCAGAGGGAAGAAGTGTGCAGTGTGAGTCTGCGGGTCCGGTGTTAAGCACCACTGCCCTATTTACCTTTGTTGTCTCTCCTCTCTAAAGCTGTTCTTGTTGCTCTAGAGGCCCTTGTAGCCCCTTATCTGGATCACTCCTATTTGTCATCCAGCGTTTATTTGGGGCTCATCTCCCCCATTAAGCCTTCCTGGAGCCCCCTTCTGTCTTGATACTGGTTGTACTGTGGAGATTGTTCTCTGGAGATTGGAACTCTGTTTTCTTTCTCTCCCTTACCACCCCCACCCCCACCCCCACCCCCACCCGACTCTCTCCAACCGTCACCCAGTGCCTAGCACAGGACTTGTGGGGAGCCAACTAGGAGGTGTTTGTTGCCCTGAGTTGAGCCTTGTGATCTTGAAACACAATTCTTGATGGGTTTCTCCTCTTCTACAAAACCTTGGGTGGCTCCCCACTGTCCATGGATCAGAGATAGTCCATGCCCCTTTCTTTGCTGTCTGACAACCTCCTCCCTCCGCCCTCACTCTCACCTGATTTCCAGCGTCTATGCTGGCCAGCCTGCTGAGTTTGGGCATTCCTGTCTTCTATTGTCGTACCTTGGATTGTGGAATGGTTCATTCCTACTTAGTTTGTTTTTAGAAGTGTATTTCATGTGATACAGATTGCTCGAGTAACTCGGGCAGCCTCAACAAAATTATGGGAGAATCAGAATGCCTAATACAACAATACTTACACACACATATTCCTCTCTGACCAAACACACTTATCAGCTCTGGGCTGCGTAAGTGCACAAAGTGCGAGAAAGGGCAGGAGAGGTCTGTGGATCCACTGGTTTCTTCTTTCACTGACTGTGACCTTGAATGAGAACCTTTGGTTTCCACCTTTTTAAGAAAAAGGGCATACCACCCTCTTTCTGGGCAATCCTGGGGACCCAATGAAAATTTATGTGTAAGCACTGTAAATGAAAAAGCCTTAAGGAAATGTCAGTAGGTGGGGTCTGTGCAGCTCATTTGCATTGCCATTAGCCTTTTTTTAAAAACATTTTATTTATTATTTGAGACACAGAGTGATAGAGAGCGAGTTCACATGAGTGTGTGGGGAGGTGGGGAGAGGCAGAGGGAGAGGAACAGGTAGGATCCCCGCTCAGTAAGGAGCCCGATGCAGCTGATCCCAGGACCCTGAGAACATGACCTGAGCTGAAGGCAGATGCTCAACCAACTGAGCCACCCAGGCGCCTGCCATTAGCCTTCTTGAAGTCAGTAAATTCCACTCCATTTGACCTTTGCTGATATGTGGTGATCATGTGTGAGTGTGTGTGTCCTATGTATTCTGTCTAGAAACTAGATATTTTCATATCAAATGATAGTTGCTGCAGATTTCTCGAATATCATTTTTGCTCACCACTTCTTCACTTTTCACTTTTGCCCAATCACTTGGGCATCTTATATACACCATTAGATCTTATTTGATACATTAATAAAGATGCCCGTATTATTGTATCACAATTTTGCTTTTTAATATTTTGATAACTGGGATTTTATACAACTGCTTTTTATGGGTGGTAATCCTGTGTATTTTATTGTGTGCATGTAAGCACATTATTTTGAGATGTCAGAGACTGCTAAATAGGTCCCTGGTACAAATGTGCACCCACACACGCATATGCACATACGGATACATGCACACACAATGCACACAAAACCCACAGCTTCTAAAGAATCCAGTCTCAGATTCCAGGAAGTATCCTCAGGGGAAGCTGCCCAGAACCCTAGGCTGCTGGTGGCTCTTGTCTGCCGAAGTTCCAGGAACACAGAGGAGGGACTTGGGAATGCAAAGCAGGGGGGATAAAGTGTGAAAAAAACAAACTCAGAGGCAGGAGGAGGGGCAGGGAGGGCTTTGGGCTTAAATCCCAGCTCTACCATGGACTTGCTCCCTGATTTGGGGCAAATTCCCTCGCTTCTGGGCTTCAGTCTCCTGACCTGTGAAGTAGTGATAATAGAAACTACCTTGCTGGGGTCATGATGGTGATAAACAAGAAATATATACACAATGTACCTTCCACTGATGCACCCCTAGGCATGCAACCGTGGCAGCCTGTGAGAAATGAAAAGAGGGGGGTCAGGGAGCCAGCTTCGTGCCCTCTGGGGAGTAGGAGGGGTGGCGAGCAGCCTGGAAAGTGGGCCTTTACCTGCCCTCATGCACACACAGCCTGGGGACAGTCCCCACAAGCCTGATGGGGAGCTGACCACCGGGATTGCTCAGGACCGGCATTCAGGGTCTGAAGAACAGAGGAAATCTTGCTTGCTTGGGTGTCAGGCACTAGGTTCTTCAAAGGACCCTGCTGCCCTGAAGTGGTCAGACTTCGTGGGGCATGAGGTTAGAATCAGTCCGCCTCTTCCCCACTTAAGGGAAGACAGACCGTTAATGGGGCTGCAGTGGTGGGGCCTGGAATTCCAAGGCCCTGAGGACACCTTGTCCTCAGCTCACCTGGGCCTGCCTGTGGCCAAGGGCTGGGAGCTCCCCCATGCAGCAGGCTCCAGCCGGGTTCTCAGGATGGCTGGCATGGAGGGCCATCTGGTAGCGGCTGGGTGCAGATGAGTGAACACACTGGGCCTGGGCCTGCTTTCCTGGGGTGGTCAAGGCAGGACCAGTGCTAAGGGATGGCAGGAGAGGTACCCGGGGGCACAGTTTTTAAGGAGGCCTCTGTCAGGTGGCAGACCCTGCACTTGCACAACCTTGAGAGTGAGAGGGCCCCAGTACCTCTCTTCCCTTCCCCTAGTCGAGGCCCCAGGTCAAGGAGTATGAGGTGAGCCTCACAGGCCAGCTGTTTCCAGATTGAGCTTCATACTGAAACCACCTGAAAATGCAGAATTCCTCCTGAATCAGGATCTCTGCAGGTGGGGCCTTGGAATCTGTTGCGTATCAGTATCCCTTCAGGATATTATCACAGGGCCAACCCCAGGCAGATCCAGGAATGGCCCTTGGGAAGTGCTTGGGCTAATGTGAATCCCACGGATCTTTGTGGTTTAAAGTATTTTTCCAGCACAAAACTTACCTGGTTTTCAGGCTGTCCCCAGGAGATGGAACATTTTTCAAAGAAGAAAATCACATCTGTGACTCTCTGGCAGAACCAGACATAGTGCTATTCATCCATTCACTCATTCCTTCATTTTCGTTTAGCAAACATGGATTAAATATCTGCAGAAGCACCCGCAGGAGTAGGGTATACACACACACACACACACACGCACGCACATGGACTACTTAACATATGAGGGCTGTGGTGATCAGAGGGAGAAGCAGTGGGGGAATGTGTTGGGAGGAGTCCTGGCAGGCTTCCTGGAGGAGGTCTTGGGCCGGGTTTTGCAGGTCGAGTGTGATTTCACCTTTTATAAAAGGGCATTCTTGCAGCGGGGGCTGCACATACAAAGCTGTGCTTTGTTGAGCTTGAGAAAGCCTGGTGTACTCAGGGAATGTTAAATACATGGGGATTAATTGAGGAGAGGCCAGGTAGCTAGGCTGGGATGAGATTGCCTAGTTTGGATGGTTTCCTTCAGGTCACGGGAGCCACTGCCAGTGTCTGGGCGGAAGAATGACATCAGCTGTGTTGTTTAACCCAGTGCTTCTCAAATGTGCTGTGCATGTGAATCACTTGGGCATCTTGTTAAAATGCAGATTCTGACTCCGTATGTCTGGGGTGAGGCCTGGTATTCTGCATTTCTAACAAATTGTCAAGACTATGCCGTGGCTGCTGGTTCCTAGATCACACTTCAAGTGGAGTTTAAGTAGCTATACTTCAAATCAGTGTGCACCGATGAGGGGAGAGACCAGAGGCAGGAAAGCACGGCACAGGCCTGGCGAGTGTGTGTGTGGGGGGGTTGTTGCTCAGAAGGCTGTTGCTTTTCTCATCAGCTTTGGGGGTCAGACCCCATCAGCCCTGGGTTATGTCATCCTCTGCGTTTCTCTCCCCCAGAACAGGGCAGAGACAGGAAGGGTCAGAATTCAGCTTTGCTGGGACACCTGGATGGCTCCGTCGCTTAAGAGTCTGCCTTCAGCCCAGCTCATGATCCCAGGGTCCTGGGATTGAGCCCCGCGTCAGGCTCCTTGCTCTTCGGGGAGCCTGTTTCTCCCTCTGCCTGCTGGTCCCCCTGCTTGTGTGCTCTCCCTCTCTCCGACAAATAGATAAATAAAATCTTAAAAAAAAAAAAAACCAAAACTCAGCTTTGACCAAGTCTCTTCAGATGGTGAGTTTCAGCAACTGGCATCATGGTGCTCTTGGGGGATCGTCCTAAGGCACAGGACTTGGAACAGTCTTGCTAACAGAAACCATGACTGTCGTCCATGCTGGGTAAAACAGTACAACCACGAGTGCAGGACCCATAGAATGTGACCAGCTGCTTCGGTGGTTTTCTGTTACTATTTGTGAAGTCTTCATTCCTGTCATCTGCTAGCAGAAGAGTGGTGGCAGTTGCCAGAGGTTTGAGGAAAAAAAAAATCATGGGAGGATTTACATTTGAGAAAATTCCATTCATTGACTTAATTATTTCTGGGAATTCAGAAAAGACCACCATGATCCTTTAGCCACGAAAATGCTTGGGCCAGCCTTGGAAATGCTAGAATTCTGCAGTAGCGGCTTTTGAAAAATCCTGTAGTATGCAATTTTGTAGCCTGAACATTTTGCCCATGTTTAGAGTTTTTGTAATTAAATATATGCTATGGAGAGATAAGGTGAAATTAACACAGAATGAAAATGGTTAAAACCAGAGGGGCAGTGATTAATCTTGAAGTTCTCACCCTGGCACACTTTTCCTTGCATGTCAGTGCTGTGTTTTTTTTTTTGTTGTTGTTGTTGTTTTCTTTCTAGTTCCTCCTCATTATGCAGACTTATTATTATTATTATTTTTTGTTTGCAGTGGCAGTTACATTCAGTTCTGTCTTCTGCTTGACATTACTGCATAACTATTTTTCCATGTTGTATGCAGGCCTCATAATCAAGTTCATGGGCTGTATAATTCACTGATGAGATGTATGATCATTTATTCAAACCTTGCTATTGGCCATTTCAGTCACATGATGCTATTAAAAATGGAATGAGCAACACTGTTAGTGGGAGTGGGAAATGGTACAACCCTTTTGGGAAAGCTTTTTGGCAATATGTATCACAGGCCTGAAAAATGCTCATTGCCTTAGAGCTAGTCATTCCACTTCTGGGAATCTCTCATAAGGAAATAATCTAAAGTGCAGACCCGGATTTATGCATCAAGCTCAAAACTTTATGGGGAATAGAGAAAAAGTGGAAATAACCTAAGTGTTTAAACATAGGGGAAGCATTATGTAAAAGATTACATAGCTGCTCCATGGAATATTATACAGCCATTAAAAATGTTTATGAAGCGTTTATAAGTGGAAAACACTTACATTATGATTGAAATAAGCAGTATGTAAAATTATATTTATGCTATGATCCCAGCTGTGTAAAAAATAGCCTACTAAGTAAGTATGCATAGAAAAAGGTTGCAGGGAAACATACCAAGGTGTTAACAGTGGATGGTGGAAATAGAAGGGATTTCATTTTTTCTTTTGATTTCTCATGTCTTAAAAAAAGTTAATTTTGTTCTGATAAAAAATTAGCACACTTTATTGAATAAAATGGCAAGCATTAAAGAAATATGTGGTGTAGAAAGTTTGCCTTTGTTAATTGTTCTCTTTGCATATATCTAAAGCATGTATTTCCAAAATCAGTTGAGTGTGAGAATGTCAGACCAAAGGATTCTGGTTGTGGAAGCAGTTTGTTTGGAAGCAGTTGTGCATATTTTTCTTTGTCTCGTAGAATTTGTTTGCTTTTTATAAAAAACATACATGTATCCTTACACAGTTTAAATTCTACATAGTGCAGTGTTTGGGTTACCAGCATTGTAGTATCTGGATTTTTCTTTATAAAAAAAAAAAGAGAAGGATGAGGTCAGTTATCAGGAAAACTTAGCACTGGCTATACACATTATCAGACAGGCATTACTGTCACGTTTTGAATTTCTTGGATGTCTTAGATGTGGAGTGAAACCCGTTTGTCACAGATAATTTATATTGATATACATATTTGTTATCCTAGATAATTTATATTGATTCAAAATTATTACTATTATTATTTTAAAAGATTTAATTTATTTACTTTAGAAGGAGAGTGAGCGAGTGAGCGAGAGAGCACATGAGCAGGGGCAGAGGAAGAGGGAGAAGCAGACTCCCCACAGAGCAGGGAGCCCAATGCAGGGCTCAATCCCAGGACCCTGAGATCATGACCTGAGCCGAAGGCAGACGCTTAACTGACTGAGCCTCCCAGGCGCCCCTCAAAATTATTTTTTTATGAGCAAGTTAAAA
This sequence comes from Mirounga leonina, assembly GCF_011800145.1. Taxonomy (NCBI): domain Eukaryota; kingdom Metazoa; phylum Chordata; class Mammalia; order Carnivora; family Phocidae; genus Mirounga; species Mirounga leonina. The sequence continues at coordinate 24,673,942 of NW_023270433.1, read as the reverse complement.
TAGAAAATCTCTACATTTCTGTATTTTTCAAATGTTCTATCTGACTAAATATTTATTTTATAATAATTACAACAGTCTTTAAAACACACAGGTACATTAGGGGCACCTGGGTGGCTCAGTCAGTTGAGCATCTATCTACTCTTGATCTCAGCTCAGGTCATGATCTCAGGGTTGTGAGTTCAAGCCCCACATTGGGCTTCGTGTTCGGTGTGGAGCCTACTTAAAACAATACAAACACACACACACACACGGGCACATTATAAAATGAATAAGTTGTGGGGATGTACTATACAGCATGGTGAATATAGTAAATAACACTGTACTGCACATTTGAAAGTAGCCAAGAGAGTGGATCTTGAAAGTTCTCATCACAAGAAAATAAATTTTTATAACTATGTATGGGGTTATTGTGGTGACCATTTTGCAGTATATGCAAGTATGGAATCATTACATTGTACACCTCTAATATATCAGTGAAAAAAAAAAAGATCACATGTTTGAAAAACAAAACAAAACAGGAAAATCCCCAAAACCCCACACAAGCTCATAATGAGCTCTTCAAGGATGGATTAAATAAATTATGGTATGTACATTCAGTGGAATACTCCATGGTTGTTAAAGATAACAATAGAGCTCCATATTTATTGACATTGAAACATGTCTGCAACATGTTAACCAAGTGATAAAAAGTAAACTCTAAAACATGGACACCATGATCCTAGTTTGCAAATATCGTGTTCGGTATTTCACACACACACACACACACACACACACACACACACACGTGATCTTACATAATATTATAGAAAAGGATTCACCAAAATATTAATAGTGGTTATCTCTAGGGAATATGAATGTGGGTGATTTGAACAAACTTCTCATTTATCTGAATTTTTTAAGTTTGCTAATGGAACATTCAATATTTACATAACTTAGGAAATAAATTTAAAAACTCCAACTTCATAAAAGAAAAAAAGGAGGGAAGAAGCAAGATTGGCTTTTGCATGGGAGGTGCATATTTCACTGTGTGATTTTCCACTCAGGTCATCAGAGTTCAGATATATGCTTTTGTGAACACCAAACTGCTCACTTTTCCTCTCAGCTACCTCCTTTCGTACCCCATCTGTACTTCTCTGAATTTAGGTCTTATTCAAAGCCCAGATGGAGCATCACTTCCAGCAAGTCTTCTCAGATTTTCCTACCACCACCAACACACAAATAGTATCTTCGGCAGAATTTGTACAGCCCTAGACCTGATTCCTTAAATCTCTTCTTACTCTGTTTGTTGCATTAGGGATATATAAGATACTTAGACATTATTATTTAAGATATGAAGTTATGATCATTGGTACTAGAGAGAGTTCCTTCAGAATAAGTTTGTATGAGCTTTGTATTTCTGCTTCTCCCACATAACACAGGGCTTGGTAAGTAGTAGATGCACAATAAAACTGCTAAAGGGCTGAAAGGATGACACAAGGCCCCTTCTTCTCCAAGAGGAGTGGTTGCTGAGAGATGATATTCACAAATAAACGTGTGCTAGCAAAATAAGACACTAACATCAGAGAACCTTCCTGAATAATCTAGTATGTGCCAGGGATTGCAATAGCACTTAATTTCCCTCAATCCTGTCAATAATCCTTGAAATAGGTACTATTAACTCCAACTTACAGATAAGGAAGCCGAGGCTGAAGTTTTAACCTATGTCTCTTTGACTCCACAACCCCTGACCTTTCTACGGGGTAAGGGAGGCGCCGGACGAATGACTCAGGAAATAGGGTCAAAGGTTTCCCTCTTCTGAGGCAGGTATGCTTTCATGCCAGGTAGCTAATAAAGGCTGCCCATTTCATTTATTATTGTCTGGGTATCTTCTGTGCTGTATTCCATGTGCCAGTAAACTGGTGAAGGGCGTGCCATTAAAAAAATTTTAGTAACAGAACATTTGGACCTGTCTGCCCAATTAAGGGTTTAATTTCTATTTCTTAGTCCACATGCTGATGCCTGTGCCTGAGTAACGTAACCCCTCCTTGGAACAATATGAAGCAAATCAGGATGCTTTCCTAGTAATGAGAATCAAGAAATGACCAGCTCTTCCTTCTCTTGTGTTTCCTGAGCATATCTGCTGAACTTCACTGGGCTATATGCTGGCAATTGCCAATTCAAAAATGAGAAGAGTGGCAGACTCAGGGACGTTGATGCATGGAGAGAGCAATGTAGCAAATAACAGAACTCCTAACTCATTTATTTAAAAACATTTACAGTAGACTTTTAAAATATGTTTTTTTATTATTGACATATAATTGGCATATAACATTGTATTAGTTTTAGGTGTGAAACACAACAGTGATTTGATATATGTGTTTATTGCAAAAATGATCACCACAATAAGTCTAGTTAATATCCATCACCACACATAGTTACAATTTTTTTTTCTTGTAATGGGAACTTCTAAGATCTACTCTCTTAGCAACTTTCAAATGTACAATATAGTATTGTTAACAGTAGTCATCTTGTAGTACATTGTATCTTACAATTGGAAGTTTATACCTTTGATTAACTTCACTTGTTTCTCTTATCCACCACCTCCTGCCTCTGGCAAGCACCAGTCTGTTCTCTGTTTCTGAGCTTATTCTTTTTTAAGATTCCACATGTAAGTGAGATCATAGGTTTGTCTTTCTCTCTCTGACTTATTTTACTTAGCGGTGCCCTAAAGGTTCATCCATGTTGTCACAAATAGCAAGATTTCCTTCTTTTCTATGGCTCTAATATTCCACTGTGTGTGTGTGTCTCACATTTTCTTTATCCATTCATCTGTCAGTGGACACTTAGGTTGTTTCCATGTCTTTGCTATTGTAAATAGTGCTGCAATGAACATGGAGTGCAGATAGCTTATTGAGATAGTGATTTTATTTCCTTTGAGTAAATACCCAGAAGTGGAATTGCTGGGCCCAGTTGATTTTCATTATATGCTGCAGTTATGGTCTATAAAGTCACCATGAAAACTGAATTAGTGAATATTGCACCATTGTTCCTAGGGGAATACAGGGTTAGGTTCCTGCAAGCCTCTGGTCACAGTTTTTCATCAACTCATCAACCCATAACCTTGTTGTCTGTGTGTTTCTGTTTAGAGACATCTTATTTAATATGTAATCTTGATTCATCAACATTGAACCCACAGCCAATAGCTGTAACTCAGGGCTTAAACAAAGCTTATCTGACACATACTTTCTCCATAAGGCATTTCACTGCCTCCTTGTACTTAGGAACAATAGACAGGACTTCAGGACTATACTTGGGGGCCATTTTAATGGGAAATCACCAACAAAAAGTACAAAAATATAAAAAATGTGGCACTAAATAGATCATGAAGAGGATACTTGTTCATAGTATGAGCACTGAAACAGGAAGGCCAAGTTGACTTATTCAGCCCTCAAGGGAACATGTGCCATAATAAAACTCCATAGACGGGGTGGCTTAAACAACAGCAATTAGTTTTCTCACAGTTCTGGAGCCTGGAAGTCTGAGATGAAGTTGTCGGCAGGTTTGGTCTCTTCTAAGGCCTCTCTCCTTGGTTTGTAGATGGTCACATTCTCTGTGTGTCTGTATGTGGTCTTTCCTGGTGTGTCTGTGTGTCCTCATTTCTTCTTATAAAGTCAGGTTGGATTAGGGCCCATTCTTATGGCCTCATTTTAATATAATTACTTCTTTAAAGGCCAAATCTCCAAATACAGTCGCATTCTGAGGTACTAGGGCTTAGGGCTTCAACATGTGAATTTTGGGGGGCACACAGTTCAGCCCATGACAGCATGTGTCAGGGGACCCAAATGTCTTACTGCTCTGTGCATGTCTACAAATGACGTCAAAGGCATTGTGAAGACAGTATTTCTCACCTGTCCGCGGTTTCACTTTCCGCAGTTTGTTACCCACAGTCAACCGTGGTCTGGAAGCAGATGATCCCCCTTCTGATGTAGCCTTGGAAAGTCAATAGTAGGCCCACACTTCGTCACAATGCCTGCGTCACCCACCTCACTTCATCTCAATCACAGGGGCATTTTATCATCTCTACGAGGAGAAGGGTGACAAGATATTTTGAGAGAGAGAACACATTCACATAACTTTTATTACCATATATTCTTACGATTGTTTTATTATCACTTTTATTGTTTATCTGTGACTGGGCCTAATGTAAAAATTAAACTTTATCATAGGTATGTGTAGGAAAAAGCATAGTGTACGTAGGGTTCAGCACTGTCCACAGTTTCAGGCATCCACTGGGGGTCTCGAAACATATTGTCCGTGGCTAAGGGAGGGCTACTATACTGATTTGGGGATTACAAATAAATTCTAGCAAGCAGGTGAATCTGTAAATATGGAATTAAATTTAGGAATAGTGAGGATTGACCATAATTGCATCAATGACAGCTGGTGGGCTGTTGAATTTTTGATACTTGCAAGGCTGGTCTAAGATAAATGTCCATCGCTAAGAAGATAACTTTTCCTCCAGTTCCCTAGATATGGATGGAGATGCAATTGTCTGGGTAACTAAGAGGAAGAGAGAAGGAGATTTCTTACTCTTAGTCACCTCTTCCAATTTCTTTTTTCTCCAATTCTGCTCTTTGAGTGAAATCCTATTTAGCTTCAAGACAAGGGAAACAATAGAGCACGTAAAGTTTCTGGCCTCACCCAAAACATTGTAAAATGAGCTATAAATTCTGGGAACACAATTTCTGCACACTCTGTAGCTTTCTGGAAAATCGAAGCTAGACAACTGGAGGGGATGGAGTCAGGGAAAGAAGGATCATTTCTCACACCCTTCCAGTGCTAATTGTCTCTGCAACAGGCTCCTGTTTATTTTCTCATTCAGCTCCCAACAGAGCATGTGGGGTGGGCATGGCAGCTATTATTGGAGAAGGAGATTGAGTTGCATGAAATCATCTGGCTGTTCAAGGGTCAGCATCAGAACCGGGGGCTTTAAACCCCTTCTCCCCCAAGCTTGTCCTCTTTCATTGACTTTTGAGTTGGGACAAACTGAATTGGTCCAAGATGTTGATATTAATGCATCCATATTTAAGAAGATCAACACTTCTTTGTAGGCCTTGAGGTATTTGTGAATTCACTTATTTTTCTATACTCATTTCTTGAGTATCCATTATATGCAAGAGAGGGCATGAATGTTAGGATCCAAAAGTGAGTGAGTCCTGGCTTCCACCATGGTGGATTTCTGAATGTCTAGAGAGTGCTGCTCAGTAGAACTAGAATGTGAGTCTCTTATGCAATTTTTAAAAAGATTTTTATTTATTTATATGGGGGGGAGAGAGAGAGAGAGAGAGAGTGCGCCTCATGTGCAATTTTAATTTGTCTAGTAGTCTAGTAGCCACAAAAGAAAACTGAAACAGGTGAAATTAATTTGATAATATATTTATTTAATATAATATATCCCAAATATTATCATGTCAACGTGTAATCAGTATGAATATTGTTAATGAACTATTTTACTTTATGTGTATTACATTTTTTCAAAACCTTGTGTGGATTTTATGCTTACAGCATATCTTAATTTTTCCTAGCCTCGTCGGTACTACTCAGTAGCCACATGTGGCTAGTGGCGACCGTATTGGATGGTGTGTGTCTAGGGGGAGATATTTCTAAATTAATTCGTATACCACAAATGGGCTGCGGGTCATAAGGAAAGCCTATACTCTGAGAATACGAGGAGGAAGCATTTCATTGGGCATCACTTCTGAAGGCTTTCCAGAGGAGGGGATTTTTGAATTGGGACTTGATTGTACTTAGAAGGGAAGGGCATCCTTGGCAAAGGTAGGGGCCCCTTCCTGGGGCTAGTGAAAGGGGAAGGCCCTATCCCTGAGCCAATTTGGTCCTGCTATTCTTCAGTTCGGCTTGAGTTTTGCAGTGAGACTTGAATTCCAGAAGGGACAGTAAGTTTTTAGTCCTCGTGAGTTTGCTCAGGGCTGTGTGCTTAGAACCGAGTAAGCCAATTCCTGTGCTCTAGGAGTTCCTCTCTAGACCAGTGCTTCTTAAACTGAGGTGGACATCAGTGTCTCTGGAAGGCTTGTGAAAACACGAGTTCCGTGCCCTACCCTAGAGTCTCTGATCTGGTAGTCCTGGGGTGAGCCTGAGAATTTGCATTTCCAGCAAGCTCTGAGCTGCTGCTCCTTGGAGAATCAGTCTTTGAGGACCATTGGTCTACGGGATGAGGAAAGGCGCAGACATTCATTCAACAAACATTTCCAGCTTAGCACTTTGTGTCAGGGACTGCTTTAGCACTGGGGATAGTTGTGAGCAAGATAAGCGAAGTCTCCTTCTCTGGTGGAGCTTGGAGCATGGACACAAATAACAGATGATGGTGCCTTCGGGGATCTGGAGTTGACCTGATAACAATGTCCTACCATTTGCCTTCAAGCTCTGACACCTATAAAAATGACCGTGTTTTGACATCCAAAATTATTTCTACTCCCTGAGAGAAGTTTTCTGTAAGAAAGGATATACCATTTAATGAAAACCTGCTAGGTGACACACTTTCTGCCAGGGGCTTTATGAATATGATGGGATGACTTGCCCACATTCCCACTGCTGGCTTATGGTGGAGCTGTGCTTTGCCTCTGGTCTGTTTGTTAGTTCATGGTGCTCCATCCCTCTGCACCTGTTAGCAACACTCACTCCTCCTCCAGTTTTCTCATTAATTTCTCTCACTCATCTTGCAGATCCCTGAGCAACCACAGATTCTTTAGAAAAGCCTTCTTGACCTGCTAGATAAATTTCAATTGCATATTTATTATTTAATTCACAGGGCCTGTCACTGGTAGTGCTTAAGTAACATTTGTAGCTTGAATGAATGAGATTAATGAATTTAATGAAACTGGGGAAGGCTCCTTGGAGGAGGTGGGACCCTGACTTACTAGGGTGAAAAGAAGACATTCCAGGACCCTGGCATAAGGAGAGGAGCAGCCTGGCAGTTAAAACCAGAGACAGCCTTGAATCTGGAGGGGTGGAGGCCTGGGGGCACCCAGGCATTCTGTACAAACTTGGTACTTGGGTAGGTGTGTGGGGCTCATGATGGGGAGAAATTGCAGGGGTAGAAGTGGAATTCTGAAAATAGGGAACCCCTGAATGTTTGGGGGCAGCGGAGCCACATCTAGCTTTTTTTAGTTTTCTTATTTTAAAGGTAGAACTCGACTCCTCAGGGAGCACACTGATGGGTGCTTGAGGGATTCCACAGGAGGAATCATATTAAGATTCAAACTCCAAAGCCATATAAGGATCAGGTCCTAGTTCCAGCCCTTAGTAGCACATGACTGTGGGCCACTTGCTTAACCACTTTGAAGCTCAGTTTCATTCTCTGAAAAATAGGCAAAACAAACAAACAGAAAAACCCACCGAATTCATTGTATTGTTTTGAGGGTCAAATGATGTAATATAGTATGAGTTATCTGGGATAATGGCAAGATACCAAAGATATACTAGCTGTTAGTGTGAAGGTCCTTTTCCTCTTTTCTCACCTTTCTTTTTTCCTTCTCTTTTCATAATTGTCCACAAAAAGATTTTTTTTTTAAAGATTTTATTTATTTGTCAGAAGAGAGAGCACAAGCAGGGGGAGCGGCAGGCAGAGGGAGAGGGAGAAGCAGGCTCCCCACTGAGCAGGAAGCCTGATGTGGTGCTCAAACCCAGGACCCTGGGATCATGACCTGAGCCGAAGGCAGATGCTTAACCAACTGAACCACCCAGGCGCCCCCACCAAAAGATTTTTAAGGCCTCCTGGCTGGAACCCTCGAGCTGGCTCTTGGCATCCAGATAGGTAGGACATAACTGCAGTGCTAAAAAATAGGGTCTGAGGGTGCAGGGCAAGGCACAAGGCAGAGCTAGCCACAGCTGGGGGGCACTGGGTCCCTTACCTGGTTCCCCACCAGAGACAAAGGCAGGCCATCACCTTCTGGTGGCTCAGTTTTGACATCTGCAGCTGGGGGACCATAATCCCAGCTGACCCTCATGGTTCCTACTATTTTGTCACTGCCCCATGTTCCTGATCCCCTCCCTGGACATCATTTAGCAGCTGCTGAGGCTAGCTAGCAAGGGGCTGAGGCCAAATCAGACGAATGTCACGGAACATGCTAATCCCAAGGGAAGTCATTGCCTATAGGATGACTCACCTCCACAACACACAGAAACAAATGACTCTTTAAGAAGGAAAAAAGAAATCTCCCAAGTGCACTTGGCTGCAGAGCCTTTAAGAGACCCAATTACAGTAAATCTAAAAATAAGGCCCGGGGAGGACCAGGGTACATTTAAGTTTTTCCTTAAATGCACAAAAGGTTTCTTTTTTTTTTTTTTCCAACCTGACTAGGGAACAATATAAGTCAACAGGCTTATTTTGCCTTACTTTGTTGTGTAGGACCCAGAAAAGCTCAAGGGAAAGCATTCCTGAGATTGTAGCTTGTTGCCTGAAGATCCAACCCAGGGAAAGTTATTTTTATACCTTGTGGGTTTTTTTTCCTCCTTTCTTTCTTCTCCTTTCAACTGCCTGGTATTTATCCTCACAATTAGGGGGTTTATCTTGTGAAACAAAGTATTTTTTCTTACTTTCCTGATTATAAAAGAAATACATGTTCATTGTAGAAAATTAGAAACTACCAAAAAAAAAAAAAAAAAAAGAAGGAAACGAGAAAAGACATCTGTCATTCAAAGATAACCATGGTTAACACTTCGAGACATTTTCTTCTGGTCTTTTTTTCTATGCTCCTTTTAAATAGCTAAGTCCATATGACCCATATAGTGTTATCCCACAGTTGTAATGGAATGTTTCAACACACGGCAGAATACAGGGCATGCCCCTTTGCCATCATGTCTCACTCCCTCTCTCTCCAGAGGTAAGTCTGTTCATTGTTCTCTTGCTTTTCTTCATCCTTTTCTATGTATTTAGGTGTCGCTAAACAATATGTTTAATTTTGCAAGTTTTTGATCTGTATAAATGCCAGTGTAGTGTATGTTAGAGCTCAGAAGTGCCAAGAAATCTTATGGGGACCGGTCACCTGTTGACTCTGGGTGGATCACCTGGTGTGCGGTGTAGATAGTAGAAGTGTTATGCCTTTCTATTTGAGTCAAGACATAAAGAAAGGTTAGGAAGATGCTGCTTTTATTTTTTATTCCTCTTATGCTTGTGATATGATGATGTGTTTATTTCTAGCTTATTCATTTTTACTGCTGTATAGTATTTCATTGGATGGGTTTATCCTAAGTTACAGTACTTATCCATTATCCTGTGGATAGCCATTTGGGTTGTTTCTGGTACCTGGCTATTTCAAACAATGCATTTATGAACATTCTTAGGCATGTGTAAGAGTTCTTCATTTACAGCCTACATCTATGCTGGGTATTAGGGTATGTGCATCCCCAAATGTACTAGATAATGGCAAATTAGTTTTTAAAATGATTACACATTTATTTTAAACTCCCGTGGCAAGTGTTATAAGGGTTCCTGCTACTCCAGATCCTTGACAGTGCTAGGCATTGCTGGACTCTTCTATTTTTGGCATCCTCGTAGGTGAAAATGATCAAATTTTAATTTGGATTTTTTTGATTTCTAATTAGATTGACTGCCTTCGAAGTTTTCTTCTTTTCTGAGGTGGCTAGTAATAGATTTGGCTCTTTTTTCTTTTCTTTCTTTGCTTCTTTCTTTCTTTCCTTTCTTTGTGAGAATTCTTTACATACTCTGTTATTCCTTTATCAGTGTTATAAATATTTTCTCCCAGTTTTTGCCTTTTCACTTTTCTTTATTGTTTTTTGATGAACAGAGGTTTTTGAATTTATCAGTTTGGTAAATAAAGGTTTGCTTTTTTTGTGTGTCTTATTTAAGAACTCCTTTTCTACCCTGAAATCATCAGTATATTCCATACATTTTTTCTTTCTTTCTTTTTTTTTTAAGATTTTATTTATTTATTTGTCAGAGAGAGAGAGAGAGTGTGCAAGAGCACAAGCAGGAGGAGCGGCAAGGAGAGGGAGAAGCAGGCTCCCCGCTGAGCAAAGCGCCCGATGTGGGACTCGATCCCCAGACCCTGCGATCATGACTGAGCCATCCAGGCATCCCTCCATACATTTTTTTCAAAAAAATTTTAAGTTTTGTTTTTCATTTCAGTCACTAGAATACCTGAAAGTGATTTTTTTTGTTTGTTTGTTATGGGTGAAATAGGGATCAAAATTGTTACGATATCTTCCATATGCATAACTGATTGTACCATAAGCATTTACTGAATAGTCCATCTATACCCACTGACTTGCACTGAAACTCTTTCCTATTTTAGGTATCTGTAAGTGCATAGGTCTGTTTCTGAGCTCAATCTTCTCCCAATTGGCATATATCTCTCCACATATCAATAGTACTGTTGTCTTAATTTTTTATGATTTTATACTAAGTTCTGGTACTTGGAAGGGCGAGTTTTGTTATTTATTCTTTGTTATTCATCAAAATTGTCTGAATTACTATTGTCCCTTTGTTCTTGCTCATACATTTCAAATTAGATGTTCAAGTTCCTTGGATAACCCTGCCGATATTTTGATTTCAGTTGTATTGAATCTGCAGACCAATTTGGGGAAAGTTGACATGTGTATATTGAAACTCCCTATTCATGAACATAGTCCCACTTTCTGCTTCCATTTAAATATTTTAAAATGTCATTTAGCAAGTTTTATAGCTTTCTTCATAAAGGTCTTGAACATTTTTTATTAGAATTATTTTTGTTACCATAGTAAATTGCATTTTAAACTGATGGTTGTTGGGTTATAAAAATGTAATGTTTTATAAATGTAGTTTTTTTGAGTTTTGTTTATTGATAGCAATTTTGTTAATTTTATTATTCTATCTAATAATTTATAGTTTCTATTGATATTTTTCTATGGACAATCATATAGTTTGGGAATAAAGATAATTTTTATACCTTTCTTTTATTTGCATTGTCTAATTGCATGAAGTAGGACCTCTGGAAAAAAATGTCAAATTTATACTAGCAAGTTTTTTTTCTGACTGTAAAGGAAATTCTTCTAATAATTCATCATTAAGTATGATATTTACTTAGGATTTTTAAAATGTTGTTTTTCAAGCTAAGGAAATTTCTTTCTATTTCTAGTTTGCTAAGCCTTTTTTTTTTTTTTTAACCACTTATTAATGTTGAATTTTTAAGGAGTTTTTGCGTGACTACTCATATGATCTTGTGGTTCATCTCACTTAATATGCTATGATGATGAATAGCAAAAATAAATATCTAATTTAAGTTAACATGGCATTTCTTGGATAGATCAAATTTTGGTCAATGTAATATCTTTCTTTATAATTTCTGGATTTGATTTGCTAAACTTTTGTTTGGGGGACTTTGCATCAAGGTTCATGTGGCTAGTGATTTTATTGGCTAGTGATTTTCCTTTTTTATATTACATTTGCCTCATTTTGATATTAAAGGTGTACTTTCCTCATCAAATGAGTGGGGAAGTCATTTTCCTCTTCTGGTTCTCTGCAAGAGTTGGAATTATCTGTAATTACCTGTTCTTGACATTTAGTTAGAACTTGCTTTTGTAACCATTGGGCCTGTGAGTTTTTTTATAGGATGGTTCTAAATTATAGATTTAATTTTTTTTAACTGTTAAAAAGCTAGGTTTTCTAATTCTTTTTTAGTCAATTTTGGTAGATTATATTTTTCTAGTAATCTTTCCATTTTATCTAGGTTTTAAAACTTATTGGCATAAAGCTGTTCATGGTATTTTGTACTCTTTTTAATCTCTGCCCTATCTGTAGTTGTTCATCCCTTTTATTATTTTATTTATTTTGAAAAAAGATTTATTTATTTACTTGAGAGAGATGTAGACAGAGAGTGCATGCTTGCATGTGTGTGCATGCATGATGTGGGGGAGGGGCAGAGGAAGAGGGAGAGAAAGAATCTCAAGCAGACTCTACACTGAGCATGGAGCCCAATGTGGGGCTTGATCTCATGACCCTGAGATCATGTCTTAAACTGAAATCAAGAGTCAGATGCCCAACCGACTGAGCCACCCAGGTGTCTGTTCATCCCTTTTATTATTTCTGATATTGGGGCACCTGGGTGGCTCAGATAGTTAAGCGTCTGCCTTTGGTTCAGGTCATGATCCCAGGGTCCTGGGATCGAGCCCCACATCGGGCTCCTGGCTGAGCGGGGAGCCTGCTTCTCCCTCTGCCTCTGCCTCTCCCCCTGCTCATGCTCTCTCTCTCTCTATCTCTGTGTCTTAAATGAATAAATAAAATCTTTAAAAAAATTATTATTTCTAATATTATTTATTTGAGCCTTCTGCCAATTTTTTCTTGATCATTTTCGCTGAAAGTTTATCAGTTTTATTAGTCTTCATAAAGAACCAACTTTTGATGTTGTTAAAGCTATCGTATTTCCATTTTCTCTTTTCCTAATTTCTGCTCTCATTTTTAGTTCTTCCTTATGTCTACTCTCCTTGGATTTATTCCGTGGTTATTTTCTAATTCCTTAAGTTAGATATTTAGCTCACCATATTAAAGACTTTCTTCTTTTCTAATCTAAGCATTTAAAGTTACCTATTCCTCCTACAGGTGCCTGGGGGGCTCAGTTGTTTAAGCATTTGACCCTTGGTTTTGGTTCAAATCATGATCTCAGGGTTGTGAGATTGAGTCCTGTGTCCAGCTCCACACTCAGGGGGGAGTCTGCTTGAGAGTCTCTCTCCCTCTTCATCTGCCCCTCTTCTTGCTCTTGTGCATGTGCGCATGCTTTCTCCCTCTAAAATAAATAAATACAATCTTGAAAAACAGCGCTATCTTTTCCTCAAGTGTTGACTTGGCTGTGTTCAGTAATTTTGATGTGTAGCATTTTCACTGACATTCAGCTCTGTGTATGTTCTAATTTCCACTTTAGTTCTTTCTTTGATCTTTGACTTATTTAGAAGTAGGCTTATAAATTTTCAAAACCATAAGATTTCCTTTGTTGTCTTTTTGTTGTTTATTTCCAACTGAATTGCTTTGTGGTCAGGGAATGCTATGTAAATGTTTTGCTTCTGAATCTTGCTGGACTTGCTTTATTTCTGAAAGGCAAGGAAGGTTTTATATATTAGGTGAAAGCCGTAGGAGTGGCACTTTATATGTTATCTTGACTTCTCCCAATAGAAATTCCAACACAAAATCATATTTATTTAACAAATGAGGAAACTGAGGCTCAGAGAGGTAAGTGGAGAAGGTGAGGGTAATTCAGGTTAGTTTAACTCAAAAGAGTTTTCTCTACTCACATAATAGCTTAGTCATTCATTTGGAAGATAAGATTAATAATAAAGTCGGATTACTATTATATGGATGTAATATTATTTGTATTAGGAAAATATGAACTTAAAGGCTATCTGGGTATTTCCCCTTCTGATCTTAGTGCTAGCTCTTCATTAATTTCTCCATCCATTCACAAATCTGTGGAGGCCACCCTGGGGCAGGCTCTGGGCTCAGTTCTGGGTCTGTACTGTATCTTGCCCTTGAGAAGTCCATATTCTAGTTGGAAAGTGAAGAAAACTTGGGTTGCCTTCCCCTAACATGATTCTTAGCATTGTGGGATCATTTGTTCTTTTAGTGAAATATAAAAATATCTCTTAGAGAACACTCGGAGGAAAATGTTGAATAAATAGAGTTGCTATTTCTGAGCTGATGGCTGTGGTGATGATTCTATAATCATTGTGTATTTTAGGTACCTGCCCTTTCCAAGTCTCTTTCCCTGCCTCTTGGTCTTTTGTTGTTGTTGTTGTTGTTTTCTAAGTAGGCTACATGCCCAACGTGGGGCTTGAACTCATGACCCTGAGATCAAGAGTCACATACTCCACGGCCTGAGCCAGCCAGGCGTCCCCCGCCCCGCCCTGCCTTGCCTCCTTGTCTTGGGTGCGCGTCTGGTTTCCATCCTAAGCTCTCTCCCTGGGAAATTTCTCTTAACCCCATCATTGCAGCTTCTTCATGAATGCAGACTCCCTCAGGTCTGTGTCTCCAGCCCCAGCCTTGCCTCCACTTCCTGTCTTAACGGACCTGTGCCTCTCTGCCGAGGACACCGGTTGCCCTCAGCCTTGGAGGATGAAGGCTATGAAGGTCGCTGAGCCCAGGGTGGAGGCAGAAGTCCCTTCTTCTGCTTTCCCGTGCCACTTCCAGGTTCTTGCCCCCTGCCTCAGTGCAGCACACTCCCACCACTCTCCCCTTTGCTCTTCATTTCCAAGGCCAGGCAGTGGTTGGGCACTTCTTCATACAGTAGATGTTTCAACTCATTTTCCCAAACCACCTTGTGAGAAAGTCATTCTTATCTCTCCTTTATAGATGAAGAAGCTGGGAGCTTAGCGAGGTGAAAATTTGCCCCAGGTCTTGGCTGGGGATGCAAGCTCAGATCCACCTTCGAGTGGTGGTTCTTTCACCCCATTCTGTGGTCTGGGAAGGCTCAAGATCTCATTCCTGCTGCTACTAAATGGTGACCATGGGCAAGTCCCTGGTCTTCAGTGGACGTAGTTCTTTCATTCTAAAACTGGGAGACTCAGATCTACCTTCACTTTTCAAAAGATTGTTGGATGTTTCGAAGCAACCAGTGTGCTCTTTTTAGAAGACACATGAACTGAGAAAGACTGGCTGTGAGATCCACCTCTGAGCCTCATACATGCTCTCTGCCCAAACCGGGATAGGCCTTGCTTCTCTGGGTCGTTGTGTGTGCACGCCTGGGTCCTAGAAGACTGAGAAAACCACCTGTGCAGAGAGCTGAGGTGGAGAGAGAATGGAGCATTTGGGAAATTGCAGGACTTTGTGGCTGGATTGGGGGTGGGGGTGGGGGTGGGGTTGGGGTGAAAGCAAGCAAGGCCCAGGTATCCTGCACCATGCTAGAGAGTGTGGCTTTCGATTCGAGGACAGTGGGAAGGCAGTGAAGGTATTTTAAGCAATGACAATGATGTTGACAATGATAACCATGCTGCTGCTAATAGCTAATGTTTATTAAGTGCCAGACATTTCTTCACTAACTCATAATGCACGCAACAACTGTAAGGGGGTAGCTTCTGTTATTAGCCTCATTTTATAGATGAGGAAGCCAAAGTTCAGACATGGTACGTAACTTACCCAAGGCCACACATGTGGTCTGTGGCTGACCCAGACTTCAAAGCCAGGCTGTCTGACTCCATTGGCCACTGTCTTATCCATGATTTTCTCCTTGGTGGTCAGAGCTAAAGTGTTACCTTGCTCCCTTTTGCATTTCGTCTTTTAGGAAGATAAGTCTGTGTAGAGGATGAGAGGGAGAGAGATTGGAAACAGAGAAAACAATCGGAGTCTTTGGTCTTGGCAAAAAGTTGGCACCAGCCTTAATCCGAGGGGGGTCACCGTGGAGTTTGACAAATTGGAGTGGCTTTAAGACACTGAATAAATTAGTGCATTGATTCATTCATCCAGTAGCTACTGATTGATGCCTAAGATGTGCTGGGCCCAGAAACAGCCAGGCCTTGGTTGGGGGCTGGCCTGGAAGGGTTGTGGGTCTGTCAGTGGGAAGGGAGAGTCCAGAGTGACTTCACCAGACAAAGAGGGTTCTTCCTAAAAGTGAAAGTGCAGCCCCCACTGCTGCCCTGGGCAGAAGGTTCCGGAACCTTCCAGTAATCTCTGAGCTCCTACTGGTGGGAGGTGGGAGCCCCATGGAAAAGGGGCCTCCCACGATTCCCACCCTGCTGTGACTGGCTCCCTTTTGGCTCGGGATGAGGTTTGCCTTGGCTTTAATTCCTCATTAATTATCTTCGAAGATTAATTCTGTAAGTGCCAGTAATGACCAAAAGTTAATTTCTCTCTCTCCTGCCTGCCTCACTTCTTCAATTTTTTTTTCTTTAATGGGCCGTCCAAGCTTGTTGGAATGTTTACCAAAGCAGGATAGTTAGAGATGTACATAGATGAATTTACCTTGTCAGAAGGATCTGGAGGTAGAATTAACGTGAGAGGAGTAATTGTCAGGTGAATAATTACCTGGAAACCTCAGCAGGGAGACTGCTGGGGTTCTCTAATTATTTATCTTCTCCCAATTTTCTCCTCTTTGAACTGCCAACATGGGGGTGGATGGGGGTGGCGTGCAGAACAGGAGGTGTTGTTTTCGATTTCTCCTCTCGATTGTGAAATACTTTCTGAGGGGGGCCTTGGCCAGCATGCAGGTTGGCCAGTCAAGCCCTTTGAGATTTGCAGGCCACTTTCACACTCATGACTTCATTTGGATCCTCTTGAGTGCTCTCTGATGTGGATGGTGCTGTTAACCCCATTTACAGATGGGAAAACCAAGGTTCCTATGGGCGAGGTCACTCCCCACAAGCCACAGGATGAAGAAGTGGTGTAACTGAGGGTCAGAGGCAGGCCTCTGATTGTTCCTGGCCCTCTGGCTGCCTTCTACCTTCCCTGGGCAGCTCCTGCCCCCTCCCAAACACCCTGGCTGGCTGCGTTCCTCCTGCACGAAGCCCAAACGCTCTGCTGCGAGCAACCTGCTTCCCTGTAGGCTGGTGGCCGCACCCCTTCCTCAGGCAGCTCATTTTCCATTTTAAGATTTCCTGTTTGAACCAAAGGGCAAAGATCTCAGGAGTATCAGCCCAGAGCTGGGCTTCTGTGTGTATAAAGGGGAGCCTCGGCCCCTGCCCTCTGTTTGTCCATGGGCCTTATCGACAGAGCCCAAGTCCCAAGTTCAGAGGTTCCAGTTCCTTCCCGATTTGCTGGGTAAAGTCCAGCCTTCCGTGCAGGCGGCCAGGGCCGGCGGCCAGCCTGGAGCCAGCATTCATTTATGGCCGGGCAGTGCTTCCGTCCTGCCTGGTGAGCCACTGGCTGCAGCAGACAGACAGACGGACAGATGGATGGACGTGGGGACTCCAGGGTGTCTTCTCTCCTTTCCTCCCCTTTGCTCTCTGCCGTGGGCTCACTCATCTGGTACCCTTCTGGCCTAGGCAGCCATGTGTCCCGGCTCCCTGCAGCCTCCTCGAAACTACAGAGTGTCTTTGGGGGAGCCAGTCTGGCCCTGCAGGCCAGCCCGTGCACCCACACTCACTCTCGCGTTCCTGCACAAGCACACGAGCCCGGCTAACGCCAGGGATCTCCACAGCTGAGTCTTTTCCCAGAGAGAGGCACTTAACTGGTGCCATTTTTATGGGGCATAATGAGGGCTATCTCTGGAAGAACAGCCTGCTGGTTCGAAGGCCCTTTCATCTCCTATTTCTCATCTGATCTGCGGGACCATCAGGAGTCATCTAGATAGTTATCGCCTCCATTGTACAGATGAGCAAATGGAGCTCAGAATCAATGGCTTTGTTCCGTCAGCCCTTTCTTCAATTAGAGGAGACAGAGATGCTGTCCCTGTTTAGGTTGCTCAGAAATCAGAGAACACAATCAGTGATTGCAGGGAAGGGCACAGAATGCCAGAAGAAGCACCCTGGGGTGCTGTGGGAGCAGGGAGCTGGGGTGTGGGGTGTGGGCTCAGGAGATGCCTCCAGAAGATTTGTCCAAACCCCCCTTTGAAGCACAAGGAGGCCCAGAGCAGGATTGTGGCCCTCACCGGTATTGACAGAACATTCCCCACCTATCAGAGTCCCGGCACAAATGATCCTCGAGGGTCCTTTTACATAGACTCCCACAAGACTATACGTCTCTCCTGGAATGTCAGCCCCACAAGAGGAGGGGCTTCATCTGTTTTGTGAACTGCTTTATCTCCAGGGCCTAAAATGGAGCCTGGCCCGAGGCACTCGATAAATATTTGCTGTTGAATGAATAGACACACGAGCGCTCACACACACTCACACACACGATGTATACGTGCCACTTTATATCTCAGAACTGTAGAATCCACAAGCTGAAGGAAGCTCCTAGAATAGTACAGATTGCTAGTGGGGGGCAGACCCAGAGGCAGAGCCACAGAGACGTGATCTGAGCCTCCTCTGTGTCCCCAGAAGACCATGGGACCAGGTGTTGGCGTTGGGGCACCCACGGTCTTGTCCCATTTACATCTTCCAACTTTGGGTGACCTTATTTTGCCCCACTATAGAATAAGAAGGTCCTGTTGGCTGACCCTGGGAAGCCCCTTTCCTGCCCCAACATTTGGCGAGTCTGGGAATGGGAGAGTGGCATTGGGCAGGAATTTCTCGAAGCTAAAGAGACTCCTCTTTCCAGTCTGAGAAGGCAGTCTGGTCTCCCTTTGCCAACCTTTGTGGCCAGAAAGATGCCTGGCCTGTGGTCACAGCTGCCAGAGCTCTGGGCTCCTGCCCGCCTCCCCACTGGCCTGATCTACCCCCTGCTGGAATGGGTCCTGCCCACCCACCGGTGTGGCTCTGCCCATTCTGAGCCCAGCCTCCTCATTCCCTTTGTCAGAATGTGGTATCTGGGACCTGAGGAGCCTGGGGATGATGGGGTGTCGCTGGGCTATCCTAGCCTGTGGTCATTCTAGAGCCCCATGGCCTGTGCAGTGTCCTGACCCAAAGATGCCCAGCCTGACCTGCCCTTTCTCCATCCTCCCTCATAGCTGCTGAGCTGTGGTCTGCAGCAGGATTTCTCTTGAGGCTCAGAGATTGCAGCACTGCTGGGAAAGACCTGGAGCCCCCAAAAGGCCCTGCAGCCAGCGTCCTCCCTGTAGAGCACCGTTTAGAGAGGTCATGGGCAAGAAAGATGCTCCATCTCTCTGCCCTACCAGCCAGCCTCTTTTCTTTGAGCCTTTCCGATTGGCACTGTCTTCCTTTCTTCCCCTGCCCCACAATGTTGTGCTTTTCTGTCCTCTGTCTCTGGGAGGGAACCTGCTTCAGTGGAACTTGAGGTTAGAAAGAAGAGAGAGCCTTTTAATCCCAGCCCCGTTATAAATCAGCAGTGTGACTTGAGCCTCAGGTTTTTCTTCTGGAAAATAATTATTTCTTCCCAGGCTTCTTATGAAGATTCTGTGAGATAATAGTGTATGTCAGCCTCTGGGTCGGTAATAGCAGTGAACAATACCCTAGAATTAGCTTGGTGCTAGGCATTGTTATGAGCATTCTATGACCCTAGGAGGCAGCTACTATTTACATATCCCATTTTACAGGTAGGTTAAGTTGTGGCCCAAGGTCAGACAGGTTGTTAGGTGGCAGAGCTGGGGTCATGAAGCCAGCAGTCTGATTCTTAAACCAGTACCCCACTGCCTTGGGAAAATGTGTGTTTCCTGTGCACTGGTGGGCTCAGAGGTTCTCAGCTAATTTGGGAACTGCTTGTCATTCGCCTCGATGAGACTCATCCTTGGGCCATCTTGGGGTCTTCATTCACCCCCTTACTCTCCCTTCCTTTTCCTCCACACACCCTCCCCTCTACCTTTGGCTGGCTCTATTTTCTTGTTCTGCACCTGGGGGTGGAGGCAGAGCCCCTTAGGCCAACGTTTTGTTAAGGAAGCTTAAACTGAAGTTGTTACCTGTCTGTCTTTGTTGTCTTTGTTGTCTACCATTGAAGTTGTTACCTGTCTGAGTGATTCAACTCAGCAGACAGTAACAAGGCAGGCCAGAGGCTGCCCCCCACAGAGCTCAGAGCTCAGAGGCTTTACTAGCAGGATTCTCCCCTAAGCCTGCCAGGAGCAGTGGGAACCAGGCTGAAAGGGGACTGGGAAACAAGTTCAGAGATAGGAAAGTGTTGTGCCCATTTCACAGACTGGAAGGGTGAGGGTCAGGGCCCAAAGCCAGCACTTCTGATTCCTGATTGAGTGTTTTTCTCTTGACTCTTTTGTTCCTTTTACATTTTAACTCTATTTTTAAAACTTCAGGGGAGAGAAGGAGGCCCTTAATGGCCTGTGATGGCTATAAATCCTACATTTAAGAAGGGAAGCCTTTGAAGGAGGCCCATTTTTAACCCCGGGAAGGAATCTGGGGCAGAATGAGGCTGAGGGAGTTTGAGCCGCAGGAGGGGAGATGAAGTGACTTCCCCGGGGGGCACGTAGCCTGTGCTGCTTCCAAGAAGGCAGTGTCACCTCTCTTTGGCCAGCTGAGGGCTCCTTCCGGGCAGAGGGTTTGAGAGAACAAGCTGGAGGCAGCAGAGTGAGAGACATTCATTCCAGGAAGCCAGAGCCTGCGTTTGCGACCGGGCTCTACCATGGGGTTGCTAAGTGGTCTGCAGTGAACCTCTTCCTGTCGGGACTCACATGTCCTGCTGCACAACGGCATGCTCTCCACTGACCCCGGACACAGGGATCCAGGCTCAGTCCCCCATTCCCACGTCCTTGCATTAGAGATGAGAGAACAGAGGTAGTCCTGGGCTGGGGGAGAGAAGATCCCTTTTGCCCCCAATCACTTAAGTCTTCCCCAAGTCCTGTAAGAGAGTGCTGTCCCTATAAGAGAGTGCTGGCTACCTCATCTCCTGACACACTGGGAATGCTTTTCCTCTTCTGACTTGAAAGAGGGAAAGGAGGGCAGGGGTAGGGGTGGGGGCTTTACCTAGGACGGAGATAAGAAGCAGGGACTTCAGTTCTAAGGCAACATCCCTTGTCTGACACGTTCTCAATTCAATACCAACCTCTAGGGGGGTGGGTGGTAAGAAAGACATACTGAATGTATACATCCATGGTAAGTTATACCTGGACTTCAGAAGTGACCAAACGCAAACAAAAATAGGTGTGTTTTAGGATCAAGGAAATACGATATTTACTTAGAAATGAAAATCTATTGCCTTTAACTTATGATAAGATAATTATGCTCCTCTGAGTCATTGTCATGCATTTGTGTTCATAAACCTCCCTCATTAAGTAGTAAGGGTATGTATTTTATCTTAATTCATTTTTTATAGGGCCGTGAATTCCTGCATTTATCTACCTTTGTTTTCCTGTGTAGACACAAGGCTGCCTGGCCTCACGGAGGCGAGATAACTTATTATCCAGCATCTATTTCCCTGGAACCCAGCCTAGAGCTGAAGTGGGCTCTAATTCTCCTCCTTACCGCCTGACCATAACCTTGGATGATTCACTCCATCTTTCTGTCCCTGTTTTCTTGTCTTCATGATGAAGTTAATCTGTTCTGTCTCTCATGGGGCTGTTGGAAGGATTCAAGGAGATACTGCCACAGCAGCTCTGGGAAGGAGGAGCTGGTATTGTCTGAAACCATTCCTCCATACTGTCCCAGTTACCACGAATGGCCCCATAAACATGAATCAGAGTTGGGTTGGCAGTATGCATTCCTGAGAAAGGGCCAAGGGAAAGTCTGTGGAGACTAGAACCAATTCAGTTGGGAGTCTCTGAGGTCTCGCTGCCTGGATTTAAAGCCCTACTTGACCACCCACGAGCTATATGACCTTGAACTGGTACCCACTCACGAGCTGTATGACCCTGGATATGCAATCCTGTAACTATTTAGCCTCAGTTTTCTCATCTGGGAAATGGGACTATTAATAATATCTATCTCGACAGGGTGGTTGCTGGGATTCAGTGAGAATATCAAATGCATGTATAAAGTTTAGCACAGTAAATAAGAGCTTTGATTATTATTATTTTTTTAAAGATTTTATTTATTTATTTGAGAGAGAGAATGAGATAGAGAGAGCATGAGAGTGGGGAGGGTCAGGGGGAGAAGCAGACTCCCTGCTCAGCAGGGAGCCCGATGTGGGACTTGATCCCAGGACTCCAGGATCATGACCTGAGCCGAAGGCAGTCGTTTAACCAACTGAGCCACTCAGGTGCCCCGATTATTATTATTTTTAAATAAAAATGTGTGCCAGCCCCCTTGCTAGATACTTGCCATATATATATATATACTCGGACGACCCTCTGTAAGGTAGGTGTTATTTGCTTCATTTTGCAGGTGGAGAAACAGAGTCTTGGAAAGATTAGAAACTCCCTTTTAGCAAGTCTGAAACTGGTCTGAGTGAGATTAGGCTCCTTCCACTTCACTCTGCTGCTCTCTTGACTCCGTAGTGGAAAAAATGCAGCTTTCCTTGTGATTGAGTGTGGTGACCTCTCATTCATTGCCAAACTGAAGTCTAAGACTCCTTTGGAAGTTCCTCATTGGAAGTCTCCTTCTGCCTCAGCAGCTCTGGAGACCCCTGGAGTTGACTTTGATAGCCATTGACATTGACAGAGTCAAGTAGACTGGATCCCCCAGCCCACCTTCCCGTAACCCTACCGATTCCTCCAATTAGCCACGGAAGCCTCCTGCCTAGAGCGTTTGTCAGTCTCCAGCTGCCCTGCAGCTGACACCAGCAGGTTCCCCTATAAACTCAAATCATCTCTCCTGGGTCTGCATGGAAACTTCAGTGGCTGCTGGAGAGCTCCATGGGCGAGGGATTTGGTGTTGTCAACTCGTGTCAGTTTCTCTCTGGTTGCACCTCACCTGGAAGTTTGAAAAAATCCCTTCCAACATCAGAGTCCCCTTTAAACTCCAGGGGCATAGGGGCAGTAGGCTAGGTACAATTCATTGTACACTCTCTCTGATCCAAGCACCAAGGTGCTTTATCTTCTATTAGCTCAGGTCCATCCTCACGAAAACCTCACAATGCAAGCGTTATGGTCCCGATTCACAGCTGAGGGATGCTATAGTGTGTGGTTGTACAGATCATAGGTTCTGGAGCCAGACTTCCTGGGTTCAAATCCAGTAATTTCATCAACTAGCTGTATGACCTTGGGTACTGACCGCAGCTGTCTGAGCTTCAGTTTACTCTTCTGTGAAATGGGAATAACAGTAGTGCTAAATATCATGGGTGACAGGGAGGATTCAAGCAGACACTCGAATGTTGCAATGGTAGCAGAGTCTGGTAGTGCCAGAGAAAAATGACCCGAGAGGGGAGTCCCCTACCTCAGGGCACTTAGCCAGGAAGAAGTTGAACTAAGTTTGCCTGGAATCTGCCCTTATCAACAGCACCACATTTTCTCCCTTTGCTGAGCTTCTGACTCAGACCAGTTTCAGACCAAGCCTAGAGCCCGCCAACAGGCTGTTGAGGAACAAAGGCAACCAGGGTGGCTGCTCTAGGGATACTGGTCAACAAGGACCTACCAGCTCGTGCTGTTCAAGGATAAACAGTTCACAAACAAACACAGCCTGATTCCTGTGGCCCATGTAATGCAGGCATACAGAGAAAAGAGGTCAGGCCCTACCATGACCAAGAGGATGGTATAGCTCATTTGCTAGTTTTGTTGACTCTTCCAGGGAATGTCTATGCTTCTAAAGGGAGAGAGAGGAAGAATACCCAATCCAGGCTGGAGGAATAAACCGTATCCAGCACCTGAGTTGGGGATGGAGGGGAGGAATATTTGGGTCCTACCTACTCTCTGCCCAGCACACAGCCAGGTGCTTCCACGTGTGAGCAGGTACTGTTTTTCTCCCCATCTTACCATAGAAGAGCTCAGAGTGGAAGTGCCTGGTCTGTGGTCTGCTCAAAGAAGTGGGAATGTGACTGTTCCAGCCCTTCTGGTCTTCTTCAGTGCCTCTAACACACCAAGTGTGAGAGGGAGAAGTAGGCTCCCCGCTGAGCAGCGAGCCCTTTGCAGGGCTCGATCCCAGGACCCTGGGATCATGACCCAAGCTGAAGGCAGACACTTAACCACCTGAGCCACCCGGGCGCCCCATGTACAAGTTTCTGTATGGACATATGTTTTTATTTCTCTTGGGATAGACCTTCACTTTGCTTTTAAATTCTCTTTTGCCAGCCAGTTACTGAATGGGTAGGGCCTGGCCTCCCAAGGGGGGGTGATCTGCCTTGCTCCCTTTCCACCTGCGGCTGCTCAGGCTTTATCCTCCAGGGACACCCAGCTGGGGCCTGGGGGAGCTGAAGCCTTTCCAGCTAGGTGGCTGGGCAGGCATGACATCCTCTTGGCTTGGAGTTGCTCCCTTTGGTAGCACCCTACCTTTCATCTTTATAGAGGGAGAACAAAGATCAAAATGCCTTGTCCCCAGACAAAAACAGACACAATATTTTAATGATTAACATCATAACATTGTTATTGGCCTGCACAGACCTCCTGCTGTCAGTGGTCAGCGGCTCCTCTGCTGCTCCCCCCACCCCAGGAATACCCCCCTGGGTGAAGAATAATTTCATACGGATTCAGTGCTTCCCTGTGAAAGTCCCTATACATCCCACCTTCGTGGCAGCCTGCCTGGCATGCTCTGGGCAGTTCTAAAACGATTCCCCATACTCCATGAGCTTCTTTTATCTGCCCGCAGGTGCTCTGCTGGGCACTTTTCATCGGTTACCTATTTTTGTCCTCTCAGCCACCTGGCAAAGCAACAGGTACTATCTCCATTTTACAGATGGGGAAACTGAGTCCAGGCTTTGATCCCTTATTCCCACCTGCTCTAGCAAGGAATCCAAACATACCGAAAGAAACACCTGGAAGTAAAGAATGCCAGAGCTTTCCCTACTTCTTTATCTCTTCCTTTTAGGGGGCTAATTTTCTTTTGTTTTTATTTTTCTTTGTAGAATCCTTTTGCTTCAATTCCTCCTCCTCTACATTCCTGTCTCCCAGCACTCTCCTTGGTTTATCTTGGTTTACGCAGAGGGACTTAACTTGGTCAAATTGGAAAGCATCAGGGGCGCCTGGGTGGCTCAGTCGTTAAGCGTCTGCCTTTGGCTCAGGTCATGATCCCAGAGTCCTGGGATCGAGCCCCGCATCGGGCTCCCTGCTCCGCGGGAAGCCTGCTTCTCCCTTTCCCATTCCCCCTGCTTGTGTTCCCTCTCTCGCTGTGTCTCTCTCTGTCAAATAAATAAATAAAAAATCTTTAAAAAAAAAAAATGGAAAGCATCAGGTGCTACTCAGCCTTTCATTCAGTTGTTCACTTCCTGCTCATTTACAGAGCTCCTTCTGTGTTCGGCACCGGGCTCCATGCTACACACTTTACATACAAAGGTGACTGTGGTGTGGTCCGACTCTTCAAAGCCCTCACTGTCTAGTGGAAAGGTAGAGATGCAAGCAAGCAGTTTCCAGTTAACACGGAGAACATTCCTGTACAGGAATTCACACTGTGCTACAAGAATACAAGGGATAAAAGCCTACCTGGAGAGATCATGGAAGACCTCCCAGAGGAGCTGTCACCAGAATTGGGAACTGAAGGATATATAGGAGTTTATGTGTTTCATTTATTGCTGGGCAGACTATGTTAGTGGTATCAGCCTGCCTATTTACAGTCTCCTTGATTAAAGCAGACGTTCACCATATTGCATACCTGGCCTTTTCTGGCAATAGCTGCTGAGATCAAAGATTGACCTTGGACCTCAGGATCGCTGATTCTTAGGTAGGCTGGTGACCACTGATTAGTGGCCTGGCTTGCAGGCCACTTCCTTTTTCAGGAAGTCAGACCTGGGATCGGGGAGGTGGATCTAGTTTGTGCTGGTGCTACATTTGCCAAGTTGCAAGGTGGGAGTTGAGGT
The DNA here is from genome assembly GCF_011800145.1 of Mirounga leonina. NCBI lineage: Eukaryota > Metazoa > Chordata > Mammalia > Carnivora > Phocidae > Mirounga > Mirounga leonina. The sequence goes on along the minus strand of NW_023270433.1, from coordinate 24,648,588 downwards.
TGGGAGGCCACAATGTGTGTGAGTGAAAGTACAGAGGTGGTAAAGAAACAAAGAGAGGAAGCGTGGGAGAAAATGGAGATTGGGGCGGGTCGGCAGAGAGAAGCTGAGATATCAGGAGGATGACAGAGAACAGTGGCTTGTCAGAGAGAGCAAGCAAGAGGTGCCTCAGGTGGTGGTGGTTTTGCAGTCCCTCGTCTGATCCTTCACTTCTGCTCCTGTCTTGGGATGTCTGTGGAAGGACACTGAACAGCCCTACTCTATATCCTCCCTTTTAAAATGGGCTTGAATGCGTTTTGGTTCTTGAAACGCAGTCTTGGCTGTAACAATATTCTATTCCAAAAATGTTTTCAGGCAGAGCAGAGCTTTTCCCGTTGGGGAAGGGGAAGAGGTCATGGCAGAACATTCTAGAAAGAGTCAAGCTCTGAGGAGGTGGGACGTTCAGTGTGGTTGGGCCTAGAGTCAATGATGGGACTAGTGAGTTCTAGAGGCAGACTGGGAAGGCTTTCAAAAGAGTCCTTCACGATTTGTGGAGGTGAAATGGCAGTAACACTTAGTAAGTCAATCTATAAATCAGGTTGAGGAAAGACTGGCCTTTGTCAGGAGTGAACCCATCCATCTCCCTTTTATTCCTGGCTTCTCTCTGTAGATCATTCTCACCTGAGGCATCTTACCTCAGCTCAACTTTGGCAACAGCAGAGACAGAGGGAATGTTTTTATTTTGTTTTGTTTTACTTTATTTTTTTACAAGCCTCCACCTTTTTACAGGCCCTCTGGCCAACACTCTTTCTGTTATCAGGAGCTGAGAGATTTCTTACCTATGGTGTTGACCTTGGTCAAATGCCTCAGTCTCTTTGAGTCTCATTCTTTTCACCTGTAAAATGGGAGTGATTATATCTAATCAGCCAAACTCCAGAGTGGTCCTTTTCCAACTTTCTGTGAACACCAAGGTTAAAAAAATATTATTTACCTTAACTTTAAAATCTTCCGATCTGTTGTAGACCAATATTAGAGTGCAGCTGGTGCTATATGCAGCCCGAGTTCAGCAACGCCTCGTTCCTTGAGATAAGTCCTCTAATTACGTGCTTGAATGTCACGGTAATGTCAAAGTGTTAAATGGGTTTCCAGCCACTCACTTTCATTGTCTGTGTTTGTTGTGAACTGGAAATGGTTTGCAGATCAGCATTGGTCCTTGGACCATACTTTGAGGGGTCTTATGAGATCAAATCGTAGCAACCCATGGGTAGGACTTAAGGAGCAGAGGGTGCTTTATCTGTATCTTGTGCATGGGATCTGTATTTATGGGGTCAAACTGTGATGCAGATTTCTGGTTTTCTTGAGCGTTATTCTTTCTTAAGCTTTTCTGACTATATTCCTACACGGACTTAAGGTTTTCTGGAGTGTCCCTTTCTCTTTACTTGTGGCTTAGTGCTCTGTTTGGCACTGGAAGGTAACATGTCTGCAGACAGGAGCTGACGATGTTAGAGTCAGACAGCTTTGAGCATGAGTCTCGGCTCTGCCACTTTCTAGCTGTGGGATGTTGGGCAAGTTGTTTAATGATGGCTCAGCGTCTTTGTTTATGACAGAATGCCAATGATACTTAGCTGGCAGTTATCATGAGAACAGAGTGATCTAGTATATAAAAAAATGTCTTGTGTCTAGTAGGTATCCAATAAAGTGGTTTCTTTTGCCCTTGTACCCTGACTCTATTTTGTTCCTGTTGTGTCCTATGAGATTTGGGAGCCTCCGGAAGTGGCATGGGCAGCAATCACTAATGGTGGCCGTAGTGCCCCAGATCATCATGTCAGCATATTCCCCACATGCTTTGCTGAGGCCCCAAGAGGAGCCAGAAGCAAACTCCATGGAGGACCCAAGTGCCAAAGCCCTTCTCTTCCATGGCCTCTCTGCCTGAAGGGACCCGGGGCACCCAGGCAGCGTAGAACCCTGCAAGGTCCTTGTTGATGGCGGGCCACTTTGTACAGTGCTGTTGGTTGCCTGCCCTTTGCCCTGCTCCTTTCTTGTCCGCTGACAAAACCCCAGTTTGGTCATGGAAGGTGTCTCTGTTTCCAGCTCAAAGGTGAAGTGCGAATAGCTTGACTACAGTAATCCTATTTTCCCTTGTCAGCAGTGTGCATGTGTCATCCACCATGGCCTAGGAGAGGCAAAGGGGGAGCTGTTGGGAGGCATGTGGAAATGGTTTCTTCAACTCTTCAAAAGAGGAAACTGGAAGAATCAGTTTCTTTTCTGCCTCTGGATGTTTTCCTGTCCAGTTGGGATGCCTGGACTGGTGGCAGCCCTCTCATGACCAAGAGGGGAGCCAGTCTGGGAACAAAGTTGGTGTACTGAGACATGGAAAAAATCTGGATACTTGACAAAGCTGTCAAATCAACCGTGGAGTCACCCTACCTCGAGCTTTCGTGTTATCTGAATTAGGGAAGATGGATTTCTTTTTTTTTTTTTTTTTTAAAAGATTTTATTTTTATTTATTTGACAGAGAGAGACACAGCGAGAGAGGGAGCACAAGCAGGGGGAGTGGGAGAGGGAGAAGCAGGCTTCCCGTGGAGCAGGGAGCCCGATGCGGGGCTCGATCCCAGGACCCTGGGATCATGACCTGAGCCAAAGGCAGACGCTTAATGACTGAGCCACCTAGACGCCCCAGGGAAGATGGATTTCTAATCATTGCGCTAGCATTCTGCATCCAAATTCTCAAGTAAAATGTGAGGAAATGAGTTTTCTCATACCCTGCAATACTGAAACAGCAGAGTGATGTTTGAAGAATTCTCGGCACGGACTTTGCTTTCTTCCTATAGGTGAGGAAATGGACTCACTCTTGCTATGTTTAAATACTCCTGTAAACAGAAGCCTTAGATGTTAGGGTAAATTCTTGTAGTTTAGTGATGTAAGCCCTCATTGAGAAAGGACAGTGACATAGCCCTTTGAATGTCATCAGGAGCTCTGGAGAAACCTCGTTAAGACGTGTGTTCTGATCAGCACCTGCCTTGTGCGGCCACTCTGAGATCTGCAAGATTCTCTTCTTTTGGATAATCAAACTGGGACTTACTATAAAGGGTGTGTATGTGTAGGAGTGTGGGTGGGTGTGGGAGGGACCTCTTCTGTAACTCATCTGAAACCCTTGTACTTGCTGTGTTTGAGATAATAGATTTCTTAATTCTTTAAGCCACTTTTAATTGGATGGCTTCTTCTTTTTTGTTGAAAACACCTTAATTAAGGTATGTTCTTTTAACTGTGAGTGCTTGACCCATGGGTGCGGGGCAACACCAGGATTAGGAACATAGAAAAGTATGTGCTTTCTGAATTTGGCTTTAAGTTTTCATAGTGATTCCAAGAGATAAGCAGGCTCATGTTTGAAAAATGATCCAGTCTACCTCCTCATTCACTCATTTGAATCTCTTCAGCCTCCCATATGCCAGCCACTGGGAACACAATGGAGAAGGGGCCTGTCTTTGAGGAAATCATGTCCTAACTGACCAGCACATAGGGTGCCCTACACACCAAACTCCCTTGTAAGATTCTCAGTCTCTCAGAGATCACTTATGTGCCACTTCAGTATTTTTTTTTTCTGCCACTTAAGGATTTTTAATTCATCTGGGATGTGTCAGGGAAAGAGAGATTTATGTCAGCTATCATTAGAAAATCTAGGTTTGTGTATGCACGGGTTTTAATCAAAGAGTTAGCCAGAAAGAACATCGTAGTGGGAAATATCATAGTCACATGTTTTCTTTGCATTTTAAAGAAATTATGAATACTCTCTTTGAGGTATGCAATATCATACATGATATATCTGGGTCTCAGATCATCATTGGTCCTCAACTGGACAGCTATTCAGCTTTATGATCCACTCTAGTGATGATGGAGTTAGCCCTCAATTCTGTATATGTCCCAGTGTACTGACTCTTGCATCTTATCTGCAAAGCATTGCAGAAGGGAACAAATAAATCTAACCTGCAGGACAGTGTCTTTGCAGGTGGACAGGGATATCATGTCAAGCCACCAGGGCTTTGAGCTTGGGAGGCAATGAGTTCATGATGTCTGGGGGTGGGGGGAGATGATGTGTCTTGGGGGGAATCAATCTGATTTTATATAATGAACTAGCAATTAGCATCACCGTGAAAGCAGTGAGTCTTCATTTTCATTTCTCTAGAACTTGTGTTTTTGCTTCTCAGAGAGGAGCTGCAATTAGGGTCTAGTCCTTATTTCTCATCCCTCACCTCCATCCCTGCATGTTGAGCCTCAGGAGGAATGGTTGAACCAGGAGGGAGCAAGAAAGCTTTTGGGGTATGGGGCATGGTAATTTTGGCCGTGTGCAGATCCACTGTTCATTCTGCTTTCCTTAAAGCTCAGGTGAGGAAAACCAGGTAGGTAGAGAGACGGCATGAGGTGTGAATGTGCCCATTGTGGGGGCACCCATGGAGTGTAAGCAGGAGACTTGACCCCACCCTGCAAGGTAGAGCTGGGCTTGGTTGTAATGAGTAAGGCTTCTTGGTGAGTGCAGACCTCATGTTCCGGGCCCCTTGACAATTGCTCAGCCCCTTCTTTGTACCTTTTACTAGTATTGATTCTATAGCATAATGAGCAGTTTATTATATTTCCATTCAATACAACACATGTTTATTGAGCTGGGATTAGTGAGAGGTACAAGGGACACTGAAATGAATCAGACAATAATCTGCATGGGACTCATGAACTACTCAGGGACACTGAAAGATAAACGTATCCTGAAAGCTCAGTAGTGAAGTGTCCCCCTAGCAAGACACCCAGGCGCCTGGAGCATAGAGATGGGGCCCCTAGCCCAGCCATGAGAAGCCATGATGTTTGGGGGAGCAGCTAGGCATTCAGTGTGAGTGGAGCAGAGTGTCCAAGTGATAAGGGTAGCAAGAGGGAGGCTGGGCGGGGGGGGGGGGGTAGTTCAGCTTGTACCAAGGAGAACCTTGCATGGATGTGTCTAAAGGATGGACTCCCTCCTATAAATGAAAGGAATCAATTGGCAGGTTTTATGTTGGGGTGCACGTGGTCAAATTCTTCCCTCTCTCCCTCCTTTCTTTTGTTCTCTCATTTTTTTTTATAACTTCCTAACTGGCCTCTGATACCCCCTCCCTAATTAGTAGTAGCAATGGTAATAGTACCGATCATCATCATCATCGTCATCATCATCATCATCATCATCATCATCATCACTAGCACTTTTTGAACACATGCTGTTTCAGGCTTTGTGCTGATAAGCACCATCCCCAAATCTCTTTTCATCCTCACAATAGGCTCATCAGGAAGCAGCGTCAGAATGTTTAAATAACTTGCCCAAAGTCACACAGCTAGGAAAAGGTAGAGCTAGAATTTGAATACAGACAGACTTTGAGGATAAACCCGTTCCCCTCACTGGGATGTCCAGGGTCCGCTCTGAGATGCTTTGGTGAGGGCACGAAAGGCAACAGACAGACCTAAGCCACCCCGAGAGGGAGGAGTCATCGGGACACAGGAGGATTAGAGCAGAGCTATCTGCTTCTCTGCTGCATGACACTCAGGCTCCTTCAGTTTTCCTGACTCTTCTCTGAAACTTGAGGGGCAGCTCCTCCTGGGCTACCCCACTCGATGCCAGAGCTCAGGAGCACAGCACACCGTCACAGGGGAATGGAGATGACTTAGGCTTCCCCGACACGGTGACCAGTGAGTAGCCAATAAGTGGTCGCAAACCATTTCGTAGCTAGTAAGTGCCCTCTTGATGTGGCATAGGAATAATAAATTCCTCTTTCGAAGGGTCAGTGATTCATTTCCTTCTACACTTCTTTGCCCATTGAAGCCCTTTTCCTTGCACTCAGTTAGCAACAATAAAGACATAGTCACCATCAATCAGATCATGGGACAGAATAATATGAGCCCTGAGTGAAGCGTTGTTCCTTGCAACCGATGATGATGGTGGTGGTGGTGGTGGTGCTTCTGAGTGCTTGCTGTATTCAAGGAAGCTTCATAAGAACTATGTATGGTAGATACTTCCATCATCTGCCTTCACATATAGGGAAACTGAGGCTTTAGGCATATTAAATAGTTTCTCCAAGGTCACATAGGTAGTGGTGGAGCCCATCCTCCTATCCTCAGAATATGATGTTTACCAGCATTATGCTTTTATTATAGTAGTTTATGTTATTATTGCATTTTATGAAGCAAACATTTTTAAAAAAATTTTTATTGTTATGTTAATCACATTAGTTTTTGATGTAGTGTTCCATGATTCATTGTTTGTGCATAACACCCAGTGTTCCATGCAGAACGTGCCCTCTTTAATACCCATCACCAGGCTAACCCATCCTCCCACCCCCCTCCCCTCTAGAACCCTCAGTTTGTTTCTCAGAGTCCATCGTCTCTCATGGTTCATCTCCCCCTCCGATTTCCCCCCCTTCATTCTTCCCCTCCTGCTATCTTCTTCTTTATGAAGCAAACATTTATGCCAGACCTATGCTGGGCACTTCGAAATCCATTTAAATTTCACAATAGCTCTCTGAGGTTGGCATTACTCCTACAGCCCAACATTCTACAGCAGTTTATTCTGAATCTGGTTATTGTGCACAACTCTGTGTTGCCTATTTATTGTTAAATCCACTTGTAAGGGAATAAAAAGCACTGAAAAAAAAACAAACACCCTGGATGCATACACTTTCCACATCACTTATTTATTTTTGCACCCTCCCTTCCTGTACTAAGCATGTGTGTTTAGATTTTGATTATAGGTACATATTCGTTCCTAATATGGGTGTAATTCATACAATGTTTTATCCTTCCTTTATCACTTGACCTTGTTTGAGGACATTTTTCTAAATCTCCATAATTATGATTTTTCTTTGCCTATGGTAACCACCTTGTGGATATGTCATTATTGACTGAAAGTGAATTTTTGGACAGTTTAGTTTGCAATAACTATCTGTGCTAAATCATTTAAAAGATTAATTTTGGGGGCACCTGGGTGGCTCAGTCATTAAGCATCTGCCTTCAGCTCAGGTCGTGATCCCAGGGTCCTGGGATCGAGCCCCACATTAGACTGCCTGCTCAGCGGGAAGCCTGCTTCTCCCTCTCCCACTCCCCCTGCTTGTGTTCCCTCTCTCACTGTGTCTCTCTCTGTGAAATAAATAAATAAAATCTAAAAAAAAAAAAGATTAATTTTTGAGTTGCCTTTTGGAAATCACTGTCAACAGAGGGATTATTGTATCAAAGGGTAGTCAGCGTATGTTTATTGAGCACTGTTGTGTTCCATGCTGTGCTTAGGAGCTAGAGACAGAACTATGACTAGAACAGACACAGTTCCTGTCCTCACCAAGCTTATATCCACTGGAAGAGAGAGACCAAAGAAATAAGAAAATAAATAAACAAGGTAACTATGGATTGTGACAGTGCTATGAAGCAATAAGCAAAGGGATGGGATAATGGGGGCAGGGGGGAATTGGGGGGAGTCTGCTTGAACAGATTTCCTGGAACTGCTCTGAGAAAGGGCCATTTGAGCTAAGACCCAGAGAATGAGAGTGATCCAAGCAGAGGGATGGGGCACACGCAGGTCTGGGTGCTCCGCATGTCCAGTGAGCTTGACATGGGAGCAGTATACAGTATACAGATGGCCACACATTTCAGTACAGTGACTTGCTCCAAAAGTCTGGATCCTGTTTGGGGAAACTCTTCAGTCCAGCTCTCTGACTCCTCTAGTAGCCTCCTAATGGGTTTCTGTTTCTGCTTTTGTCCCTCCTCAATCTGCCACTCAGCAGCTAGCATAACCATAAGTATGGATCATGCATGACTTGCAAGTTATAGAAGCTCCATCTCAAACTTGGTTGAGCCAAAGAAAAAGCATTTAGTGTCTCACATAGATGCAAAGTCAGGTTCAGCTGAATCCTGGGGCTCGAACAATAGCCACATCAGCTCTGCTTTACTCTGGGCTGGCTTTATTCTTAAGCATGTTCTTCTCTTGGTTATGGGAAGATGGTCCCCAGCAGCAGGGCACATTTACATCTTTACCAACATTTCTGGCTAAAGTTTTGTTTATTGGCCTGGTTTGAGTTATATGGTGGCCAGGTGGCTGGGGATGGGTGGGTGAGTTGGTTGGAATGCTGAGGGGTACACTGAGGTAGGGAATGATTATCCAAGCATGGATTATGTACCCATTTCTGGGCTGGGAAGTTGGGTCAGTACCACCCAAATCTCATGGGATGAAGATAGTGGAAGGGTAATTAATTATTCAGAGGCAAATGATGTTCTGCCGCCAGGAGGAAGTGAGATGCTAGGCAGGTAAAAGCAAAATGATTTACATCTTTGTCTATGCCTCTATCTACATTTACTTTTGCATCCATGGGAAGGGCCTTCTCCCTTATTCATAACTCCAGCCGCATTGGCCTCCTTCCTCAGCCTGGAACCTCTGAACCCTTTACCGCCTCCAATACTTGGCACATGCTCCCTCCCTCTGCCTGGACCACTTCCAGAAAGACTGGATCATTCTCATCCTTTAGCGCTTAGCTCAAATAACCCTTTTTCCGAAGCCTCTCTGGCTATCCATCCAAGTGGACCCCCAATTATTTTCTATTCCATCACCTCATTTCTCTCTTTCATAGCACTCCTCACAGTCTATAGTTAATTATCTTGTTTGTCTTGTTATTTACCCCCTTGGTCTCGATCTCTCCCACAAGTATGTAAACTTGGGGAGGAAAGGGGCTGTCTGTATTATTTATTGCTGTGTCTCTCTCTCCTCAAATACAGCCTGGAACATAAGAGTTGTCCACTACCTATGTGTTGAATAAAGACACGAATGGATGGATGTTGTTAGTTTCTCCACTCTTTCTGGATTATGATGGAGTCACTGGCTTAAATAGTGTACACTTAGACCAGTGGTCCTAAACCCATAGACCAGTAGCCACCAGAGCTAAAGCTTTGACTTCAAAAGCTGCAGTTCCTAGCTCTGCTTCTTTCTATCTTAGACAAAACAGTGGACCTTTATAGGCTTTAGCCTCTTCTTTTATAACTTTGGCACAAAGTTCCTTCCTAACCTCTTGGAGGAGAGGGGCAGGTGAGAATCAAAAGTGAAATGGGATGTGGAGGGGTTTTATAAGCTGAAGAGTGTTATGCAAACATCAGGGCTTATTATTGCCAATAGATCTGTGAGCTCTCTGGGTGTAGGATTTCAAGCCACATCTGTTCTGAACCTTTTCTTCCTTCTCTTCCTTGTGTGTCTGGTTCCTCTCATTTATATCCTTATTTATTGATCAATTTATTTGCCAAATAGTCAATAGTACTATCACAGCTTCGGTGCTAGGTGTTGAGTATGGTAGTGGACAAGCCTTGCTTGAATATTATAGATGTATGTGTGTGCCTGAGTGTGTGTGTGTGCTTGCATGTGATGTGTATACTAGGAGAGCAGGGACAAGAATGCAGGTTCTCCCCTTAGCCCCCACCAAGCTTCAGGTCTTCTCAGAGATTGTTTTGCCTGTTTATTTATAAAAAGGTGGGGGCTTCTGGCTTTCAATTATAATTTTATGTGTGAAGAACTGGCAGGTCATCAACCATAATATTTTTTTCAATTAAAAAATGAAAATGACCTTCAAAGACACAGAATTAAAAACACCAGGAATGGAAATCACTAGGTTTCTAACTTGGTCTGGACACAATAGCTTGCTTCCTCCTTATTTCTCCCCAGAGGCCCAGGGTATTGGGCAACTGTAGGCCAACCCATTTGGCTCTTCCTCATTTGGCCAGGACACTGGCTGAGCATGAAGCCTTCTTTTAGGACTCTTCATGTGAACAAATTGTACACAGTCCTCTATTTAATCACTGCCTTTGAGGGCTCAGAACCCTCTAAGTGTGCTTTAGCTCGGCATTCTTTATTCTTTTGTACACTTCTGTCAGTTCTTAAAGGGTCTGGGACTGATAATGTGGTTCAAAACTCATGAGGTGGTATCAGATGTCACCTTAGCTTTCTGGTGAGGACTCAAAGAATATGTGCCTAGCTGAGGCCAACACGGATATCCTCATGGATAGTTTGGTAATTGGCTTTTGGGGAAGTGAGCTCTGCATTGGGGCCTCTCTGAAATCTCCACACTAAGTCATTGATGGGAAAAGTAATACCTCCTCAGAGAAAGTTGAAGGGTGAAGAAGAAAGAATATTTTTACTTACTAAACCTGTTTCTTTCAGTCAGTTCAATTCACCCATGTGTCATTTGGCAGCTTCCATACTCTCTGCTTCTTTGACTCATGAACACCTTCCAGAATATTTCTTGCTTTGTCTCTGTTCTAGATTTGCTCAATATTGGGTCTTTGGCTGTAGCTCCCATCTGGGATGGTTAATTTTCTGTGTTAACTTGACTGGACTAAGGGATGCACAGAGAGTTGGTAAGATTCTGGGTGTGTTTGTGAGGGTGTCTGCAGAGGATGAGCATTTGAATGGGTAGACTGAGTAATGAGTTGGCCCTCATTAGTATTGGTGGGCACATTCCAGTCCTCTGGGGGCCTGAATAGAACAAAAAGGTGGAGGAGGGACAAATTTTCTCTCTCTGCTTAAGCTAAGACATCCATCTTATCCTGCTCTTGAACAGGCATTTGGATTCAGACAGGACTTCATGCTATTGGCCCCTGAATTTCAGACTTTTGGACTCAGACTGAATTATACCACCAGCTTTCCTGGTCCTTTAGTTTGCAGATGGCAGATGGAGGGATTTCTCTACCTCCACACCTGTGTGAGCCAGTTCCCTAGTATATCTCCCCTTCTATGTATCTATGTACATCCTATTGGTTCTCTTTCTTTGGAGACCCTGACTTATACACCATTGGATCTTTCTCTTACCCCTTTCCCGTATAATTATGTCAATTTATTTAGGTTATTCCAGTGTAGTCCTTGGCATTCCCTCTGCACTTGTCTTAGACTCCATCCTCTTGAACTTCAGGCCTCAATACTTAGCCTGGGCCTGTTTAGTTGGCTCATCCTAGACTTGGATGCCTACCATGGGCCAAGCTCTGGCGAGGCACTCCGTGGTTTGTTTTATCTGGTTGGCTCATGCTGGGGGCACTTTGTGCTCCTGAGGGTTTCATTTAGCTGAAATTCCAGAGAGCTCCATCCCCCACCACTCACCCCCAACAGGTGTCCAGCATACCTGTTGCTTGTGCTGAGCAGTAAAACAATTCCTCAGTGCTATAAACTTAAGGGCTCACCTGCTGAAGGTCAGTGTGTTCAGAGATGTTTTTTATAGCCAGTAAACATACCAGCCATTTACAATGGAGCACATTGGCTCGTAAATTATTTCACTGATAGCACTAGCCCCTTATTTCCAGAGAAATGGGGGGAATTACACATCCGCTCTGCATGGTGAGAAAATGCAGTTCTGGCTTTACCCATGGACTTCCTATCATTCTACTGATAAATGATTTCTTTTTTCTTCCTAGCCTATGATTTAATGTTGACATTTTGGCCTAGGGGTTCAAGCCACATTGGTCTAATCAGTCTTTTTTTCTCTGCTGGAAGTGCAGCCTTTTGAGAGGCACTTTTTTGGGTTCAAGTTGGCTGTATGGTGGGTAGTTCCTAGATCTAAGGCTACATCAATGACAACTAGTGAACTATGGAGCTTCTGGGTATTTCAGGTGTTAATGGGGATGCTATGTGTTCTGCTATGGGATGACTTCTGGGAGCCCTGGTTAGTTCTACCATAGGCAAAGGCAAGGTGTTCTTGCCCCATGACTGTGCAGAAGGAAAGCCTGATTCACTCACCAGTGAGTATATTCCACTGCTTGGCACCTTGTCCTTTTCTTCCGTTTGCCCTTCAAGCTGTGTCTCAAACACTGGGAACTTGGGTGGGGAACAGATCACAGAGGTGGTGTCTGACAGCTCCTGGGGGTGGAAAGGCCACTGCATAGGACGACAACTAGACACACATCTGAAACGTGGGTCTGCTAGGGTCCAGCTGAGTTTACTTGGGCACTGTGCATTTCCCTGGGCCTTAGCGTCTTCATCTGTAAAATGAGTCCAGCAGGGTTCAGCTCATAGGGGAGAGATGATGAGAGAATGCCTGTGAAGAACCCAGCATATCAAATGCAGAGAACTGAGCTGCACAGACCATGCTCAGGCTCTCAGGAGGCTGTTCAGGACCACATGGCCATTCTTCTGCCTCTCTTGTCCTGAGAAGAACTGAAGGGCAGGAGCCCCTGTGCGGGTGAGCCTGGGCATGGTGTGAGCTGCCCTGGAATGTGGGAGGGCTCACACAGTGTGAATGGGCAGCTGGACACTGATCCATGGAGCTGGGTTTTGGTGGCCTAATAAGAGCCCCATCACAAGCCTCCCCACTGCTCATCTGAGGTTAAAGCTCTTTCTAATTACAGTCTTTCCTACCATTTGGGTTGAATTGAGTTGGGGGTTCTGGGAGAATCTTTCTGGGAAAAGGGTATCTCTTTCTCTGCAGCTGACTTCTAAGTACCTCCGGATAGACAGACAGGCAGGCAGGCAGAGAGACAGGGAGAACCGTGGGGCCATCAAGAGAACAGCTGCTGGCCCTTCCCGCCAAACAAGCCTCATAGCCCTGGTGGAAGGCGCCAGAGGACTGTAACATACCAGAATATTTCTATAGGCATTCGCAGTAAGGGCTTTTCCCACTGCCTGACTTCCATCCAAGACTGGTGGGGGTCTGGGGATTTCTTACTTCCCCTTCTTCCTGAACAAATGAATCAGGCCCATCTGAGCTTCTTCTAGCTGGATCCTCTGACATGCACAGAGGGAGAGAGAAACTATGACCTACCATATTAGCTATGATAGCTCACTGCATCCACTCACAGCCCCCACCCCCAGGCTGGAGTAGATAACCCAGATTCAAAGGGAACTGAGGTTCATGGAGGTGAACTGACTTGTCTAAGGTCATGTAGCCAAGATTTAGCAGCTGGGATTTGAACCTAGGACTCTGGCCCCAAATCCCTGAACAACTTTGCCACCTCAGAGGCTAGGAGGGAAAAACACTGAAGCATGGGGTTGTGAAGAAGGCAGAATGGACTAGTTAGGAGGGCCAGGGAGGAGAGGAAAGGGGAAATACATAAAGCAATGCACACAGTTATTGCTTCATCAAGGCAAATGAAGTTTGCTCATGTGGTGGAAAATTGTGAAACTTGGCTTTGAAAGCTCTATGTTCTATTGAGCTCTGAGCTGTGAGGCCTGCATAGCAAGAAATCTCACAGCACATCCACTCCCCCAACCTCTAATTAGAGATCTGGTTGTTGGGTCATGCTTTCCCACACAATTTGATCAGGTTTATCGAAACGGCAATTTTTCTTATCCAACCACTTCTTATCATCAATTCCACAAACTTATACACACCATCTGGCAATGGAGGGCAAGAGGCTAAGGGAAGGGGATGCACATTTGGCCACCACCCACACTGTCAGTTGTCTCAGTATCTCCTTCAGGGCCCCTGGAGGGGAGTTACTGCCATCCCTGTTACTCAAATGAGGAAGAAAGTGCAGAGAATTTATGACACTTGCCCAAGGTCAAACAGCTGGCGATGGTGAAGCCAGACTTAGAGCCCCGCTCTGCCAGATTTGGGGACCCATCCCTTTCCACAGTCCTAGTCTGAGGGCTGCTTTGTATGGCAATGTGTTTACATGTATTCTCTAATTTAATTGTCATCATATCTAGAAATTCAGGTATGTGTTCTTAGTGACCCCATCTTGTAGAGATAAACCAAGACTTAAGGTTAAATGCCTTGCTGAGACCTCAGGGCCATCTAGTGCATGGTGGAACTTGCATTTGCATTTTCTAGACTCTAACTTCCTTTAGTATATTTAAAGAACAGAATACCCCATCTTTCCATCTGTCCACCTGTCCATCTGTCTGTCCACCCATCCATCCACCCATCCATCCAATCATTATCTTTTTTAGACCTTTTCCCAGGTCCTGTGCTAGGTCTAGGCATAGTACCATAGTGATGAAAACCTGTCATCTGCCTCCAGAAGCCTGTGGTCTGCAAAATCCAGTAAGCAATTACCTGACAAAATGCTGAAGTAAGCATGGCAGTAGAAACTATAGGTGGAGGGAGAGTAATCTGCCCTGTTGGCTGGGGGGAGGCAGTGATACTCTGCCCATGTGTTGAATTGTTGAGTGCCTTGTTTTGAAGAGTGTGTTCTGCATGTATTTTTCAAAATCTCCTCCTAATTGAATGAGGCACCTGCCTCTGTGGCATCCTTGTGGGCAGTGGTTGAGCAGGAAGTCATCCTCCATGCGAATTAGGTTAATTTGGTGAAAATGAAATGAAAAGCTCTGTAATCTGGGGTGATGGGAAAGCCCAGGGAGCACAAAGCTGTAGTTGCTGCAGAAGCTGCTAATTGAATTGTGACCCTGGGCTCTAGCTGGTTACATAAACCATCTTCAGGTGAGAACGAACCAGGGTTGGCCCAGCTGACAGGAGCTAGGCTGCCTCTTCTCATTAGGATCCTGAGTGCATTTCTGTAACTGCTCAGACATGTAGAGAGGGCTCCTTTTGTGGAGTTCACACATCCTAGGAGGACTCTGGGTGGACTTCCCTGAATCCCACATGAGTCTGTGTACATATGGAGGTCTCTAGGAGAAGGGCCCTAGCTCTAATTAGTTTCTTAAAAAGGTCCCTGAGCAAAATCATATAAAGAACTAGTGATGTGGTTTCTGGTTTCTATTTAAGCAGAGTTTTGATTCAGTAGGTCTGCGGCCCAGGACTCTGTTTTTTGGTTTGTGTATTTGGTTTTAGATTTCCAGGTGATTCTGATGGTCAGTCTTGGGTACCATTGAAATAGAACTTTGACTTCTCCAACTTTCATGTGCATATGAAGATCCTGAGGATCTTGATAATATTCAGATTCTGATTCAGTAGGACTAGGTTAGATGGACTTGGGTATAAATTCTGGCCCCAGTGTTGATCGTTCCTATGTATCATTAGGGATGATGTCAGTTATAAATAAAAGAATGATGAACAGTGGCTTAAACCAATAAGGGTTTCTTTTTCATGAATAACCAGAAGTCTTGGGGTAGCGTTGGGATCTTTGGGTGAACCACCAGTCATCAAGGACCCGGGATCACTTTGTCCTCCGGTTCTGCATCTGTAGCATATAGCTCTCTTGGGGAGGAGAACACATCTCCCAGCATCCTGTCAGCATTTGAAGCAGGAAGAAGGGGACACGGGTTGGAATCATGCTGTCCAGCCATCCCTAGTTGCAAGGAATGTTGGAAAAGGACTACAAACATTTCCAACCTTTATTCTTGAGCATAGTCAGGGAGAAGAGATTTGAGAAATGCCACTGGCTCAGTGCACAATAGTATCTGCCCCATCATGTGATTCTAGGCAATTTACTAAATCTTTCTGAGCTCCAGTTTCCTCATTTGTAAAACAGAAGAATAAGTGTGGTGTGTGGTTCCCACACCAGCAGCAACAGCATCCCCTGGAAACCCGAGTTCCACCCCAGACCTTCTGAATCAGAAACCCTGAGGGGAGAGTCCAGCAGTCTGTGTGTTAACAAGCCCTCCAGGTGTTGCTGGTGCTCACGCAGGTTTGAGAACCATTGGCTTACAGATTTCTGGGAAGACTAAGCAAGGTTATTACTTCAGGCATTTGACACACAGTGTTCATAACTTGTAGCCTGGGAGTTCGCATCTTAGACCAAAACAAACTGTGATGGAGTCCATTTCTTGGAATGCTGACTTGGAATAAGAAGTTTAGAAAACATCCAATAAAGAATTTCCACGGTTTGTTCTGACTAGTGACATCAATCCTTTAAATCCCTAGGATCCTTTTGAGAGTCTGTTGACGAAGGGCACTAAGGAAAGGCTGCTGAACTGAAGAAAGCTGGAGAGTGTCAGCTATTCCTTTGTTTTTCAAAAATTATAGCTTTATTGAGATATAATTCACATACCATATGATTCACCCTTTATAAGCACACAATTCAGTGACTTAATATGTTCACTGAGTTGTGCAACATCACCACTATCAAATTTCAGAACATTTTTATCACCCCCAAAAGAAACCTCATACCCATTAGCAATCACTCTCTGTTCTTTCTCCTCCCCACAGCCTCTCTGGCAACCACTAATCTACTTTCGATTTCTAAGGATATCCTTTATCTATCTATCTATCTATCTATCTATCTATCTATCATCTATCTATCTATCCGTCATCTATTTCTTTTCTCTTTTTACTGAGTTGTTTACGAGGGGGAATTCCAAGATTAATGTTGATGTCATTGAAGAGAATATCAAAATTCTAAGACCAAAGTCTAATATGAGTTCATTCTGTAATGTGGCTGCCAGTGAAAACAGTAACAACAATGATGATATTGTTTACTGTTGTCAACAAACGTGATTCTGGTGTACTGGGAATCAGCACACGTCTGTGGCCTTCAGTCTCATCTGTAAGGTGGGGGCGCTGAACTTCCTGGAATGATAGCTAAGGTCCTGACTCTGAGAGTCTCAATTGCTGTTTTTTGCTGGGTGGAGCCAACCAGAAATTCTGCCCATATCTCTGGGTCCTGCACTGGGAGTGGGACCACTGGGTGGAAATCGGTTGACATGGAAGTAGATGGGAAGACTTGGCCAAAGAAACTGGGGTGTTACTTTGGAGGAAGGAAGGGGCTGGAGATATAAGAGCCCTATCTTGAAATCTCTATCCTGAGAATAGGAGGAAGATGGATTTTATGGGGCTCAAGAAGCAGAATCATGACTAATGGAAGAAGCTGCAGATCAATACAAGGGAAACTCTACAATAGTCAGAGATACTAAAAATGGAATAGGTTATTTTCATAGATAGTGAGTGCCCTGTCACTGGATGTGTGTTCTTGGAATGCTGATTCAGATATCTGGCTGATTCAGGTTTTTGCCCAAAATGTGATGTAAATCTCTGAAAGTCCAAGATCAAGGTGAAGTAAATGTGCGTAAAAAATCTTTACCTTTCCTGTGTCCATGGACAACAACTCATGGCAAATAAAGCAGGTTTTATTGTTACTGTTACCTCTCTTGTCTCTAACTGGAGTCTTGCTTGGCATATAGGGGGATTTTCCCCCTATTTCAACTCTCAGTGGAACCTCCAAAATAATAATAATAATAAAAAAAGAAATAGTCCCCCTATCTCAGTCTGGTGGGAGAGAGGCACGCAAATCAGACCACTGTTGTACAGGAGACCAGGGGCCTGCATGGTGGCCCATACACAGCCAAATGGGAGCTCCAGCTGCAGGGGGGCTTCTCTGCTGGGGTAGCCAAGGAGGTCTTCACAGCACAGAAGCTTGAGCTGAGCCCTGAAAGGAGAAAGGAGTACCGCCTGGAAGGCGAGGGCTGAGCCATGTGGCTAAAGCTCCTGCTGGCAAATTCCCTACCAGTTCCCTTGGAATCCAAACCTGGTAAGAAGGATGATGGTGGCTAAATGCATGAAGCACTGGCCAGTCCCTGTTTAAGCACTGACGTGTTTTGTGTCATTGAATCCTCACATCAGCCCTATGAGAAAGGTATTATTATTATTATCTCTAATTCACACAGATGGGAACGGAGCCACCAGCTGGCTAAGGAGTTTACGTAGGGACGAGCAGGCTGGGCAGAAGGAGGGACCGGGGGACTTAGAAAGGCCTCAGGGGATGAGTGGATATTGCCCAGCGGTGGGACAGACACTGGGAAAGGAGGAAGGAGCACATGCTGTGTGACAGTGGGGGTGCCTGGGGAGCAGGAGGTGCTCACTTTTCCATGGCTGAGGGCTGGTCCTGTGTGGTTTGGAAGCAGTGGGTGGAGAATGGCTGCCTGGGAGCACAGGTCAGTCCTTAAAGGACTTGTGTGTCCTGCGCGAAGCAGCCTGACTTTGCCCTCCATGACAGGCACCGAGGACTCACTCAGGTGAGTTTGAGAAGGTTTGAGGAGGCTGTTGGGAAGTGGACTTTCCCATGACCTGTCCTGTCCCCACTGCTTCCCTCAGGGTCTGACTTTCCCCTTGATCTTCTCTGAATAAATGCACGCTTGTGATAATAGCAGGGCTCATGAGTCGCCCAGATGGCCGGTCTTACCTGATCTGTCCCTGAGATACTTTGCAGGCAAGGCCTTTCAAATCTGGTTGCCCGTTGCTGCAAGGTGAGTCTGCTGCCTGCAGGGCTGCCCCATCCTTGATGGAGAAGCCAGCTTCAACTCAGCTTTCCCAACCACACACGATGCCAAGACAAGGCTGTAGAGGACACTGGGCTTCCCTGGGGGCCCCGCCAAAAAGTATAGTAATGTCGGCTCCAGAAAAGGCTTCATACAAAGCTGGGCTATTAGGGAGTTCACTCCCAGCACCACTGTCTTGCCCTTTCGCATTAGCAGGTAGCTGGTGGAACAGAAAGAATTAAGGCTTTGGCACCAGAGGAACCAGAATGGTGATGCCAGTTTAGCCCTGTCTAACCATGTGCTTTGGAAGAGAAGCTAGGATAAAAATACTGATTTTTGCAGAGTTACAGATCATAGAAAGCCAGAAGGTGTTTGGATGCTGGGTTTTTAATTCCTTGTATTTGCATTATTATTTTTAGCAGAGCCACCATCAGGGTATGCTGAAGAAGCACCCCTTCCCGGGGCCCCAGAGTGTGAGTGGAGTTTATGATGGTCCCCCTGGCAGTCGGATCTGCCCAGTTTGTTCTGTAGACAAATGTTTGGATTGAACTTCAACCTCTGCACAATGAGGAAACATGTTTTAAGGGCCTCACTTGTCAAAAAAATCTTATAAAACGAACTTAATGAGACTTCTGGATACAGTGGGAGCCATACGATTGGCTTCTCTGGTGCTCAAGGCTGGAATGCAGCCTCCAAAGCTCCTGCCATGCCACGCTCCACGCCTGGTCTGTCCCCTCCTGGCCACGTCCTGTGTCTCCTGTGCACCCCTCCTTTTAATTCCCTGATAAAATGCTCACTGGGTATTGCTCCGAGATGACTGACTGAAATGCTCTGCAAATAAAAAAAAACACAACTATGTTGCTAAGTCACACTCGAGAGAAGTCCAGAAAATCCTCTAATGTTCTGGTCAGCTGCATTTGAATAGAGGCAAAGCAGCCTAAACACCTTCTAGGCCAACCCTTCACTTTTTAAATGGGGAGACTGAGGCCCAAAGAGGGGAAGGCACTCTTATAGGATGCATGTTTTATGGCAATAAAAAAAAAGATTAAAAAATGAATAGATAAGGCATAGAGGAGGGCTTTATGCTGGATGGGAGATTTTAAATCTTTTTTTTTTTTTTTTAAGATTTTATTTATTTATTTGAGAGAGAGAGAGAGCACATGAGACGGGGGGAGGGTCAGAGGGAGAAGCAGGCTCCCGGCCGAGCAGGGAGCCTGACGCGGGACTCGATCCAGGGACTCCAGGATCATGACCTGAGCCGAAGGCAGTCGCTTAACCAACTGAGCCACCCAGGCGCCCTGGATGGGAGATTTTAGACTCTTCTTCCCTCCTGCTCCTTTTCTCCCTGTAGTGTTTATCCTTCCAGTACCAAATGAGGTCAGTGGCCTATCACTCCAATCTTACAGAAACGTTAGACAAATTCCCTGTAACAGAAACAGGCTAGTGGCCATGTGGTGGCCGACTCAGGATTCCACCTGAGGCGTGCCTGGTGACAGAGCTTTCTCTTAATCCCGATGGCCTTGTAAAGATGAGCACGCCGAGGCCCGGGGTAGAGAGTCGTAGGTACTGCCTTAGGAAGCTGCCAGTCCTGGACTCAGATCCACCACGACTACACAGGGAACTGCAGGTCTTTTCCCAGTACTCCTGACCCCTCTCTACCTATGGTCAGCTTCTAAAAATTCAAGTCCATTTTTAAGCCATGTGCCTCCTTTTGTTAGGAATATTTGGACTTCAAAATGAAGGGGTTTGGGGGCACCCATGGCTTCTTTGGGACTGAGGCGGGTGGTGAAGATAGATGTCTTCGTGTTCAATTGGCAGCCCCAGGCTGAATTCCTGATTCCCTTCCTTACTTAGTTGCCCCTTGGCCCTGTTCCTAGTACCTAATAGGTGCTCAATAAATAGCCATTGAATGAATGAATGAACTGCATTGTGTGAACATGTTAATTCCTCATTTGGCCGTTGGCTCCTGGTTCTCAGTGATGGGGCTTTCTCCTTTCCTCTGCCCTGCAGGGCTTGGCACGGTGCCTTGGCTGGAGAAGGCATTCCATGGGTACATACTGAACAGTGCATACATGGATTTCTTTTTAAGCAGCTGGTGCTGAATCACCCAGCTGGACTTGGTCTGTATACACATTTGAGCCCTGCTTTTGGAAGCATTCTCGTCTTCGTGCATTTATAAACTTGTTCCCATATTTTTGATCTTGTAGCCACCTGATCCCTGCAGCAGAGCTGTTCTTATCTGTGAATGAACTGGTGCACTGAGGGTGTCCTACAAGGCTTATGATCTCACTGAAGGAGAACTGGGCACAAGGGAGGGGCTGGGTGTGGGAGGCACTTCAGTCAGGGAGGATGGGTCCTCAGTCAGGAGGAAACAGAGACCATGGCCTGCTGAGTAATGCATGCCACAAGAGCTCTCCCTAGCCTCTGAATGTGGTTTGCTAGTATTAGTGAAAACTGGTTAGTAAGAATTGGATTCAGTTGGAGGCATTTTAAACATCACCCTTCCTCCAAACCCTTAGCAAGTGCAACATTAGCAAAAAAGAGATTTCTGTTGGTTTTGTTTTGTTTTGTTTTCATGTAAGAAGTCAGAGTTCTCCGGTGCAGGGTTGTTATGTGATACAGTGTCGGGGGCTCAGGCTCCTGTCTTGTTACTATTTTCAAAATCACCTCCTGGTCCAAGATGTCAGCTGGAGCTCCAGCCATTATATCTGCATTCCAAAAGCAGGCTGGAAGAAAGAGAGATCAGGACAAGCATACTTCAAGCACCCTCCCTGGAAACTGCAGGTACCTTTTCCATTTATACCCCATTGATCGGAACTTAGTCCTTTGGTGAAAGATAGCATCAGGAGAGGCTTTGGTTTATTTTGGGTGGCTGTGTACTCAGCTAATATTGGGGGCTTCTAATACCGAGAGAGAAGGGGAGAACCAGTTTTTGGGGGAGACTCAAGTCAGTCCCACGGTGTGAGCTTCCAAACCTCTGGGCCAGAGTGAGCAGGTTTTATCGCTGATGTAGTTTTTTTTTTTTTTTTTTAAAGATTTTTATTTATTTGAGAGAGAATGAGATAGAGAGAGAGAGAGCATGAGAGGTGGGAGGGTCAGAGGGAGAAGCAGATTCCCTGCCGAGCAGGGAGCCCGATGCGGGACTCGATCCAGGGACTCCAGGATCATGACCTGAGCCGAAGGCAGTCGCTTAACCAACTGAGCCACCCAGGCGCCCTCGCTGATGTAGTTTTAAGGACCTGGAGAATCAGAGGAGTGGATGGCTTGCCCAGGTCACAGAGTTGGGTATTAGAGGAGCTGGGATTTGAATCCAGACCTGTCTGGAATATAAAACCTGAGTTGTTCACTTGTCCTGCTTTTGGATTGAGGTGATGTTTTCCCATGAACAGGAAGGACCGCTCTACCTGTGTTTGAGCTGTGTCAGTGTCCAACAAACATATGACAATGGCCATTCAGCTGTGCGCTCGTTCCGCCATTTGAGGGTCTACTCTGTGCTTGTCCTTCTCTGATCTGGCAATCTGTTAACTTCCCAACCCCTCTCTCTTACGCATTTCTGTATGTCCTGCATTCCCACGGGGTCCAGCACGTAGGGGCTACCTCATAAAGTTTTGTTGAGTGAACTAATTAATTAATTACTGAAGCTAAATCACAGGACCCATTGTTACCCTGGGTTTTCTCAGA
Source organism: Mirounga leonina (assembly GCF_011800145.1). Classification (NCBI taxonomy): domain Eukaryota; kingdom Metazoa; phylum Chordata; class Mammalia; order Carnivora; family Phocidae; genus Mirounga; species Mirounga leonina. The sequence continues at coordinate 24,626,813 of NW_023270433.1, read as the reverse complement.
ACTCTTGTCTGTGTCTAAAGAGCCACCCCCACATTCTGCATTCGTCAGGCACACAGAGGCTTCAGAAGCCCATTCAGCCAGCTTCGCCAGGGGCCCTGCTAACCCTGAGAATCTAAGAGGGGAAAGGTACTAATATTTTTGAGAGCTACTGTGAATGGTGCACTTAGCTAAGTGCTTCTTATAACTACCCTACTTTTGCTTACCCTCAAAACAACTTTTTTTTTTTTTTTTTAAGGAGGTGTTATTCCCACTTACCACCAGGTGAGGAGACTGAGACTAAGAATGGGAATGTCATTTTCCGAAGGTCATATGGCTTGGGAAGCCGACCCTGGCTTGTTGGACTCAAAATCTTTCATCTGTACATCATTCATCTTCATGTACTGACCTTTCAAAGCCTTACAGATTTGACCGTAAGCCTTACGTCAGTTGTTCACACAGGTGCTCAGTACCCAAGGCAGCCAAGGTGCATGTCAGAGAACCCGTTTGCTTTGGTCACGTATTATTCAGGCACCTCCCTCTTTGGCCCCTACCCCACAATGCCAACACACACACACACACACACACACACACAAACACACACCCACGCACGCACATACACTCACACACACCCACGCAGGCACACACGCTTTTTGTTCAGCTTCCCAGCCTTCTGCTAGGTTTTGCAAGCTCAGTTGATCTATGTGGTGACATATTTGGGGCTCCTCACTCTACCAGCTACCTTTTCTTTCTTCCAACCTCCCGCCTTAGCTGAGGGCTGAATGAAGGGAATGCAGCCCCAGTCTCTGGGGATGTATGAGGCTGCACCATGAGTCAGCCTGGCTGGGAGGGATGCATCAGGCTTCCCAGGCGGGAGTCGGGATGAGGCTGGATCTCAGGGGTCTCAAGCTCCCGGCGATGATGAACCTCCTGGTGCACTTCAGCATGCACGTCAGGGGCAGCCGTCAAGTCGGGGGAATGCCATGCGTGGTTACAAAGGGCTTTTCCGTCATGTCGTGTCTTTTATTGCCTCCGACTCACGCCAGTCTCTGAAGGGCGGTTCATAGTGAGAACTCATTTTATAGCCCAGGGAGAGGAGGCCCTGCCAGTGTGAAGGAAGGGTCTGGATCCAGAAGGCCAGCACATGCCAGGCGGGGGTTTCCGGTCTCCTCCAGGCGCTGCTTAGCTCATCTGCTTAACATTTTCAGGAAGTCCTTCCAGTCAGACCCTTTCCTACCCTTGCACCCACCTCCTCGTCTGCGGGGCACTAGGCAGGCTGGCTTTTCTCTCTGTTCCTGTTGCTCTCAGTGCTTGCTGGTGCCCTCGGGCCTTTGCCCAGCTGGTCTCCCTGCCCAGAAAGTTCTTCCCAATCTCTACGTAACTGGCCCCTTGTCAGTCAGATCTCAGCTCAATGGCCTTCCCTGGGCACTCGGTGCCGGAGCAACCTAGGCCCTCTCTACTGCAGGATGTGCCTTTCTTATGTATTTATTTTCTTGCTTGCCCCCTCCCCTCAGTACAATTTCATGAAAGCAGTGACCTCTTGTGAAGGCAGGATGCTTAGAATAGTGGCTCAGAGCAGGGGCGAGCAAACCTGTTATGTAAAGGGCTTGGTAGTAAATATTGAGGCTTTGAGGGGCCACACGGTCTTTGCTGTAGCCACTCAACTCTGCCATTGTGGGGGAAAGCAGCCACAGACAAGGTCAATGAATGGGCGTGGCTGCGCTCCAGGAGAACTATTTATAAGAACAGGGCAGTGGGCAAGATTTGGCCCACAGGCCTCAATTTGCAGGCCGGTGATTCAGAACACGGGTTGGTTGGAAATCAGCTGAGTGGTGTTCGGATCCTCCCTCTGCCTCTCCCTTTGGAATCCTGGGTGAGTTCCTCCCTTGCTCTGTGCCTCAGTTCCCCTCTCTCTCATCTGTTCAATGGAGATGATGTCAGAAGAGAGCTCACGGATTATTGTGAGCATACCATGAACATCTGGCTTGTTTGTTGCTCAAGTCTCTAGCCTGTCACGAGGTCCCTGTACAGAGCAGGGACTCAACATGTACACGGATTTGTTAAACAAGTGAATGGCTGAGCACCGTCTGGGAGCCAAGCCTGTTGCTGGGTGCTGGGGAGGTGCTGATGGACTAGAATTGGTTGGGCTCACTGTTCTGGAAGGACTCAGAGATTCAGGGCTATGGTTGAAACCATTTTCACAGCAGGGGTAGCAAATGCCACATCTCCTGGGCAGGTGACATCAATGAGGGAGAGGTGGGGACAGTGGAGAGCCATGTCCCTCTGAACTGTAACCACGGGCCATGTAGGCCCAAGTGGCAGACCTTATTCAAAGAAGTTGGAACTTTATACTTTTAGGTGTAGTCTCTCAGTTTTTACAAGGAACCACAGATCCGATAGGGCAAAAAGAAGACAAACCAAGACACCGAATGGACTCTGAATGGACACAGCTGCAGATGGGGTTCAGCACCCCCCTTCACACAAGCCTGTTCTACGGGTCAAGAGACCAGGGCAGGGAGGCAGAGGGGCTTGCCCATGGGTGCACAGCTAGCATGTGGAGGCCCCCGGGCTCACACCCAGGTTCCACTTGTGTGTGGGTTCTGGGCCAGTTGCCTCAAATGCAATTGGTGGAAAAGGCAAGGGGTGGCTTGGGAGGCAGGTTGCGGTGACTTGGAGGTCAGTAGCCCTCAGAATCTCACCTTGACCTTGTCTCCCAGCTTTGAAGCTCGTCTGTGGGACTGCCCCTACAGAGGGCTGACCTCAAAAGCCAGTCAAAGGAATGCCCACCCCAACAAAACTCAGGTCCTTGCCCTTCCAGGGTGCCCCTTCATGTTTCCCTCCCGCACAGTCTTCTGGTCTATGCACTTCCGACAGCTTCGGCATCAGTGTCCTGTCCCCTTCAGCAGAGGCGCTTGGGTCACAAGGCTCCTTCGCCTGTTACCCTAGATGACCCATGAGAGGAGGGTGGAGGGAGGCCTAAAGACATGACTTCCTCCCTCAGTGGGGTCTGGTGGAGAGTTCACAGCTTTTGGAGCCTGACAGACCTGGATTGGAATTCTGGCTCTGCAGCCAGTCACCAGCTGGGTGATCTTGGAGCATGTCCCTCACCTCTGTGAGCCTCAGTTTCCTTGTGTTTGAAGCAGGTGCAATAGTCGCTTGCTTGCAGAATTGTGCTGAGATAATGCGTATGCCCTGATGGCACATGGGCTGGGATGCTGCAGTCATACTCAACTGGCACGTTCCTTCTTTGCTCCTCTCCCCACCCTCTGTCCTCTCCTGCTCCCGACCCTGGCTGGCCCCTGCTGTGGCTCTCTTGCCTAGATGCTGAGAGAAGTTTGTGGAACCTGGGTGGATCTCTGCCCCTACATCTCCTCTCCCCAGTGCCAGGGCTGCAAGGGAGGGGTTTGGGCATAAATTACGCCCATCTGTTCCCTCCCTGCTGAGGGAGGGGAGGAGGGGAAACACATGGGCCTTGGTGGATGTTGTACTTTCCATGCACAGCTGTCAGGAACAATGGAAGGGAAGAATGCGAGCTCAGTGAGGAGTCCACCCCACCCTGCCTCGCTGCTCCCCTGCCCCTAATGGGAACCGCAGAAACCAAGTTCTCTGAGGGCCAAGCTTCTGGAGAACACAGACCACTCCTCATGCCAGCCCAGACAGTCCTCACACCTACCCATGTGTACCTTCAAAATCATCATTCATTCATTCATTCATTCATTCCACACATGTTTCCTGAGCATGTACTCTGGGCCAGCTAATGCTTTGGGCTGAGAATTGAGAGGACTGTTTGCCTTTGTAGAGCTCCCCATTTAGTGGGAGAGACGACAAGGAAACCAGTCCGCTTTGAGGGCAGTGGTGGTCCTTTGATCCCAGGAGGAGTTACTGTGGACAGAGAAGGAAAGCACCTAGCCCACTCAGAACAGGGTGAGCTGGCAGAGCAGTGTGCAGAGACTGCAGGCTGAGGTACAGGAGGAGGTGGACTGTGGGGAGTGGTGATGAGCCTTTCTCTTTCTTGTCTCTCCCTTCTTCCTCTCTATTGGATCCTCCCCATCAGCATATCCCCATGTTCAGGTCTCTCCCCTTAGAGCACAACCTCCCTCTACCTCATGTCTCTCTCCAACTCCTGCCCCATGACTTTCCTTTCCAGCCAAATTCCCCAAATAAATTTTCTGTGCTATGCATTTCCTTCCCTCCCACTTACTCCTGAGTCTACCCCTACCTCCCTGCTTCACTTAAACACTTCTGAGAAGGTCATCGTGACCTCTACATTCCTCAGTCAGTAGGCATTGCCCAGGCGTTTTATTTGATTTTCCAGCAGCATTGGACATGGTGGACCATTCTGTCCTGCTTGACATACCTTCCTCCTACAGCCTTGGCTACTTTCTCTCAGCCTCCTTTGTTGGGTTTTGCTCTTGCCTACCAGAATTTTTAAAGATTTATTTATTTATGTGAGAGAGAGAGTACACTAGTAGGGGGAGGCATAGAAGGCGAAGGAGAGAGAGAGAGAAGCTCAAGCAGACTGCCCGCTGAGCACAGAGCTCGACATGGGGCTTGATCCCACAACCATGAGATCATGACCTAAGCTGAAATCAAGAGTCAGACACTTAACTGATGGAGCCACCCAGGCGCCCCTTACCTACCAGATTTTTAAACATTGGAATTCCTCAAGGTTGGGATATAGGTCCCTGTGTCAGCTTTCTTTTTATCTCTAGGTTGCCTGACTGCTCCCATAATTCAATTACATCTCTGCTGATAGCTCCCAAACCTACCTCTCTGTGGAGACCTCTAGCTTCAGACCATAGAACCAGGAGCTTAGCTAGCATCTCCACTTGAATGTGGCCCCAACTTCCCAAATTCAACAACTGAATATGTCACCCTCCCTCCTATCCTCGTCCCCTCCAGGCAGTGGCTCAACTGCATACTGGCAGTGCAGGCCACAGACCTGCCATCCTTGGTCACTCTTCTCCATTACCTCCTTACCTCCCATCTTAGCATTGTAAATCCTGCATCTCCGGAAACCCGTCAGTCCTAGGTACCCTGGGATGGTTTGTTACTCTACTAGAATCCAAAGGCTAAACACAAAGTCTCTATCATGACTTAAAAGGCCTTGGATAATCTGACCCCTGACCAGCCTCCTCTTGCCCCCCCCTCCTTGCTCTTGGGATTCCAGACTCTATCCCTTCACCACTCAGAGCATTTGTGCATTCCATTGTTCCCTGTGTCTAGAACATTTCTCCCTTTTTCCTGAACTCCCTTTACCCTTCAGATACCAGATTAAACATGCTCCTTTGCTTGGAGGTGCCATTCTTGACATTCCCAGAGTAGATTAGGCTGCTCCTCATTATATTCTCTTAGTGCTTTTCTCTTAGCTCCTTCCTAGTAATGATCACATGATTAGTCAATTTCTGTTTCCTCAACAAGAATGTAAGTTGCACATCAGTAGGGACTGTGTTTATCTTCTTTCCCACCTGGGTCTCACCCTAGCACAGTGTATGGTCAGTATGTGAGGAACATGCCATCTGGGTACGTCCGGACTCACAGGCAGGGGCTTGCTTGTCAAGTTTTGGCAGAGCCATAGGCAGATATGTATTCTAAAGAGAATATTTTGGTGGCTCTATGGAGGATGGATTGGAGAATATATATCCATTTAGGGAGACTGGTTAGGAGGCTCTTGGGAAATTTTAGGTGGCATGAACTTGGGCAAGAGCCAGTGAGTTGGACAGTAGGAGCTATAGTCTTATGAGGTCTATTCTAAACTGCTTGGAGACCAACTACATATGGTGATGAGAAAGCTGGAAGAGCTGAAGATGTTTCCTGGGTTTTGGGCTTGGAGGCTTGGGGGTATGGGTGTCTGGGTGAAGGTCACATGGTTAGCCATGACATATTTTGTTGTGACCACAGTAAATCTCGGGAATCAGTCAGTGTGGTTGTTGTGATTTCTTTAATGTCTGGTCATATTTTTGTTAAAATTCCTTGCACCTCCTTGGATCCATTTTATCCACTCCTCTCCCATCCCCACCTCCCAGCTCCTCGTAGAAAAGAGCAGGACTCATGGTAAGTTAAGGAGAGAGATGCCTTTTTAAGACTTATATGGGACGCTGTAGCCCAGGCAAATGAACACAACTCTGGGCTGGTGGTTAGGATGTCTGTGTTCCATTCTCAGTATGGTGCCTCACTAACTCTGGGACCTTGGGCAAGTCCCTGTCACTCTCTGGGGTCCTTGGGTGCCCCCCCCCCCATTTCTACAGCCATTGAATTAATTCAGGGGGTGCTCAGCCCTGGCTGCCCAGGAAAATTATCTGGAGAGCTTTAAAAAATACAAATGATCAGGCCCCCACCCCCTGGAGATTCAGATTTAATTGGACTAGGGTGGAACGTACACACTGGCATTTTTTTTTTTTTTTTTTTTTTAAAGCTCTCCTGGTAATTCTTAAATGCAGCTGGATTGAGAACTACGTGGTCAGATGATCTTGGAGACTTTTCACCTCGGGCAGTCTGACCTGTGAATGGCCCTGTTTGGCCCTCAGGGGTCTCCAGGTTTGACCTGTCTTCCATCTCCGTATCCTAAGTCACCTGTACCTCACAGTCCTGGCCTTGAACTTGGGCTCTGGGGTAGCGGTGGTGGCCGCAGAGGCCGTTTGCAGCTGAGGCTGGGAAGCAGAAATGCAGTCTGTGGAGAGAGGGGGGTGGGGCGGGAGTTCTGTGAGGAGGAACAGATTGAAGCCATTAACATTTGATCAGTTTGGTATTGTTCTTCTGGAGACCACAGCTTATGAGGCTGCTTAATAAATGTCTGGTCGGGGGCCAATCCAAAGCCGCCACATGGATGTTGCTATGGTTTCTGAGGAGGTTGTTCCCCACACAAGTTACTGCTTCCCACCCCGAACTGTGAGAGACTGTGTCTTCCCTCTGCTCCTTAACTCCATCCCTTCCCAGATGAGCCTGGGGTGGGAGAACATCTGCCTGAGGCTGGGGCCACACACCGGTCCCAATGGGACTGGCCTTGTGCATCCCCACTCTCCCCTCTTCCACACAGTCCCACTGCTCAGCGGGTGTCACCTCCAGGCCCCCGTGTGTAACCCTGCTGCCCCTGAGCTGGGGAGAGGAGTTGTGGGTAGAGACTAGGGCTGGCAGACAGTGTGTGTGTGTGTGTGTGTGTGTGCGCGCGTGTGTGGGGGTGTTTGTCCACGTGAGTGGATGTGTGGGTCCTTGTGACTGAATATGTGCAGGTGAATGCGAATGTTTATGATCCGTGTGTGTATGTGTCAGTGCTTGAGCACACCCATCAGGGGGGAGTGTGTACTGACTGTGACCCTGTGTGTGTGTGTTTGTTTAAGGATGTGTGTGTGTGTGCAAATGGCAAGAACTGGGAGTAAGCACCAGGCAATGCTGCTAAATCTTCAAAAAATGTATTATGACACATGCAAGACAAATGAACACTTATAAAGTCCAACATAAAAACAGCCGTATAAATACCACCCAGCCAAAGGGATGAAACTTACAAAATTCAGTGGAAGCATTCTGTGCACTCTTTCCCAACTGTCCCCTCTCCATGCCCCTGGAGCTAACCCTGTGGTGAATTTGCAGTTTATCCATCCATGCTGATACTTAACCCTGGATTGTTTAGATAGATCGGCTTCTTCCACTCTTGAATCTTTCTGTAAAACCTAAGTGTACACAAGCACTATGTTGGGTCAGGGTTATAAGGATGGGACAGGAGGTGGTGGGGAAGACTGGAGAGACCCTGTGAATCAGAAACATTTGACAATGCACAGTGACACCTAGGTATGTGAGGGAAAGTGAGCTTCCTAACCTCTCCCAGCCTACTGCCCATTTATAAAAGGAGACGAGGATGAAGTGATAGGCTATGATATATGCCAAAAGAAATGGCACATAGTTAGAACTCAATCATTAATTAAAAAAATTTTTTTTAACTATTGAAGAGGAGGCAAGAAGGTCAGCCAACTTTGCAGAAGGAAATGAACAAACATACAAACAAATGATTAGATCTAGATTATTCAGGGTAGGTGGAGGTATGCTGGATCTTTGTGCCTTCCATTTTTTCCTTTTCTCCCTCCCTCCCTCCCTTCTTTTTCTTTTTGAGTTCCTATAGTGTTTTCCTCTTTTGGGGTGGTTCTATGTCTGTGCAGTGGGAAATTCAAATAGGGACAGTTTTTGCCCTAGCAGAGGACTTTAGTTGAAGGTCCCCTGTCTGCCTACCAATAGAAATAGAACTGCAGTAAAGTTCATTTGAGATGGGGCTGATTTTGAATATATAATCAAGGTAAGTGAGATTTCAAACAAACCCTGGCTGTCAGGCAATACCGGAGCTAAAGTAAGACTACTGGAAAATCGAAGCCAAGATCCAGCCCTTAGATCCTATAAGGGAACAGGAGGCCTTTAGTGGTTTGTACATCTATCCACTAATTTACCCAGTTATATCCTGGGTTTACAAATGTGAAAGGGATCCTTCTAGTAGGAGAGAAAGGCAAGTACAAAGGTAAAGATAAGACATTTGCTGGTGCCACTGGAAATATACAATATGGCCAGCACTCCCTTAACGTTGTTCCGTGTGTCTCTGCATGTCAGACTGTACTAGACACCATACTAGACACCATGAAGAACTGAAAACCAGAAGACGTGAAGTGCCAACTAGGTAGTATGAAGACCGGACAAGCGTGAATAAAGGGTTGGCCAAGGAGGGGCAGAAAGACACTCCCATTTATTGAGCACTTATTTTGGGGGGCCCTGTTGGGGGCACTTGGCCTAAAGTAATTCCATTATCCCATTTCACAGGTGGATAAACTGAGTCTTAGAGAGGTTCAAGTATTTGCTTGGTAAATATCATAGCCGAGAGTCAAACTCGGGTCTTTCTGACTTTCCAGCTCAGCACTGCTTTTTGAAAATAATCCTTTGACAAGAACTATAATATGACTAGTCTAAGGTAGTTTCCAGTGAATAAGAAAGCAAGAATCTGATACTGACTGGAGTATTGAAGAAATCCAGCATAAGATAAAATATTTTGGTTAGCGTTTGTCTAAGAAAGCTTTGGAAAGCAAGTTGTATATTTGGCTTTGAAGGAGTGGTCCTTTCATATTCCAGGAACTTTAGCTTTTTTGTTTTTGGAGGCTATGGTTTAAATCATATATTCTTGGTATGATGTTGAGGGAAGATTTCTAAGACAAAAGAAAGAGGGAAATAATATAATCGGTGATGGTAGAGGAGTTGAAATCCAAGTTTTATAATCCTTCCTAAACAGTTCTGAGCTTTTATAATTTGCTAGAATCACAGAAAGATTTAATGTAGCCCAAGTGGGGGGAAAAAATGCCTTGATTGCTAAGACTGCGAAGAGATTTTTCAATTACCTCTTAGTGTTGTTGTTGTTTTTTTAATTAAAAAATTTTTTTGAGTCCCAAATGATCTCCACAGTTTCCTTAGATGGGATTGGACATGAGTTTCAAGTTTTCAAAGTTCAACTGGTTTGGAGTTTCCTGTGTCCTAAAAATGTCTTCAATTAAAAGCAAGAAAAAAAATGTATTTTTTTTTCATGCTCATCAAACTAAAAAATGGCTGAAGGGATTTTATTCAAACTTTCCCCCAAAATTCACCTTTTGCCAAGACCCAGCATGGAAAATTTCAGCCCAAAAGGATCACTCTTTGGCAAGTTACCCGAGCTAATGAAAACAGAGGGGCATAAAGGAAGTCTGTGTGTAGCTCCAACTATAGTGGTCACTGGAGCCCACATTGTATGAGAAGAAGGGCCCCATTCAATAGCCCCCTTTTAAGTCTTTCTTATCATCAATATGGATGAGACTTGGATTTTGAAGTGGTCACCAAACAGAAAGCACTTACTTTGTGAAGACAATCTGGGTTGTGACATTATTTCAAGTGGCTTTGCTCAATTATGATTGACTTTAGAATAAACTTACTGTACATGGAAAAGGTAAGAATTGTTCTAAGGAGTGTTGATTGATGATTGATTGATTCATTCATTCATTTACTTATTTAATCTACAAGTGTTTATTGAGTGCCTGCAATGCGTGTGGCACTTTAACAGATGCTGGGTATGCTATGGTGGGGAAGTAGATGTGGCTCCTGGGCTCTTGGGTTTATGGGAGAGGGGAAGGAAACAAATTCTAGGGGCAACAAAATGGGTGCTAAGATAGACAAAATCGGGAGTGGTGGTGATAGGGGGCCTGTACCGATGTGGAAGCAAGTGGAAGTCTAATACAAATTCATTCACTAGTAAACGTTTAGCGAGCGGCCATCCCAGAGTCCTCAGTGGGAGTGCAGAGCTGAACCAGATCTTGATTCTCCCCTCAAGGTGCTCCCAGCCCAGAGGCAGAGCAGGCAGGTAAGCACGGAGCTCGGATAATGTGTGACCGGTGCTCTGATGCAGTCATGTGCAGTGTCTACTGGAGGGTCAGGAGGAGAGCAGAATATACCAGACTGGCCGTGGTCAAAGAAGGCTTCGGGAGGAAGAGTTCAACAGGCATTTGTGAGAGCAGATGTTGGGAATACAGAGATGAATGAGAACTGAGGCTGCCCGCAAGGAGCCTCCAGCGAGTGCAGTCTTGCTTCCTGGCTCACCTGTGTGAGGACCTGGAGCCTAACGGTGTGTGACCCACCTTTCCAGTAGCAAGCGTGGAACTTGAGTGAGAAGGAGTGCTTAGTAAATGATGGGTTCCTTTCTCTGACGTCTCATGGGGGCACTTCTTTGGATTTAGCCTGTTAAGGGATTGGCTTTTGGGGTCAGACTGCCTGGGTTCAAATTCCGATGCTGGTACTCTCTAAGCTGTGTTACTTTGGGCAGGTGACTCTCTGTGCTATAGTTTCACACTATGCAAGGCAGGGGGAGTGGTGATGCCTACCGCCTAGGGCTGCTACTGCTATAAGGACTACATGTCAGCATGCTTTTACAATCCCTAAATGCGTGACCAGCTCCTGTAGTCTGGACGTGTCACTGAGTGTTGCCCCTCACTTTCCCACAACCCATTGTTCATTCGGTCTGACGATTATGTGTTGCGCACTTTCCATGTCAGGCACTGTGCTGGGGATTTAGCAGTGACCGTGCCAGACCCCGGGGTCTCCACATGGGTGGTTAAATTCCTGAATCTCTCTAAATGGAAGTCCTTTGCCTCTTCCACCCAGAAAAATAGCTATTTGTTATCTCTGTAATGCCGAAAAAATTAGGGGTGAGTGTTGATTCATTTTTCGTCAGCACATCTGGCTTTTAGGTGAAAAACTCTGCCAGAAATTTTGAAATATCTTGTTACTTTAAACATCAGAAGGTCGGGAGATTTCCCATTATTAATTGGAAGTAAAAACTTCTTCGTGGTCCAGAGCAAGGGCAAAACTGTGATTTCACAGGTCAGCAGAAAGCTCACCATCACTGTTTTTGCTTGGTATTAATTTTATTCAGGGAGTGGGAGGAACAGAAGGAAGGTGGTTTCCAGAATGATAAACCAACGTGGCCATGTAAATGCAGTCAAGGGAGGCAACTGATGTGGCGGGGAGCATTCCTCAAGTGTGGACTTGGGTAATCATTTCATCTTTGTGAGCCTCAGTTTCCGTTTATGTAAAACTAGACTAATAGAACTACAATGTGGGGCAGTTTGAGGTTTAAGTAAGAGCAAGAAAATGGAAACCGGTTAGTGACATCCAGGGTAAAGTGCTGTTCACGGTGGTTTGTGCTCCTGAGACCAGGGATGTGGACTCAGCCAGGGGACAGGGACACTTCCTCCTTTTCTATGTTCTGGGTCCCCTGATAGGTCAGAGGTGGTGGCAGTGGTTGGGAGCTCAGAGGAAACCTGTAGGTGGCTGGGTAGCATGCAACTTGGGACATCTATATTCCCTCTGAAATTGCCAGGTATTTGCAAGGATTTCCCCCCATTTTCTGTGATGAGCTGGTTCTTGTTTCCAGTTTGCAAATCTTTGCAATGCGCAGTTAGTTCCAAGGGATAAAGGGGATGGAGAGAGGGGAGGCTTGATTTGAGTGTGAGCGTGCGGGTGTGTACAGCGTTGTGTGCAGACTGGGGGCCTTGCCGGCGGCAGTTTGGAGTGTGCCTTCCCCCCTGCCCGGCATCAGGGTCCGGGCCACCCTCCCTCTGCCGCCGCATAGCTTCCTCCCCGTCTCCAGGGAGGCAGGACGCAGAACCCAGGCCGGGCGGGCGCGCTGCAGCCGGCGGCCGGCGACCAGCCTGGCCGGGGCCTCTCCCAGGCTCCGCGAGGCTCGGCGGGCCTGGCTGCTGGGCCCGCGGCCCAGGGTCGCTGGTGCCGGCCCCCCCCGCCCCCGCCCCTGTGCGCGCAGGAGCGCGCCGCCCGCCGGCCTCGGGAACTGACCAGGCCGCGTGTGAGCGCCGGGATTCCTGCTCCGGCCTTAAATATGCCGGTTATTTTTATCTCCCTACGTCAGGCGGCGAAGGCCGTCCCACCAGTGGCCGCGGCGGCTGCTACACAATGTTTCCCTTTAGTCGGGAGGGGAAATGGAGGGAGGCCAGACTTCCTGATCACATGGTGCTGAAGTCAATGAAAAAAAATTAGGGGGACCCCTCCCTTTTTCTGCGATGCCCGATCCAGGCCCCCCCGCCCCCCAGCCCCCTCCCCCCCGCTCCCCCCCAGCCCCCTCCCCCCCACCCCCC